>NC_052324.1:8161798-8478584 GCF_016432855.1 Salvelinus namaycush | reverse complement strand
CCAATAAACTATTTTGTGTTCCGAAATCAACTTCAGAGAACTGAGTCGAAATGATGCACCTCAGGGCTCCCTGGAAATGCCAACATAACTTACAAATCAAAGTGTAAGCAGTTCTGAACTGAGAGTTGTTCGTTTCTGACAACATATTGGTCCTCCGTTTTTGATTTGTTGTACAGTTCGACATTGACAATTCATCTCAACGATACAACTGAGATTACAACAGCGTGTTTAAAAGATTGAATTAAATCTACAACATGAAATAATACCCCATCAATTTAGACTGAGATCAGTGCAGACTCAACGTAGGGACACAAGACTCAAACTCTCCCACAAAACTATTATTAACACAGGTATGAATCCCAGAATGTCTCAGACAAGGCAGGGCGATCAAAGATATGTTAACTTTAGCCTTAAAATATATTTTAAATTCAATAATTAAGAACAAGACAACAATAGATCATTTAATTTATAAAGTCCCTGATATCCCTCCCTCTAAGTAAAACTTGACTCTAAAAGTTTTTTGATAGGCCTGCTTGTGAGACATAAAGAGGATTAAAGCCCTTGGAGATGGCTCAGATGATGTGTGAATTCATTCCAATTTCATGCTGTTTAAGCTTCCTTGTCAGGGTCTGTGAAGTCTGCATCATGCCCTAGCTGCTGCAGAAGAAAGTGTATGACATTTCAAAATCTGCTAAGCAGAATGAATGGTGTCGAAATGTTGAAGGGAGACAATGAAACATGTAGCGAGTAGGTCTACTGTTGTACATCTACAGTGTGTACTATCCAATTATATCTAATTCTTACAATAATCCAGTTTGCAACAATGGACCAAGAGCATTTTCAAATCCACTTTCCAGACCAATCACCTCTCCTTTTCAGCACTAACATCACACCTTCCCTCTTAACCATAACCTGCTATTAAAGATGAATATCACAAAGAGCACACAGATATTGTCCCATTCCTTGGCACTTACATTTTTTAAAATAGAGTATAGATCAACAAGCTCTGTGTGGTAATCTCATATTGCCATTTATCGTCTACAGTCTATCGGACCATTATTCCAGTCAATACACTGACTGCTCGTGAAGGAAAGAATTGAAACACACCATTTTGTTCAATATTGGCAGTTTTCTCAGGCTCTCTGGCAGCCTTTATTGCAGCATTGCATTAGTGGAAACCAAGACCGTTCGCAGGGCAGGCCTGGTTGTAGCTAAACTCAGCAAAAAAGGAAACGTCCCTTTTTCAGGACCCTGTCTTTCAAAGATAATTCGTAAAAATCAAAATAACTTCACAGATCTTCATTGTAAAGGGTTTAAGAACTGTTTCCCATGCCTGTTCAATGAACCAAAAACAATGAATGAACATGCACCTGTGTAACGGTCATTAAGACACTAACAGTTTAAGGACGGTAGGCAATTAAGGTCACAGTTATAAAAACTTAGGACATTAAAGAGGCATTTCCACTGACTCTGAAAAACACCAAAAGAAAGATGCCCAGGGTCCCTGCTCATCTGTGTGAACGTGCCTTAGGCATGCTGCAAGGAGGCATGAGGACTGCAGATGTGGCCAGGGCAATGAATTGCAATGTTCGTACTGTGAGACAGCACTACAAGAAGACAGGACGGACAGCTGATTGTCCACACAGTGGCAGACCACGTGTTACAACACCTGCACAGGATCGGCACATCCGAACATCACACCTGCGGGACAGGTACAGGATGGCAACAACAACTGCCCGAGTTACACCAGGAACGCACAATCCCTCCATCAGTGCTCAGATTGTCCGCAATATGCTGAGAGAGGCTGGGCTGAGGGCTTGTAGCCCTGTTGTAAGACAGGTCACTGACGAGTTGCAGTTTTGTCTCACCAGTGGTGATGGTCGGATTCGTGTTTATCGTAGAAGGAATGAGCGTTACACCGAAGCCTGTACTCTGGAGCGGGATCGATTTGGAGGTGGAGGGTCCGTCATGGTCTGGGGCGGTGTGTCACAGCATCACCGGACTGGGTTTGTTGTCATTGCAGGCAATCTCAACGCTGTGCATGACAGGGAAGACATCCTCCTCCCTCATGTGGTACCCTTCCTGCAGGCTCATCCTGACATGACCCTCCAGCATGACAATGCCACCAGCCATACTGCTCGTTATGTGCGTGATTTCCTGCAAGACAGGAATGTCAGTGTTCTGCCATGGCCAGCGAAGAGCCCGGATCACAATCCCACTAAGCACGTCTGGGACCTGTTGGATTGGAGGGTGAGGGCTAGGGCCATTCCCCCCAGAAATGTCTAGGAACTTGTAGGTGCCTTATTGGAAGGGTGGGGTAACAGCTCACAAATCCGGTGCAGTCCATGAGAAGGAGATGCACTGCAGTACTTAATGCAGCTGGTGGCCACACCAGATACTGACTGTAACTTTTGATTTTGACCCCGCCTTTGTTCAGGGACACATTATTCAATTTCTGTTTGTCACATGTCTGTGGAACATGTTCAGTTTATGTCTCAGTTGTTGAATCTTGTTATGTTCGTACAAATACCTACACATGTTAAGTTTGCTCAAAGTAAACGCAGTTGACAGTGAGAGGACGTGTATTTTTTTGTTGAGTTTAGATACACAACATATACAAAAGTACACCCCTTCAAATTAGTGGATTCAGCTATTTCAGCCACATCTGTTGCTGACAGGTGTATACATTTGAGCACATAGCCATTTAATCTCCATAGATAAACATTGACAGCTGAATGTCCTTACTGAAGAGTTCAGTGACTTTCAACGTTGCACCGTCATTGGATGCCACCTTTCCAACAAGTCAAGTCATCAAATTTCTGCCCTGCCAGAGCTGCCCTGGTCAACTGTAAGTGATGTTATTGTGAAGTGGAAACATTCTAGGAGCTAATGATAGGCCACATAAGCTCACAGAACGGGACCACCGAGTGCTGAAGTGTGTAGCGCATAAAAATTGTCTGTCCTCTTTTGCAACACACACTACAGAGTTCCAAACTGCCTCTTGAAGCAACGTCCACACAAGAACAGTTCGTCGGAAGCTTCATGAAATGGGTTTACATGGTACAGCATCCTCACACAAGCCTAAGATCACCATGCACAATGCCAAGCATCGGCTGGAGTGGTGTAAAAGGGGCTGCCATTGGACTCTGGAGCAGTGGATGCGCGTTCTCTGGAGTGAGGAATCACGCTTCACCATCTGGCAATCCGACGGACTAATCTGGGTTTGGCGGATGCCAGGAGAACGCTACCTGCCCCAATGCATAGTGCAAACTGTAAAGTTTGGTGGAGGAGTAATAATAGACTGGGACTGTTTTTCAGGGTTCAGGCTAGGCCCCTTAGTTCAAGTGAAGGGAAATCTTAACACTACTGCATACAATGACATTCTAGACGATTCTGTGCTTCCACCTTTGTGGCAACAGTTCGGGGAAGGCCCTTTCCTGTTTCAGCATGACAAAGCGCCTGTGCACAATGCGAGGTCTATACAGAAATGGTTTGTTAAGATCGATGTGGAAGACCTTGACTGGTCTGCACAGAGCCCTGACATCAACCCAATGTAACACCTTTGGGATGAATTGGAATGCCGACTGCGAGCCTGGCCTAACCGAGCAACATCACTGCCTGACCTCACTAATGCTCTTGTGGCTGAATGGAAGCAAATCCCAGAAGCAGTGTTCCGACATCTAGTGGAAAGGTTTCTCAGTAGAGTGGAGGTATTTATAGCAGCAAAGGGGGGACCAACTCCATATTAATTCCCGTGATTTTGGAATTACATATTCGACGAGCAGGTGTCATGTAGTGTATGTTCGAATCGTGTCAGGGACCATTTTGGCATTTTAGTTAACCATAACACTTCTCCTAACATGCTATGTTCATTTTCCTAATCTGCTTCTTAAAATGATCCTAACCTGCTACGAAAGGTCACTTCTGCTAGTCAAAACCGTCAGATCTGCTCCGAGAACAGTCTTGGTTTCCACTAATGCGATACAGCGGCTGTTTTAGGCTACTAACTGCTGCAGACATAACAGATAAAGGTCAGGCCTAATGGCTACTAGAGAGTAAGCCTCTTGTCATGTGAGGTTGAGGTGACTGAGGTAAAGTGTGTGTGGTGTGGCTTGTGTGTGTGTGTGTTTGCGTGTGTGTGTCAGGGGAGTAGAGGCTTTATCAGGAGGTGTTTAATGGGGATGTCAGGTGTGTCGCCTGGGCTACAGGGAGGGGGCGGTGAATTTTTAAGATACCACCACACTCAGGTTGAACAGCCAAGCCATTAGCCCTTTGAGCTGGGTCCAAGCTATTACTGCCTGCTCTGATGCAGCTCAGCCCATAATGGCTCTACTTTATGAAGTATTCAGGTTACATTCTAAAGTAATCTGCTATATGACACAGTTTCTGTATGCTAGCGGATCCAGAATGTGGCTGTTGCGAGTGAAATGTCAACATGAGACATGTTGAGAAGCAGACACATACATTAATATGTTTCTGAAATACACAGAATATATTCCATACTTGCCTTTGCCTTAGAAAACAAGACAAGAGAGGGGATTGTCACTACATAAGGGCAATGGGAAGAAGCTGATACAATACATCAATAATATGTTATTGTATTCCTTTTGTAACTAAAAATAAACAAAGGTAATTCCATGCTCAAGGCGGGGATTCAATCTGATCAAATGCAGATCCGCGTTATAGGGAGCTTGACATTTAAAGTTAATTTCCAATTGAGCCGACATATGCAAAGTTTATCGTGAACAAGGGAACACTGCCTTTAACAGGTGCATAGACAACAAAGCGTGAATGCAGCTCAAATCTCCCAGCTGATATTTACAACAGAGAGGACTATCGGTTGGTATGAACTGCTTAAACAGGAAGTTGAATGACATTAAAGGTATGAAACCAAGGTCTCGATACCGTGCTTGCCTTTTACAGTAGGTGATCCACAGGCTGCCAGCCATATGTTCAGTGATGTGCAGTGAGGATGGGGGCTGGGTAGGCACTGGTTATTATCAAAGCCAGATTTACTCACCAATAAACCTTGATGAAAACCAAGTTACCCATACAACAGATAACTCCAACAACCAGAGTGACATAGGCTATTAACCAAAATTGACAACAAAAACCCCCCACCATATATAAATACCAATTTTGCCAAGATACACAAGCGATAGCTTCCGATGATAAGATATTTCATATTACCTGACAAAATGACTCACTGCTCAACTCAGCTCAGCCATAGACCAATGTAGTATCCACAGCTACAACTTATAAGTGGCACTAAAAGACCAATATATGGACACATTTCATCTAAATAATTCACAATGCAAACTCCGTAGCCTTCCGCAATGGATTTACGATTCTTCCAATGCACTACACGCGGCGTGTAAAACAACACAAACACATTATAATAATATTAATATTATTATACACACTTAAATAATAAGTAAGATTCTAACAAAATGTCCATGTTAACAATCAAAATGACAGAAAAATGCATCAATACATTCAAAGAGATTTTAACCTGCAATTTTTGGGCCCTTTCCTTGTTGTAAATGAGGTCCACTTGTCTGTCCTTCAGGGTGAAGTTGAACCTCTCAGTGAAACGTTGTAGAAATCACAGCAGGACCCCATGTCCATTATTTTATTCTGCATGCACACAGCAGGCCCACGGTTGTGTGGGAGACGCATCCCCAAGGCCTCTTTCGGTTCCATTTTCACACAGACACAAAACGTCACACACACACACAAACAGCAGATGGTAGCACAGTTCTCCCACGCAGCACACAGGCAGCTCCATCCTTTAGGGAATTCAGCCGATCAGAGAGCAGAATCCTCCCGTGCGCCCCCATGCAGCCTCACACATATAATGGTTTTAGTGTAGTTCGTCGCATCCATCTTGTATACTGAACAAAAATATAAACACAACATGCAGCAATTTCAAAGATTTTACTGAGTTACAGTTCATATAAGGAAATCAGTCAATTTAAATATATTCATTAGGCCATAATCTATGGATTTCACATGACTGGGCAGGGGTGCAGCCGTGGGTGGGCCTGGGAGGGCATATGCCTACCCACTTGGGAGCCAGGCCCAGCCAATCAGAATGAGTTTTTCTGCACAAAAGGGCTTGTGGAGGTCCTGGGCTGGCGTGGTTACACGTGGTCTTTGGGAGTGAGGCCGAATTCTCTAAAACTACGTTGGAGACAGCTTATGGTAGAGAAATGATCATTCAATTACTTGGCAACAGCTCTGGTGGACATTCCTGGAGTCTGCATGCTAATTGCACACTCCCTCAAAATTTAAGACATCTGTGGCATTGTGTTGTGTGACCAAACTGGACATTTTAAAGTGTAATCTTATTGTTCCCAGTACAAGGTGCACCTGTGTAATGATCATGCTGCAGGTTCTTGATATGCCACACCTGTCAGGTAGATGGATTATTTTGGCAAAGGAGAAATGCTCACTAATAGGGATGTAAACACATTTGTGAATTAAGCTTTTTGGGCGAATGGAAAATGCCTGGGATTTGTTATTTCAGTTCATGAAAGATGGGACCAACACTTTACATGTTGCGTTGATATTTTTGTTCAGTATATAAGCCACAGCTCTGGATCGCATTGAGTGGCGGGAGAAAAAACATTCCTACTACATCCACAAGGCAAAAGTAAATGTCCAAGATGTGTAAAAGTCCAGGTAAAAAGTATTAATTGGTAATGACGTTTCAGACAAGTGGACAGTCCAGTACTCACAGTTCGCCTGCCAAACAGCTAGTAGTGAGGGAGTGGTGGTTGCCTTGCCTGTCATGAATAAAGTCACGTAGATCTCCGGTTCTGTATGTTAACTCTGTTTGGTCTTAACTTTTAGTATAGTTGACGTTCCACTCTTCGAACCCTCCAAACGGCGTGTTACATTATTTCAATGTTTTGAGGTACAGTATAGTGTCCATTTGTAAGGTTGTTTTTGCTAGCTAGCTAGCTTTGTTCAGTTCAAGGGTTGCAAATCCCAAATTATGTAGACACCCAAATGTGCAGTTTACCCCAGGCAATACCCACACAACATGTTTAGGCAATTCGCATGTGCAAAATATGAAATTGTCACATTGCAACGACTGAAGCTAGGCAAAGCAGCAGAGCTATGCTGACCCTGTCCATGAACTGTGACTGGAGTCAGGAACGGCCACACACGTCAACGATTCGATTGCATGGAAAGAAAGGCATGAATAGCCTAGTGCCTTTACTGAAATTTTGATGCAGTTTAGCAAAAAAAAAAACACCAGAATCATTGTAAAAAACATTAGATAACAAAAAATGATTAAACATTTTTATAAAACAGGACATTTTGTTGTTGATTATCAAAGGGTAAGCACTGCCTACCTAGACTGCAAGTCACTGCATGTGTTACAGTGTAACTCAATTCTCAGAACATTTGTTGTAGACAAATCAAACACCCACTAACAAAACCCATCTATTGGTGAGAACTCAACTGAAAAGAGTGTGAACCTGACATGCTCCACTGAAGTGATACGATTTGGAATTAAATTCTGGATTTCTGGGTACTGTATGTCTTTGTGTGCATGTGTGTTTCTGTGTTGTTGCTTTGTTGCTTTCACTGATGCCTTGCCTGTCAGGGGACTGAGGGCAAGAGATTAGGGATAACCCTTGAGGATGTGTTTGTGCTAGCGTAGCTTGATTTGATTGTTTGATGTAGCGTAGTGTGATTGCCCTGCCAGCCACAAGTCAAAATCAGACAATTCAATTTGAGCTCAGAACTTTAGGAGTCGTTGAGAGTTTGTCAGTCTGAGACAATGAACTACAAAGGACCAGTAGGATGATGGAGCTGCTTCTATTTGGTTGTGTGTGTGTGTGTTTGCATTTGTCTGTGTTTATGTGCATGCATGTGTTCCTCTCATAGGAGTTTAATGCCAGCCTTCAAAATGGTATCATCCAAAGCTCTCTGTGAATATGCTTTCTGCATGACGACAGAGGATTAGAGGAATTTACTGACTTATCCCCAGCCTATTCATTTACTTCATTGCAGAACTGATCTGTTCTCAATTCATGCAGAAATGCCACACACCTTTTTAATTCTGGTGCATGGCATATTGGTGCCATGGAATCTTGTGAAAGGTCAAACCACCCCATGTGTCATCACGGTGAATGTATTAGAAAGATTATTCCATGATGAGATGGTATGAGTTAGACCTCTGATCTGGAAAGCCTGCCAGATAAAGAAAAACAAAAGCAGAATAACATAATGATAGGATAGCTGACATTTTGGCTCTCTAAAATCTGACATCTATTACCTGTGAGCTATTCAGTCTCAGCTGATCTTGTCTTGTTTCATCAGCGTGACAGAAGTTGCAATAGATCACATTATATCTGGATAGAGGGAAGAAGGGGAAAGGGAATCTGCGATGCACATAAACTGAGCAAAATAACTAACATCCCTTTTCAGGACCCTGTCTTTCAAAGATAATTTGTAAAAATCCAAATAACTTCACAGATCTTCATTGTAAAGGGTTTAAACATTGTTTCTCAGCTTACAGCTTACAGACAGCAGGCAATTAACGTCACAGTTATGAAAACTTAGGACACGAGAGGCCTTTCTACTGACTCTGAGAAACACCAAAAGAAAGATGCCCAGGGTCCCTGCTCATCTGCGTGAACGTGCCTTAGGCACGCTGCAAGGAGGCATGAGGACTGCAGATGTGGCCAGGGCAATAAATTGCGTTGTCAGTATTATGAGACGCCTAGGACAGCGCTGCAGGGAAACAAGACAGACAGCTGATCATCCTCGCAGTGGCAGACCACGTGTAACAACACCTGCACAGGATCGGTACATCCTAACATCACACCTGCGGAACAGGTACAGGATGGCAACAACAACTGCCCGAGTTACACCAAGAACGCACAATCCCTCCATCAGTTCTCAGACTGTCCACAATAGGCTGAGAGGCTGGACTGAGGGCTTGGAGGCCTGTTGTAAGGCAGGTCTTCACCAGACAACACCGGCAACAACGTCGCCTATGGGCACAAACCACCAGACTGAAGAGCACTTTTTGCCAGTCCTCTGACGAGTCACGGTTTTGTCTCACCAGGGATGATGGTCGGACTTGCGTTTATCGTCGAAGGAATGAGCGTTACACCGAGGCCTGTACTCTGGAGCGGGATCGATTTGGAGGTGGAGGGTCCGTCATGGGCTGGGGCGGTGTCACGATCGTGTTGACGTGAAAGAGAGGACCAAGGCGCAACATGACTTGAATACATCTTCTTTAATTATAACGACGAAGATGAACACGTAACACTTATACACACTAACCAAACAACAAACGATCGTGAAACCTAAAACGCAAGTGCACACACAAACTACTTACGTCGACATATACATATACAATGACCCACAAACAGCTAAAGCCTATGGCAGCCTTAAATATGGCTCCCAATTAGAGACAACAGAAATCAGCTGTCTCTAATTGAGAACCCATTCCGGCCACCATAGACTTTCCTAGTAAACTACACACCCATAGACACAGCTAGATACATACACTCAACACAAAACCATAAACTACAACCAACACCCCCTCTACCATATAATACCCCAAAATACACACATACCCCATGTCACACCCTGACCTAACTAAAATAATAAATAAAACAAATAATACTAAGGCCAGGGCGTGACATAACCCCCCCCTTAAGGTGCGAACTCCGGGCGCACCAGCACATAGTCTAGGGGAGGGTCTGGGTGGGCTTCCTTCCACGGCGGCGGCTCCGGCACTGGTCGTGGTCCCCACCCCACCATAGTCATAAGGGGCAGCACCGGGATAAGGGGCAGCACCGGGATAAGGGGCAGCACCGGGATAAGGGGCAGCACCGGGATAAGGGGCAGCAGGTCCTGGCTGAGGGACTCTGGCAGGTCCTGGCTGAGGGACTCTGGCAGGTCCTGGCTGAGGGACTCTGGCAGGTCCTGGCTGAGGGACTCTGGCAGGTCCTGGCTGAGGGACTCTGGCAGGTCCTGGCTGAGGGACTCTGGCAGGTCCTGGCTGAGGGACTCTGGCAGGTCCTGGCTGAGGGACTCTGGCAGGTCCGGGCTGTAGGGCAGCTCATGACTGTAGGGCAGCTCATGACTGTAGGGCAGCTCATGACTGTAGGGCAGCTCATGACTGTAGGGCAGCTCATGACTGTAGGGCAGCTCATGACTGTAGGGCAGCTCATGACTGTAGGGCAGCTCATGACTGTAGGGCAGCTCATGACTGTAAGGCAGCTCATGACTGTAAGGCAGCTCATGACTGTAAGGCAGCTCATGACTGTCTGGCGTCTCTGGCAGCTCCTGACTGGCTGGCGTCTCTGGCAGCTCCTGACTGGCTGGCGGCTCTGGCAGCTCCTGACTGGCTGGCGGCTCTGGCAGCTCCTGACTGGCTGGCGGCTCTGGCAGCTCCTGACTGACGGACGGCTCTAGCGGCTCCTGACTGACGGACGGCTCTAACGGCTCGTGGCAGACGGGCGGCTCTAATGGCTCGTGGCAGACGGATGGCTCAGATGGCGCTTGGCAGACGGATGGCTCAGACGGCGTTGGGCAGACGGATGGCTCAGACGGCGCTGGGCAGACAGACAGTTCAGACCACGCTGGGCAGGCAGGCATTTCAGACAGCGCAGGACAGACGGGCAGTTCTGGGCAGACTGGCAGACCTGTAGGGAGGAGACGGAGAGACAGCCTGGTGCGTGGTATAGGCACTGGCTGCGCTGGAGAGGAGGAAAGCTCTGACAGCGCTGGACAGGTGGGAGCAGCTGGAGAGAGAACCCGGAGAGACAGCCTGGTGCGGGGGGCTGCCACCGGTGGACTGGTACTTGGAGGTGGCACCGGGTATACCGGACCGTGAAGGAGGACACGTGCTCTTGAGCACCGAGCCTGCCCAACCTTACCAGGTTGAATGGTCCCCGTAGCCCTGCCAGTGCGGCGAGGTGGAATAACCCGCACTGGGCTATGCAGGCGAACCGGGGACACCACCTGTAAGGCTGGTGCCATGTACGCCGGCCCGAGGAGACGTACTGGAGGCCAGATACGTTGGGCCGGCTTCATGACATCCGGCTCGATGCCCAACCTAGCCCTCCCAGTGCGGCAAGGTGGAATAGCCCGCACTGGGCTAAGCACGCGTACTGGGGACACCGTGCGCTTTACCGCATAACACGGTGTCTGACCAGTACGACGCCCTCTCACTCCACGGTAAGCACGGGGAGTGGGCTCAGGTATCCTACCCGGCTTTGCCACACTCCTCGTGTGCCCCCCCCCCCAAGAAATTTTTGGGTCTGACTCTCGGGCTCCCAACCGCGTCGCCGCGCTGCCTCCTCATACCAGCGCCTCTCTGCCTTCGCTGCCTCCAGCTCCGCCTTGGGACGGCGATATTCCCCTGGCTGAGCCCAGGGTCCTTTACCGTCCAGGATCTCCTCCCAAGTCCATTCCTCCTTGCGCTGCTCCTGTTGCCGCTGGTCATGTTGCTTGGTCGTAGATTGGTGGGTCATTCTGTCACGATCGTGTTGACGTGAAAGAGAGGACCAAGGCGCAACATGACTTGAATACATCTTCTTTAATTATAACGACGAAGATGAACACGTAACACTTATACACACTAACCAAACAACAAACGATCGTGAAACCTAAACCGCAAGTGCACACACAAACTACTTACGTCGACATATACATATACAATGACCCACAAACAGCTAAAGCCTATGGCAGCCTTAAATATGGCTCCCAATTAGAGACAACAGAAATCAGCTGTCTCTAATTGAGAACCCATTCCGGCCACCATAGACTTTCCTAGTAAACTACACACCCATAGACACAGCTAGATACATACACTCAACACAAAACCATAAACTACAACCAACACCCCCTCTACCATATAATACCCCAAAATACACACATACCCCATGTCACACCCTGACCTAACTAAAATAATAAATAAAACAAATAATACTAAGGCCAGGGCGTGACAGGCGGTGTGTCACAGCATCATCGGACTGATCTTGTTGTCAACGCTGTACGTCACAGGGAAGACATCCTCCTCGCTCATGTGATACCCTTCCTGCAGGCTCATCCTGACATGACCCTCCAGCATGACAATGCCACCAGCCATACTGCTCGTTCTGTGCGTGATTTCCTGCAAGACAGGAATGTCAGTGTTCTGCCATGGCCAGCGAAGAGCCTGGATTTCAATCCCATTGAGCACGTCTGGGACCTGTTGAATCAGAGGGTGAGGGCTAGGGTCATTCCCCCCAGAAATGTCCAGGAACTTGCTGGTGCCTTGTTGGAAGGGTGTGGTAACAGCTCACAGCAAGAACTGTCAAAATTGGTGCAGTCCATGAGGAGGAGATGCAATGCAGTAATTAATGCAGCTGGTGTTCACACCAGATACTGACTGTTACTTTTGATTTTGAGCCCCCTTTGTTCAGGGACACATTATTTAATTTCTGTTAGTCACATGTCTGTGGAACTTGTTCAGTTTATTTCTGAGTTGTTGAATCTTGTAATGTTCACACAAATATGTACACATGTTAAGTTTGCTGAAAATAAACGCTGTTGACAGTGAGAGGACGTTTCTTTTTTTGTTGAGTTTATTTGCTCTTATTCTTTTGTGACTTTTTTAGGTCTCCTGGGACACAACAAGTATACTTTTTAAGAACTTGTGCATGTTATTCAAGTTATTATGGAACTGAGATTTGTGTTTCAAAGGGATAAATTAAAAACCAAATTAACTTAACTAAAATTGAAAGTGCAGTTGCACAAGATCAAAATGTGCAATATTGGTCATCTCTCGAGATTTTGTTTGAGCTTGTAGCCTGATTGCATAGATGCTTGCACTCTAATTGGCCACAGTCTCTTAATGGCAGTAATCGGAGAAAATCCCCTGTCTGCCAAGCCTGCACAAAAACGATAGCTCAGCACATAATAAATAGCCCTGGCATTATGGTGCTAAAATGAGAAAATGCTCTGTCTGCCTTTGGACTTGTGCTGCAGACTGTATCTAATATTGGTAAAAATATTAAGCATTGTAATTACTCATTGAGATAATGTAGGCCTCCTTCCCATTCTTTTCCATGTAATTACCTCCTGTGGGTTAATTAGTAATTGTTAAGATATAGTCAATCAGGGATTTATGCACTTTCACCAGGCACTGTATAACACACACCCAAACAATAAGTGGTGTATCATTAGCTGAGAGGTCAGCAAAGTGTTGCTACTGGTCTTAAGGTGTGTGATGAAGCCTCAACAAGCTGCAGTGAAAGAGACACCATCTCGGAGAGCTTTTGAACCCATAGGAAACCTGCTGGCCTTGGGATGCAAAGTTCACATTGGTACATTTGAAATACTCTTGTAATGTAAGGTACAGTAGACATACATCCACTGTAATGTAAGTGTTCATATTTATTTCAAGGATAAAGTGTAAAAGCACTTTCTTTGAAGTGTTTGTGAGTAATGCAAGTATTACATTTAATCCTGTTCACTGTTTATAATTATTTAATTATTTGCTTTGCCTCCCCCTTTTGCTCTCATTCACTGGCCAGATCTGCTGCTATAGGGGCACGCAATTTGGTTTGCATCCTGATTTGGGCGACAGCATTATCATGGTCCATTTAACCACATCTCTGTTGATTAATTTCAAACACTGAGGCCAAGTATTAGCTAGCATTCTCTCACATGGAGTATTCTCTGACTGGCTAGATCTTCAAGCTGTGGCTTGTACAACTTTGGAAATAGGATATCAGGGAAGGTAAGAGGGAAACCAGCAAATATGGACACCACGGAGACAAAATCCCCATGTAATAACTGTCAGGTTCTGGCCAGGACTATTCAGGTTTTGGTCACTAGATGCCCCCATTGCGCCTTTTTGAACCTTTTGTTTTTTCCCTTGTTCTATTGTTTGCACCTGTGCCTTATTTCCTTGTAGGTATTTAACTTCTTGTCAATATGGGGGCGCTGTTTTCACTTTGTAAAAATTCGTTCCCAAATTAAACTGCCTCATACTCAATTCTTGCTCGTACAATATGCATATTATTATTACTATTGGATAGAAAACACTCTAGTTTCTAAAACCGTTTGAATTATATCTGTGAGTAAAACAGAACTCAAGTTGGAGCAAACTTCCTGTCAGGAAGTGAGAAATCTGAAATCGGGCACTCTGTTCTAGGGTCAGTTTATTAATTTGCATGTATTCTATTGGTCGACATGCACTACATACGCCTTCCCCTAGATGTCAGCAAGCAGTGAGAACTGGAATGGAGTTGCTAGGCAGATCTGAGGCCATATAAAGGGTCTTGGTACGTGGGGTGCACTCTTTTCAACGTTCGCCATGACGCGAGACAGACCTCAGGATGGCATTCTGGAAAGCTCTCGTTATAGGCCTTAGATATATCCGGCTCTGATTTTATTCGATATAGGTGTTAAAAACGTCATAATACAGTTATTTTAAACCGAGTTATATCATTTTATATCAGTATATTGCGATTTTCGGAATTTTCTTAGTGCTGCGTTATAGTGAGTTGGACACGTCTTCGCCACATGGCTAATGTTTACTGCTAATTCCAAAGTTGAAGGCGACAATCTACAACCGAGCAACGATTCTTCTGGACAAAGGACAACTTACCCAAGATTCTGATGGAAGCTCATCAAAAAGTAAGAACTATTTATGATGTTAATTCGTTGTTCTGTTGAAAAATGTAAAACTACTATTCCGCCATTAACTTCTTATGGCTGCAGGGGCAGTATTGAGTAGCCGGATAAAAGGTGCCCATTTCAAACGGCCTCGTACTCAATTCTTGCTCGTACAATATGCATATTATTATTACTATTGGATAGAAAACACTCTCTAGTTTCTAAAACCGTTTGAATTATATCTGTGAGTAAAACAGAACTCCTTTTGCAGCAAACTTCCTGACAGGAAGTGGAAAATCTGAATTCGATGCTCTGTTCTAGGGCCTGCCTATAAATGTCCTTGATATTTATTAGAATACATGCACTTCATACGTCTTCCACTAGATGTCGACAGGCAGTGAGAGAAGAAATTGAGTGTATAACTTGATCTGGGGTCGAATAAAAGCTCTTTGTATGACGTGTCACCAGTTTCCTGTTTTCTGGAGAGCGCGTGAAGGGACCTGGTTTTGCCTTCTGATAAGCTGTCGTTATTAACGACTAATATCTCCGGCTTTGATTTTATTTGATACATGTGACAATATCATCGTAAAGTATGTTTTTTCAATATAGTTTTATTAGATTATTGAAATTTATTTGGGACTTTAGGCGTGTTGCGTTGTGTGCCTTTGTTCAGGAAGGAGAGCTTCGCGCCACTTTGCTAGCTTTCCGTGCTAATTGACTGGAGAAGAGGACATTCTAAATCCAAACAACGATTGTTCTGGACAAAGGACCCCTTGTACAACATTCTGATGGAAGATCGTCAAAAGTAGGACCCATTTTATGATGCTATTTCATATATCTGTCGAACATGTGAAATAGTCGTTTGCGCCCAGAGTTTGGGCACTCTCTCGCTATAACTAAGCTGGATGTCGTAATGAAGTTATTTTTAGAATTCTAACACGGCGATTGCATTAAGAACTAGTGTATCTATCATTTCCTATACAACATGTATTTTTTAGTAATGTTTATGAATAGTTATTTGGTCAGAATATGTGGGTGTCAGAAAAATATCCGGACGTTGTGGGAAAAAGATGCTACGTTAGCACAATGTATAACCACTGATTTCAGCTCTAAATATGCACATTTTCGAACAAAACATAAGTGTATGTATAACCTGATGTTATAGGACTGTCATCTGATGAAGCTTATCAAGGTTAGTCAAAAATTATATATCTTTTGCTGGTTTGTTACGATCGCTAACTTTTGCTGCTGGGGAATGGCTTGTGTTTCTGGCTATTGTTGTAAGCTAATATAATGCTATATTGTGTTTTCGCTGTAAAACACTTAAGAAATCGGAAATATTGGCTGGAATCACAAGTTGCCTGTCTTTCATTTGCTGTACACCACATATGTCAGAGTCAAGGCCCGCGGGCCACATCCGGCCCGCGAGAAGGTTTTTTACGGCCCCTGGGATGATCTTGATTTATTATTAGAACCGGCCCGCAGACCGCAGCAAGCCGGCAGCCCGCAGATCTTTTACACGCACCAATACTACATTTCCCACAATGCAACGGTGACGCACCGAGCAGTAGGCTGCTTCATTTCAATATTTATTGGCACAGCAGTCGTCAGCATCACAGTAAAATTAACTTTCAGATACCCATCAAAAATGGCAAAACGGAAGGTGGACACTGAGAACCGGGGGTTTCAAACAAGGTGGGAGTCGGAGTATATGTTCACGGAGGTAGCTGGAAAACCTGTGTGTCTTCTGTGTGGAGAAAGTGTGGCGGTACTGAAAGAGTATAATCTGAGACGACATTATGAAACGAAACACGCGGACAAAAACAAGAATATGGACATGGAACAAAGGCTACAAAAGGCTAGATTTTTGCACTTTATTTTATTGTATTTCAATCCAATTATATTTTAAAAATATTTCAGTTGAGTGGATGATAGAAAATTGCTATTATTGTTTTTTTCTTTGAAGTAAATTTAGCCCACTTTTGCTAAAATAGAAAATATAGGCTACTGATGGTGCCTTGAATACCGGTTTCTTTCATTTAATGTTCATGTTATGGGGATTTTTATATAAAGGAAATTTGTCTTTTGTGTCTGTTGAAAATTAAAGATTACTGACAGAGCCATAAGAAAATATTGCTTTATTTATCTGATCATATTGGAATATATTTGTTAGGTTTTCAGTAGGTTCAATTAGGTTCACTAGACTATATGCGTCATTTAAAATTTTTTCAATGAACATTCGAACAGTCCGGCCCTCGGCTTGTAGCTAAATTTTTTATTTGGCCCTCCGTCCATTTGACTTTGACACCCCTGCTGTACACCATGTATTTTTCAGAAATGTTTTATGATGAGTATTTAGGTATTTGACGTTGGTGTCTGTAATTACTCTGGCTGCTTCGGTCCTATTTGTGACGGTAGCTGCAATGTAAAACTGATTTATACCTCAAATATGCACATTTTTCGAACAAAACATAGATTTATTGTATAACATGTTATAAGACTGTCATCTGATGAAGTTGTTTCTTGGTTAGTTTGGTTGGTTCTTGGTTAGTTAGGTTGGCTTTGTGCATGCTACCTGTGCTGTGAAAAATGTCTGTCCTTTTTTGTATTTGGTGGTGAGCTAACATAAATATATGTGGTGTTTTCGCTGTAAAACATTTTAAAAATCGGACATGTTGGCTGGATTCACAAGATGTTTATCTTTCATATGTTGTATTGGACTTGTTAATGTGTGAAAGTTAAATATTTCTAAAAAATATATTTTGAATTTCGCGCCCTGCACCTGAAGTGGCTGTTGTCATATTGTGCCCGGCTTCGGGCTTGCAGCCCAAAGAAGTTAATTTCGGTGCGGTCTCGCTTTAACTTCTTCTGGCTGCAAGCCCGACGTCGGTACACTTATGACAACAGCCAGTTCAAGTGCAGGGCGCGAAATTCAAAATATATATTTTTTTAAATATTTAACTTTCACAGTTTCAGGCCCATTTTAGTTGTCCCAACTTTTCAGGCTACAAAAAATGTCAATTTGTCATCAAGACGGAACAAATAATGTAGGCCTAATCAATATTCAATGGCAATCGCTGAATGTCACTAAACACACTTTTTGGTGTTTGTAACAGATGTCCATTTCCATTCATTAAAAGACGTGGGTATACATACAGTTTGAATGCTGGAATTCTTTTGGAGTGGACGAACATGCACAGGTAGCCTACTTTTTGAAGTGATTTGTTTGACAATCAGATGAAAATATCATACTCTGGGTTGGACCCAAACCCCTCACCTTAAGTGCACTGTAGAGCATGTCTGTTTCATTATCTTTTAAGTAAGTCAAAGCGCTGCCAAACCTAGTAGGATGAATAAGTAGCTTGGTCCAACAAAATATTAAAATAGTCCATTAAGACACTTAATGGACGAACATTCAACAATACCTATGATTATTTGTATCTGCGTTTTTAAGTGCTGCTTTGCAAACCTAAAGTGGTGGAGCTTTTATTAATGCTGCACTTGGGCAGTTGGAATATGCAAAAAAAAATTACCCTTTTGTTGCTTTTTGTTCCTGTTGTGATAATAAAACTATTTCTGAATATTTCCAGAACAGAAAAGATAGTAGACCATGATAGATTTTTCATGCACACTGTTTTTATAGGGTGACAACAAAGGGTAAGCAATATAGCACGTCTTTCAGATGTGGGAATGACCTTAGAACACATCCGTTTTATGGAACCTTTGCCTCTGTTCAGGGATCAGTAAATCCTGTATTAGATTATCCAATGCTTTGACCTAAACTTTTGCTAGAGGCACTGGCCTCTGTTGTCATTGCCCTTCTCAATCACCTTCGCATGTCTTCGTGAAAGGACACCCGCAGCAATCTGTGTGTTTGTGTGTGTGTGTGTGTATTGCGTACATCACCATGTGTGTCTGTGTGTCTATGTCTGTGAGTCTGTGTGCATGAATATGTCGGTAGAGGGGCTTAATGTCATCATCCCCACAATGAGGTAAAGTACAGTACATGTTCATTCAGTCACCACAAAACCTCTCAGTTCTACAGTATGTCGAGTGAATGGGTGTGCCCTAGGAGCCCAGGGGAATGAAGAAACCTAAATGCATTGAATTAAAATGAAACAGATAAGACAACCGAAATCCAGCTTAAATGCAAGCAAAGCAAGAGAAAGACGTTTCATCCTGCTGGCTCTCCTGGGGTCAGAGACCTTGGTGAGTCTTTCATCTGGAATACGGGAATCTAGGGAGGAATGAGAGGTGGCCGTGTTGTTTGTACAGTATGAAATTATGTGTGATATTATCATTCTCGTACATTGTCACCATAAGTGTAGATCATCTTTATTTTCTTTTTCTTTATTGGCAGGAAAAGTATTCGCTATCATTTCTTATGATCGACGTGGACTTTTGAACATCAGTTGCAGTTGCTAACCTCAATTTCGGCTTCAACTTCGACTCATCTGCCCTGGGATCTTTGTGTAATTCCAACCCTATTACTGTCTACCCTAGAGGAAACGCCAGCGAAAAAAGGGGCAGGAGAGAGGGAAGTCCTGGCGAGATTAAGGTGAAAGGAAAACCGACCATCACTTCCCTCCATTCTATTGGCCAATGTAAAGTCGCTTATTAATAAGATGGATGACCTCCGATCGCTTTCGGACAACATACCCTCAAGGCTATGCAACTCGATGGATTCTCCATTCACCGAGCGGACAGGACATTGGATTTAGGGAAATCGAGAAGGGGAGGGGTATGCTTCTTCATCAACAGCAAATGGTGTGCTGACTCTAGTGCAGTGTAAGTCTCCACCCATTGCTCACCCGTCTTGGCACACCTGATGGTCATATGTCGATCCTTCTACCTCCGGAGAGAGTTTTTAGCTGTTATCGTGACAACAGTTTATTAGGTTACACCACCCTGTTCATGAAAATGGATCGCTCCTACAGACAGTGAGTCACATGGCCATGGCTTGCTATATAAATCAGACAGGCATGGAGGCATTCAGTTACTATTCGATTGAATGCTAGAATGTGCAACGTGTTATGCTCGTCGTGGCAGGAGCGCCAGATCCAGTATGTCAGAAAACATTCGCCCTCCTGGGACTTTCTCACACAAGTGTCTAGGTTTTACAGAGAATGTTGTGACAAACAAAACATCCAGTCAGCGGCAGGCCTGTGGGCGAAAACAGCTCATTGATGAGAAAGGTTGAAGTAGAAGGGCAAGAATCGTGACAGCTAACAGGTGGTCCACACACAGACAAATAACGGCGCAGATGGACTAAAACAAGAAGTGGCTCCAGTGGGCCCACGATCACCAACACTGGGCAATTGAGGAGTAAAAAAACATTTCCTGGTCCAACGAGTAACGGTTCCTGTTGCGTCTTGATGATGTCAGAGGATTTGGGGTAGGCAGCATAAGTTCAGTGAACAATCCTGCCTGTTGTCAACAGTACAGGCTAGTGGTGGTGATGTACTGGTGTGGGGAATGTTTTCCTTGCACATGTTAGGTCCCTTGATAACAATTGAGCAACAATTAAATGCCACAGCCTATCTGAACAATGTTGTTGACCAAACCCAATAGAACTTTGGGATGAGATGGAACGGGCTGTTCGCAGCATGAATGTACCGCCCTCCAATCTGAAGCAACTGCATGATGCCATCACGTCATTATGGATCAACATCCATGTGGAACGTTTCCGACACCTTGTAGAATCCAAGCCCCGAATAATTCAGTATGTTCTGGAGGCAAAGGAGGGTCTGACCCGGTACTAGATGCGTGTACCTAATGAACTGGCAACTGAGTGTACCTTCCAACTCAGGACAAAAAGAAGAAAAAACTAGCTGGCACTTAACCAACTGTACGAGGCCATAAACAAGCAGGAAACCTATATGAGCACCCAGAGGCTGCTTTTCTGGTTGCCAGTGGTTATACACTGCTCAAAAAAATAAAGGGAACACTTAAACAACACAATGTAACTCCAAGTCAATCACACTTCTGTGAAATCAAACTGTCCACTTAGGAAGCAACACTGATTGACAATACATTTCACATGCTGTTGTGCAAATGGAATAGACAAAAGGTGAAAATTATAGGCAATTAGCAAGACACCCCCAATAAAGGAGTGGTTCTGCAGGTGGTGACCACAGACCACTTCTCAGTTCCTATGCTTCCTGGCTGATGTTTTGGTCACTTTTGAATGCTGGCGGTGCTTTCACTCTAGTGGTAGCATGAGACGGAGTCTACAACCCACACAAGTGGCTCAGGTAGTGCAGCTCATCCAGGATGGCAAATCAATGCGAGCTGTGGCAAGAAGGTTTGCTGTGTCTGTCAGCATAGTGTCCAGAGCATGGAGGCGCTACCAGGAGACAGGCCAGTACATCAGGAGACGTGGAGGAGGCCGTAGGAGGGCAACAACCCAGCAGCAGGACCGCTACCTCCGCCTTTGTGCAAGGAGGAGCACTGCCAGAGCCCTGCAAAATGACCTCAATGAGCTAACTACCTCCCCTCACCTGCTTCATTAGGAAATGCATCACTGAAATTGTCTCCACAATGAAGGTTCCCTGCTTCCCCGATCGAAAGGACTGGGTTAAATCAAATCAAATTGTATTTGTTACATGCTTTGTAAACAACAGGTGTAGACTTAATGTGAAATGCTTACGGGCCCTTCCCAACAATCCAGAGAAAAAAATATAGCAAAGATAAATAAATAAATCCACAATAAGTAAAGATAACTTGGCTATATTCAAGGGGTACCAGTAACAAGACGCTGTGCAGGGGTACGAGGTAAGCAGACAGAACGTACAGGCGCCCAGCTGGACACTGGGGGGAGTGGGCTCTGTGCGTAACGCGCGCTCGATGTACTCGTCAAGCTCCCACACCACCGGTGCCACCAGGCAAGAGGCCGGAAGTATGGGAGTGTGATCCATGGACCGCTCCTCTGTGTCATATATCCGGGACAGTGCGTCTGCCATAACGTTCTGGGAACCTGGTCTGTAGGATAGAGTGAAAACAAAACGTAAAGAACAAAGCCCATTTGCCTGGCGAGGGATCAGTCTCCTTGCCGCCCGGATGTACTCCAGATTTCGGTGGTCAGTCCAGATGAGAAAAGGGTGTTTAGCCCCCTCAAGTCAATGCCTCCACGCCTTCAGAGCCTTAACAGCCAACAGCTCCCGGTCCCCCACATCATAGTTTCGCTCAGCCGGGCTGAGCTTCTTCGAAAAGAAAGCACAGGGGCGGAGCTTTGGTGGCATTCCATCCAGCGCTGGCGGCCAGGGTCCGGCAGTCCAAGGCGAAATCCTGTGCGCTCCTCGGCCCCTGCCTCAGGTGAAACAGACGTTCACCCGCCCCTCGACCCTCAGGCAGGTGGTCGAACACTGCCCAAAAGCGGCGGGTGAACTCTGCGTAATTGTCCAATGCCGCGTCTCCCTCACTCCATACGGCGTTGGCCCACTCCAGTGCTTTGCCTGAGAGCCAGGAGACAAGGCAGGAAACATTCTCACTCCCCAAAGGAGCCGGGTGGACAGTCACCATGTAGAGCTCCAGCTGTAGTAGAAACCCATCTGGGACCAGGTGAAAGAGGGGTGTACAGTGGGACCTGTTGTAGTGGTGCTGGTGGAGGCGCTGAAAAACCTCCTCTCTCCCAACAATCAATCGTCTGCAGCACGCGCTCCATGGCTGTGCCCAGACGGTACAACATGGTCGCGTGCTGTTGAACGCGCTCCTCCACTGCAACTGGGAGGGCATCTGCTCCTGCTGACTCCATTCTTCAGGTGAGTGATTCTGTATAATAGACAGGCGCACTTTAATACTGCACATAACACATACTAGTGCCAAAACACGGTCTAAAACAAAAGTGCAGCGCCTGACAAATATCCACATAACAAATAACAATAACTCACAAATACAACATGGGGAACAGAGGGTTAAATAATAAACACATAATTGGTTGAGTGAAGCCAGGTGTGATAAGACAAAGACAGAACAAATGGAAAATGAAAAGTGGATCGGCGGTGGCTAGAAAGCCGGTGACGTCGACCGCCGAACTCCACCCAAACAAGGAGTGTAACGGTCGTTGTGGGAAGGATGGTCGGACCAAGATGCAGCGTGGGGTAGGTTAAAACTTCTCTGGGATAGGTGGCAGTATTTTCACGTCCGGATGAAAAGCGGGTCCAAAGTAAACTGCCTGCTTCTCAGGCCCAGAAGCTAAGATATGCATATTATTAGTAGATATGGATAGAAAACACTCTGCAGTTTCAAAAACTGTTTGAATCCTGTCTGTGAGTATAACAGAACTTATTTGGCAGGCAAAACCCAGAGGACAAACCATTCAGATTCTTTTTTTGTTTTGAGGTCACTCTCTTTTCAATGGGTTTCATTGGGAATCCAGATTTCTAAGGGACCTTCTTGCAATTCCTATCGCTTCCACTGGATGTCAACAGTCTTTAGAAATTGGTTGATGTTTTTCCTTTGAGAAATGAAGAAGTAGCACTGTTCAAAATGAGGCTCGAGGGAAGTGTACTCTTTGTTAGGGGCACGTGACCTGAAAGCTAGCTACACTTTGTTTTCCTCCGGGATTGAACACAGATCATCCCGTCTTCAATTTTATCAATTATTTACGTTAAAAAATACCTAAAGTTGTATTACAAAACTAGTTTCAAATGTTTGGACAAAGCTTACAGGTAACTTATGAGATATTTTGTAGTCACGTTGCGCAAGTTGGAACCAGTGTTTTTCTGGATCAAACGCGCCAAATAAATGGACATTTTGGATATATATCGACGGAATTAATCGAACAAAAGGACCATTTGTGATGTTTATGGTACATTTGAGTGCCAACAGAAGAAGCTCGTCAAAGGTAAGGCATGAATTATATCTTAATTTCTGCGTTTTGTGTCGCGCCTGGAGGGTTGAAATAGGATTGTCTGTGTTTGTTTACTGAGGTGCTGTCCTCAGATAATAGCATTGTTTGCTTTCGTCGTATAGCCTTTTTGAAATCTGACATGTTGGCTGGATTCACAAGTGTAGCTTTAATTTGGTGTATTGTATGTGTGATTTTATGAAAGTTTAATTTTTATAGTAATTTATTTGAATTTGGTGCTCTGCATTTTCACTGGATGTTGGCCGGTATATCCCAGAGAGGTTAATCATTTTTATTTATGATAACCGGCACGAAACAAGAAATATTAACAAATGAAACGTACAGCTTTGTAGGGCTAAAAAGCAACAATAAAAAAATCAAGATCCCACACACAACAGGTGGAAAAAAGGCTGCCTGAATATGATCCCCAATCAGAGACAACGATAGACAGCTGCTTCTGATTAGGAACCATGCCAGACCAACATAGAAAATAAAAAACTAGACTACCCACCTTAGTCACACCCTGACCTAACTGAAATAGACAAATAAAAGGTTCTCTAAGGTCAGGGCGTGACAAGGAGAGGGACCGACTTCGGCGGAAGTCGTGACAGTTGGACTTGTATCCGAAAGTTTGCTAAATTGAATCCCCGAGCTGACAAGGTAAAAATCTGTCATTCTGCCCCTGAACAAGGCAGTTAACCCACTGTTCCTAGGCCGTCATTGAAATAAGAATTTGTTCTTAACTGACTTGCCTAGTTAAATAAAGGTAAAAAAAGATGCTCTCAATGGTGCAACTGTAGAACTTTTTGAGGATCTAAGGTCCCATGCCAAATCTTTTCATCCTCCTGAGAGAGAAGAGACAATGTCATGCCTTCTTCACGACTGTGTTGATATGTGTGGACCATGTTAATTCCTTAGTGATGTGGATACAGAGGAATTTGAAGCTCTCGACCCGCTTAACTACAACCCCGTCGATGTGGATGGGGGCATGCTCGGCCCTCCGTTTCTCGTAGACCACGATCAGCTCCTTTGTGTTGCTGACTTTGAGGGAGAGGTTGTTGTCCTGGAACCACAATGCCAGGTCACTGACCTTCTATCTATAGGCAATCTCATCGTCGCCAGTGATGGCCTACCATCGTAGTGTCGTCAGAAAACGTAATGATGGTGTTTGGAGTCGTGCGAGGCGACGCAGTCATGGGTGAACAGGGAACCCAGGAGGGAACTAAGCACGCATCCATGAGGGACCCCCGTGTTGCGAGTCAGCGTGACAAATGTTCTGTTACCTACCCTCACCACCTCGGGACGTCCGCCAGGAAGTCCAGGATCCAGTTGCAGAGGGAGGTGTTCAGTCCCAGGGTCCTAATCTTAGTGATGATCTTGGAGGGCACTATGGTGTTGAATGCTGAGCTGTAGTCAATTAACAGCATTATCATATAGGTGTTCCTCTTATCCAGGTGGGAGAGGGCAGTGCGGAGTGCAAAAGAGACTGTGACATCTGTGGATCTGTTGGGGCGATATGCGAATTGGAGTGGGTCTGTTGTGTCTGGGATGATGGTATTGATGTGAGCCATGACCTTTCAAAGCATTTCACGGCTACAGATGATATACTCTTATTGTGAAGTGCACTGTAAAAGCCCTGTAAAAGCCCTCACAAAGAGACGTCTCTAACTCAGTTCTAAATACTCATAGTTTCAAACAGAATTAATGCACCACCAGTAGATTAATTGAATTCAATGTCTTCCATTTGAAGAAAGTTAATGCTCTTCAAGTGAATGGACAATTCCACATAAAAAAAATATTCTTGCTGCCGACAAGATGGCTTTATGAGTTGGTAATTGTTACATGAATTTCTAAACTCCCAGTAGAATCTGCTGGCTCCAAATGACATGAAGCGAAAGTGCTCTTTCTCCTCTCATCTCTGAGGTAAGTGGGAGAGAAAAATCACAGGAAACTAATATCTCACTTTTGTCCCTTGCTATTTAAGGCATATTGTAGAGTAGATAGAATACTCTCCCTACCTCTTCCCAGCCCAGTCAACCATAATTTATACTCATGAAAGCACTTGGCTCTATTGGTTTTCTTCCAACTCAAAGACAAAGGGGTCAATTCAGTTAAACTTGTCGAAGGATGCATGGGGTAAAACTAGAAATAGACTAATTGCTGTAAGAAAGTTTGAATTGAAGCTGTGTCAAAATGCACATTCCCTCAGCACATGTCATGTTACTCTGGCAGACCATTTAAAGGTTTGTGATTTGTAAAAGGGTCAAAGATTTCCACTAAATGAGATCCACAATGTAGACATTCTCTTTCATTAAGCTTTAAATCACTAGACACATGCCTAGGGAGAGCTGGCATTCCGTTTAAGGGTTAAGACTCAAGGGTCCTCAGAGCACTGACAAGTTACTTTGGAATGAATGCTTCCCTTAAGCTATGTTGAAAAAATAGCCAATATATTGAGAGAGATATGTCATTTGCATTCGTTAGACACTTAGACAGAAGATGAACTGCAAGATGCATGGTGACTTCCGGCGCCGACCGAGATGGCCGCCTCGCTTCGCGTTCCTAGGAAAATATGCAGTATTTTGTTTTTTTATGTGTTATTCCTTACATTGGTACCCCAGGTAATCTTAGGTTTCATTACATACAGTCGGGAGGAACTACTGAATATATGAGCAACGTCAACTCACCATCGTTACAACCAGGAATATGACTTTCCCGAAGCGGATCCAGTGTTTTGCCTTCCACCCAATACAATGGATCTGATCCCAGCCGGCAACCCTAAGCGACGCCGTAAAAGGGGCAAACGAAGCGGTCTCCTGGTCAGGCTTCGGAGACGGGCACATCGCGCTCCACTCCCTAGCATACTACTCGCCAATGTCCAGTCTCTTGACAATAAGGTTGATGAAATCCGAGCAAGGGTAACATTCCAGAGAGACATCAGAGATTGTAACGTTCTCTGCTTCACGGAAACATGGCTCACTCAAGAGACGCTAACGGAGTCGGTGCAGCCAGCTGGTTTCTTCACGCATCGCGCCGACAGAAACAAACATCTTTCTGGTAAGAAGAGGGGCGGGGGTGTATGCCTTATGATTAACGAGACGTGGTGTGATCATAACAACATACAGGAACTCAAGTCATTCTGTTCACCTGATCTAGAATTCCTCACAATCAAATGTCGACCGCATTATCTACCAAGGGAATTCTCTTCGATTATAATCACAGCCGTATATATTCCCCCCCAAGCGGACACATCGATGGCCCTGAACGAACTTTATCTGACTCTTTGTAAACTGGAAACCACACACCCTGAGGCTGCATTCATCGTAGCTGGGGATTTTAACAAGGCTAATCTGAAAACAAAACTCCCTAAATTCTATCAGCATATCGATTGTGCTACCAGGGCTGGTAAAACCTTGGATCATTGTTATACTAACTTCCGCAACGCATATAAGGCCCTCCCCCGCCCTCCTTTCGGAAAAGCTGACCACGACTCCATTTTGTTGCTTCCAGCCTACAAACAGAAACTAAAACAACAAGCTCCCTCGCTCAGGTCTGTTCAACGCTGGTCCGACCAATCTGATTCCACGCTTCAAGACGGCTTCGATCACGTGGGATCTGTTCCGCATTGCGTCCAACAACAATATTGACGAATACGCTGATTCGGTGAGCGAGTTCATTAGAAAGTGCATTGACGATGTCGTACCCACAGCAACGATTAAAACATTCCCAAACCAGAAACCGTGGATTGATGGCAGCATTTGCGTGAAACTGAAAGCGCGAACCACTGCTTTTAACCAGGGCAAGGTGACCGGAAACATGACCGAATACAAACAGTGTAGCTATTCTCTCCGCAAGGCAATCAAACTAGCTAAGTCCCAGTATAGAGACACAGTAGAGTCGCAATTCAACAGCTCAGACACAAGAGGTATGTGGCAGGGTCTACAGTCAATCACGGATTACAAAAAGAAAACCAGCCCTGTCGCGGACCAGGATGTCTTGCTCCCAGACAGGCTAAATAACTTTTTTGCTCGCTTTGAGGACAATACAGTGCCACTGACACGGCCCGCTACCAAAACCTGCGGGCTCTCCTTCACTGCAGCCGAGGTGAGTAAAACATTTAAATGTGTTAACCCTCGCAAGGCTGCAGGCCCAGACGGCATTCCCAGCCGCGTCCTCAGAGCATGCGCAGACCAGCTGGCTGGTGTGTTTAAGGACATATTCAATCAATCCTTATCCCAGTCTGCTGTTCCCACATGCTTCAAGAGGGCCACCATTGTTCCTGTTCCCAAGAAAGCTAAGGTAACTGAGCTAAACGACTACCGCCCTGTAACACTCACTTCCGTCATCATGAAGTGCTTTGAGAGACTAGTCAAGGACCATATCACCTCCACCCTACCTGACACCCTAGACCCACTCCAATTTGCTTACCGACCCAATAGGTCCACAGACGATGCAATCGCAACCACACTGCACACTGCCCTAACCCATCTGGACAAGAGGAACACCTATGTGAGAATGCTGTTCATCGACTACAGCTCAGCATTTAACACCATAGTACCCTCCAAACTCGTCATCAAGCTCGAGACCCTGGGTCTCGACCCCGCCCTGTGCAACTGGGTCCTGGACTTCGACGGGCCGCCCCCAGGTGGTGAGGGTAGGTAATAACATCTCCACCCCGCTGATCCTCAACACTGGGGCCCCACAAGGGTGCGTTCTGAGCCCTCTCCTGTACTCCCTGTTCACCCACGACTGCGTGGCCATGCACGCCTCCAACTCAATCATCAAGTTTGCGGACGACACTACAGTGGTAGGCTTGATTACCAACAACGACGAGACGGCCTACAGGGAGGAGGTGAGGGCCCTCGGAGTGTGGTGTCAGGAAAATAACCTCACTCAACGTCAACAAAACAAAGGAGATGACTGTGGACTTCAGGAAACAGCAGAGGGAGCACCCCCCTATCCACATCGACGGGACAGTAGTGGAGAAGGTGGAACGTTTTAAGTTCCTCGGTGTACACATCACGGACAAACTGAATTGGTCCACCCACACAGACAGCGTTGTGAAGAAGGCGCAGCAGCCTCAGGAGGCTGAAGAAATTCGGCTTGTCACCAAAAGCACTCACAAACTTCTACAGATGCACAATCGAGAGCATCCTGTCGGGCTGTATCACCGCCTGGTACGGCAACTGCTCCGCCCACAACCGTAAGGCTCTCCAGAGGGTAGTGAGGTCTGCACAACGCATCACCGGGGGCAAACTACCTGCCCTCCAGGACACCTACACCACCCGATGTCACAGGAAGGCCATAAAGATCATCAAGGACAACAACCACCCAAGCCACTGCCTGTTCACCCCGCTATCATCCAGAAGGCGAGGTCAGTACAGGTTTATCAAAGCAGGGACCGAGAAGCTGTTTTTCAGTCTCTATCTCAAGGGCATCAGACTGTTAAACATTAACCACTAACATTTAGTGGCCGCTGCAAACATACTGACTCAACTCCAGCCACTTTAATAATGGGAATTGATGGAAATTATGTAAAAATGTACCACTAGCCACTTTAAACAATGCCACTTAATATAATGTTTACATACCCTACATTACTCATCTCATATGTATATGTATATGTATATACTGTACTCTATATCATCTACTGCATCTTGCCATCTTTATGTAATACATGTATCACTAGCCACTTTAAACTATGCCACTTAATATAATGTTTACATACCCTACATTACTCATCTCATATGTATATACGTACTATACTCTATACCATCTACTGCATCTTGCCTATGCCGTTCTGTACCATCACTCATTCATATATCTTTATGTACATATTCTTTATCCCTTTACACTTGTGTGTATAAGGTAGTAGTTGTGGAATTGTTAGGTTAGATTACTTGTTGGTTATTACTGCATTGTCGGAACTAGAAGCACAAGCATTTCGCTACACTCGCATTAACATCTGCTAACCATGTGTATGTGACAAATAAAATTTTATTTTATTTGATGTCAAACACAAGCCTAAAGGCAATGTCTATCTTTCTCAACAGAACAATGAACTACACTAGAATATCAACTCACTTTAGCTTGGAAACAGGAGACGTCATACAACGTCAAAAAGTAAACATAGCTGGAGACATCTTGCTGTTTTGGACAGAGATTTGCAGTGGCTTAACAATAAATTAACAGTAAATAAGTGAATGTTTTTTCACCTCACAGTTAGTCAAGATGTTTAGCTAGCCAGCTAAATTGTTTACAGTTAGTTAGCAGTCACTTCAACACTATTTTTCTAGCTACAGTATTGCTGCCGTGTCAATAATAACCTGTCTAGAAAAATGACAGGTGTCTCAGATTGTGTTTACATTTTACCATTGTGATGTATACACTTTCAAGACATATTAAGACCTGTAGCCTAGTGGTTAGAGCGTTGGACTAGTGACCGAAAGGTTGCAAGTTCAAATCGCCGAGCTGACAAGGTACAAATCTGTCGTTCTACCCCTGAACAGGCAGTAAACCCACTGTTCCTAGGCCGTCATTGAAAATAAGAATTTGTTCTTAAAACTTCTTATGGCTGCAAGGGGCAGTATTGAGTAGCCAGTTAAATCGTGCCCATTTCAAACGGCCTCGTACTCAATTCTTGCTCGTACAATATGCATATTATTATTACTATTGGATAGAAAACACTCTCTAGTTTCTAAAACCGTTTGAATTATTTCTCTGAGTGAAACAGAAGTCATTCTGCAGCACACTTCCTGACCAGGAAGTGGAATGTCAGAAATCAATGCTCTGTTCAACTTCATGCCTATACATGGGCGTGATACGTAAGAGTCTACATACACTTCATACACCTTCCCCTGGTTGTCAAGAGGCGGTGAGAGAAAAAAATTCGTGTTTATCTTGGTCTGAGGTGGAATTAAAGCTCTTTGTTTGACGTGACCGTCCATTTCCTGTTTCTGGAGCGCGCGAAAGAGGACATTGATTTGCCTTCTGTTTTGCTCTCGTTATGGACGACTAACATCTCCGTCTTAGATTTTATTTGATACATGTGACCATATCATCGTAACGTATGTTTTTTCAATATAGTTTAATCAGATTATTGAAATTTTTTCGGGAGTTTTGCCGTGTTCCGTTCTCTGACTTTGTTGACGTTGGAGTGATCCGTGCCACTTGGCAAGTGCCCATGCTAAATGAAGAGGGATATTTGCCGTTCCAGATCAAAACAACGACTGTTCTGGACAAAGGACACCTTGTCCAACATTCTGACGGAAGATCACCAAAAGTAAGAAACATTTTATGATGCTATTTCTAATATCTGTCGTGCATGTGAACTGGTCGTGGGCGCCCAAGTGTTTCTGGCTATTGTGGCTACGCTAATATAACGCTACATTTTGTTTTCGCTGTAAAACATTTAATAAATCGGAAATATTGTCTGGAATCACAAGATGCCTGTCTTTCAATTGCTGTACACTATGTATTTTTCAGAAATGTTTTATGATGAGTAATTAGGTATTTGACGTTGGTGTCTGTAAATATTATGGCTGCTTTCGGTGCAATTTCTGATTGTAGCTGCAATGTAAACTATGATTTATACCTGAAATATGCACATTTTTCAAACAAAACATATGCTATACAATAAATATGTTATCAGACTGTCATCTGATGAAGTTGTTTCTTGGTTAGTGGCTATTTATATCTTTATTTGGTCGAATTTGTGATAGCTACTGATGGAGTAAAAAACTGATGGAGTAAGAATAGTGGTGTCTTTTGCTAACGTGGTTAGCTAATAGATTTACATATTGTGTCTTCCCTGTAAAACATTTTAAAAATCGGACATGTTGGCTTGATTCACAAAATGTGTACCTTTCATCTGGTGTCTTGGACTTGTTAATGTGTGAAAGTTAAATATTTAAAAAAATATATCTTTTGAATTTCGCGCCCTGCACTTTGAGCTGGCTGTTGTCATAAGTGTACCGACGTCGGGCTTGCACGCCAAACAGGTTAACTGACTTGCCTAGTAAAATATAAAAAATGAATACATACATCAAAGATTAGGCAATCCTGAAATGGACTTGACCTCAGAAACAATGCATTTCAACCTTTAACCTACTTCCACTTTTCTACAAGTAAACCCCAACGCGCTGCTGTCTGTCCCGGGATCCTGTCAGAGCGCGACGTTTGTTGTTGTTGAATGCTGTTGAGCGCCGAAATCTGAACTAGAGACCTCAGTTTAAATGCTGACAGTGTTTTTATGTACTTTTATTTTATTTTGGTTCCTGCAGCTCTGTTGGGCTTAGTTGCTGTGAGTGCTGCTGTCTGTCCCGGGTTCTTGACATATACAGTACCGCATAGGGGGAGAGACACGAAAGCCCAGCTAGTCTAGCTGGCTCAGTGGTCTCAAATGAAGGTCGCTATTGAACGTTTCCAGCACTGCAGGAGCTGTGGGACAATGTGGACTGAACTGACTTTCAATGTGGCAAACGCGCCAAATAAATTGACATTTTGGATATATATCGACGGAATTAATCGAACAAAAGGTCCATTTGTGATGTTTATGGGACATATTGGAGTGCCAACAACAGAAGCTCATCAAAGGCATGAATTATATTTTTATTTCTGCGTTTTGTGTCGCGCCTGCAGGGCTGAAATATGCTTATCTCTCTTTGTTTACAATGGTGCTAACTCAGATAATAGCATCGTTTGCTTTCGCCGAAAAGCCTATTTGAATTCTGACATGTTGGCTGGATTCACAACCAGTGTAGCTTTAATTTGGTATCTTTCATGTGCGATTTAATGAAAGTTTGATTTTTATAGTAATTTATTTGAATATGGCGCTCTGCATTTTCTCTGGCTTTTGGCCAAGTGGGACGTTAGCATCCCACATATCCCAGAGAAGTCAAAGAAGCCTCTCAAACATAATCAAGGTAAAATCAGGAATTCCCCAGGGTAGCTGTTTAGGCCCCTTGCTTTTTTCAATCTTTACTTAAAGTCCGTAGCATGTCGTTAGTAAAGTCAGAGTGTCTATGTATGTGGATGATTCAACACTATACACGTCAGCTACTACATTGACTGAAATGACTGCAACACTTAACAAAGAGTTAAAGTTAGTTTCAGAGTAGATGGCAAGGAATAACTTAGCACTAAATACTTCTAATATTAAAAGCATTATATTTGGGACAAATCATTCACTAAACCTTAAACCTCAACTAAATCTTGTAATAAATCATTTGGAAATTATGCAAGTTGAGATGACTAAACTGCTTGGCGTAACCCTGGATTGTAAACTGTCATGGTCAAAACATATTGATAGCTAGCTAAGATGGGGAGAAGTATGTCCATAATTAGGTGCTGCTCTGCTTTCTTAACAACACTATCAACAAGGCAGGTCCTAGCTTTGTCAAACATTGACTACTGTTCAGTCGTGTGGTCTTGTGCCACAAAAAATGACTTAGGAAAATTGTAAAGGGCTAAGAACAGGGCAGCAAGGCTGGCCCTTGGATGTACACAGAGAGATAATATTAATAATATGCATGTCAATCTCTCCTGGCTCAAAGAGGAGGAGAGATTGACATCATCACTACTTGTATTTATGAGAGATATTGACATGAAGGCACCGAGCTGTCTGTTTGAACTACTGGCACACAGCTCTGACACCCATGCATACCCCACAAGACATGACACAAGAGGCCTCTTCACAGTCCCCAAGTCCAGAACAGACTATGGGAGGAGCACAGTACTACATAGAGCCATGACTACATGAAACTCTTTACCACAAAAAAGTTACTGATACAAGCAATAAAATTAGATGAAAAAAACAGATAGAAACACAGGTTGGACTGTGAAGCAACACATACATTGGCACAGACACGTGCATACACACACACACGATGACATACGCACAATACACACACATACACATGATTTAGTACTGTACACTACCGGTCAAAAGTAGAACACTGACTCATTCAAGTGTTTTTCTTTATTTTTACTGTTTTCTGCATTGTAGAATAATAGTGAAGACATCAACACTATGAATTAACACATATGGAATCATGTAGTAAGCAAAAAAGTATTAAACAAATCTAAAGATATTTTATGTTTGAGATTCTTCAAATAGCCACCCTTTGCCTTGATGACAGCTTTGCACACTCTTGGTATTCTCTCAACCAGCTTCACCTGGAATGCTTTTCCAACAGTCTTGAAGGAGTTACCAAATATGCTGAGCACTTGTTGGCTGCTTTTCCTTCACTCTGCGGTCCGACTCATCCCAAACCATCTCAATTTGGTTGAGGTCGGGGGATTGTGGATGCCAGGTCATCTGATGCAGCACTCCATCACTCTCCTACTTGGTCAAATAGCCCTTACACAGCCTGGAGGTGTGTTGGGTCATTGTCCTGTTGAAAAACAAATGATAGTCCCATTAAGCCCAAATCAGATGGGATGGCGCTTCACAACAGAATGCTGTGGAACCATGCTGGTTAAGCATGCCTTGAATTCTAAATAAATCACAGACAGTGTCACCAGCAAAGCACCCCCACACCATAACACCTCCTCCTCCATGCTTTACGGTGGGAACCACACATGCAGAGATCATCCATTCACCCACACCGCATCTCACAAAGACACAGTGGTTGGAACCAAACATTTCAAATTTGGACTACAGACCAAAGGACAAATTTCCACCGGACTAATGTCCATTGCTCGTGTTTCTTGCCCCAAGCAAGTCTCTTCTTATTGGTGTCCTTTAGTAGTGGTTTCTTTGCAGCAATTCGAGCATGAAGGTCTGATTCACACAGTCTCCTCTGAAGAGTTGATGTTGAGATGTGTCTGTTTCTTGAACTCTGAAGCATTTATTTGGGCTGCAATTTCTGAGGCTGGTAATTATAATGAACTTATCCTCTGCTGCAGAGGTCACTCTGGGTCTTCCATTTCTGTGGCGGTCCTCATGAGAGCCAGTTTCATCATAGGGCTTGATGGTTTTTGTAACTGCACTTGAAGAAATTTTCAAAGTTCTTGAAATGTTCTGTATTGACTGACCTTCATGTTTTAAAGTAATGATGGACTGTCGTTTCTCTTTGCTTATTTGAGATGTTATTGCCATAATATGGACTTGGTCTTTTACCAAATAAGGCTATCTTCTGTATACCCCCCTACCTTGTCACAACACAACTGATTGGCTCAAACACATTAAGAAGGAAAGACATTCCACAAATTAGCTTTTAAGAAGGTACACCTGTTAATTGAAATGCATTTCAGGTGACTACCTCATGAAGCTGGTTGAGATAATGACGAGAGTGTGCAAAGCTGTCATCAAGGCAAAGGCTGATAATTTGTAGAATCTCAAATAAAACATATATTTTGATTTGTTTAACACTTTTTTGGTTACTACATGATTCCATAGTTTGATGTCTTCACTATTATTCTACAATGTAGAAAATAGTAAAAATAAAGAAAAACCCTTGAATGAGTAGGTGTTCTAAAACTTTGGACTGGTAGTGTAGATATGTGGTAGTGGTAGAGTAGACGCCTGAGGAAACAGTGTGTTGTGAATGTATTGTAATGTTTTTAAAATTGTATAAACTGCCTTAATTTTGCTGAACCCCAGGAAGAGTAGATGCCGCCTAGTCAGCAGCTAATGGTAATACATAATAAATACAAATACAAACCACCTCCATTAACATAAGTAGCATCTATAGTATCTATGTAAACATTTTATTCTCATTTACATAGTTTTGTCTCTCTTTGTGTGGTATATGTGTCAGTTGCTACTAGCTCATTCCACATCACACTGCTGCTAAGAGTCAGATGGCCTTATCTTGGGCACATGATGGATGTCGTAAGCCAGTGTTTCTCCTGCAGACACGCATCTATGCTATCTAAGGCTGCAAGAATCTGCTCCTCACAAGCTATGAACACAGCAATGGCTGAGTGGGCAAATATTACTTGAAGCGGATTATGGCAACAGTTAGTTTTGTTATAAGTAATCACATGTTCACAACTGTAAGTTAAATATACAGTGAAGTATACAATGAGAAATGCTCTAGCATAGACAAGAAGGGTAGACTATGTGTGTGCCCGCACCTACACACGACGTACAGTCACATGCACACACACACGTCAGGCCCACACAGAGATGTAGGGGAACTTTCTGTCTTGACAACTTTCTGTCCTGTGTGGAGAGAACAACAGCTAGCTCAGAGCTGCTCCCGGGCTAATTACACAGAGAACATAGGAAGGAAGAGAGGAGCGATGAAGGAAGACAGGGGGGAGAGAAGAAGGGGCTGAGAGCGAAGAACACAAGAGTGTGAAGAAGAGAAGTAGTCAGATGGAAAGAGTAGAAGTGTTTGTGAAATGAATGGAGTGTTAGGATGAGAGAAAATGGGAGAGACAAGTTTTTCCCCCCAAAAAATGTCCTCTTTCCTGATTTTCTTCAGCCCATCCCACTCCCTGAATAGATTTTATAGTGTTCCATTATCTGTTTTTATTGCAGCATGAAAATTGAATTAGTCATGTACTAGAGACACTCACCTGGAGACGGTGACAGCACAAGATTGGGAGAAATTTATTTATTTCTGCAGAAGAATGGATTTTATCCCCTGAACAGGAGTCACCAACATATATTGTTATTGTTTTTCGGCTCACCCTGTGAAAAGTATACCACTTGAAATTATGTACTTTAAATGGAAATGCTTGAAATAGGATGTGTATAGGAAAGAAAATAACTCTCCTCATAAATGTCCTTGCATCAGATGAAGCTGAGTTGTCAGGAGGAAGAAATCGATTCTGCCATTGACGCACGCATGCACACACGCACACACACACACTTACTCCTCAAATAGAGGTCAGCGCTGACAGCATGAGGCATTCTGGGAAAAGTGTAATCTGAAATGCTACAGTGTCATTTACAGAGTAGGAGGAGGTAGATATACTGGAAAGGTTATGGGATACTCTAGGCACATTTCATCCCATTTGCATGCATGTGTGCTTTCCGATCAATTCCTACAATCTATAACTGGAAATGAGACTGAAACGTATATGCTGAAGTCCCAGGTAGGATTGATGGCAAACACGTTGAATTGGAGTGTGAAAGGTACTCAACAGAGTGTGTTTATGTATATTATATGTATGATGTTAACATATACAGTTGAAGTAGGAAGTTTACATACACTTAGGTTGGAGTCATTAAAACTTGTTTTTCAACCACTCCACAAATTTCTTGTAAACAAACTATAGTTTTGGCAAGTCGGTTAGGGCACCTACTTTGTGCATGACACAAGTAATTTTTCCAACAGTTGTTTACAGACAGATTATTTCATATCACAATTCCAGTGGGTCAGAAGTTTACATACATTAAGTTGACTGTGCCTTTAAACAGATTGGAAAATTCCAGAAAATGATGTCATGGCTTTAGAAGATTCTGATAGGCAAATTTACATCATTTTAGTCAATTGGAGGTGTACCTGTGGATTTATTTCAAGGCCTACCTTCAAACTCAGTGCCTCTATGCTTGACATCATGGAAAATCAAAAAAATCAGCCAAGACCTCAGACCAAAGATTGTAGACCTCCACAAGTCTGGTTCATCCTTGGGAGCAATTAACAAACGTCTGAAAATACCATGTTCATCTGTACAAACAATAGTACGCAAGTATAAACACCATGGGACCACGCAGCGGTCATACCACTCAGGAAGGAGACACATTCTGTCTCCTAGAGATGAACGTACTTTGGTGCGAAAAGTGCAAATCAATCCCAGAACAGCAAAGGACCATGTGAAGATGCTGGAGGAAACAGGTACAAAGTATCTATATCCACAGTAAAACAAGTCTTATATCGACATAACCTGAAAGTCCGCTCAGCAAGGAAGAAGCCACTGCTCCAAAACCACCAGAAAAAAAGCCATACTACGGTTTGCAACTGCATATGGGGACAAAGATCGTACTTTTTGGAGAAATGTCTTCTGGTCAGATGAAACAAAAATATAACTGTTTGGCCATAATGACCATCGTTATGTTTGAAGGAAAAAGGATTAAGCTTGCAAGCAGAAGAAAACCATCCCAACCATGAAGCACGGGGGTGGCAGCATCATGTTGTGGGGGTGCTTTGCAGCAGGAGGGTCTGGTGCACTTCACAAAATAGATGGCATCATGAGGCAGGAATATTATGTGGATATATTGAAGCAACATCTCAAGACATCAGTCAGGAAGTTAAAGATTGGTCGCAAATGGGTCTTCCAAATGGACAATGACCCCAAGCATACTTCCAAAGTTGTGGCAAAATGGTTTAAAGACAACAAAGTCAAGGTATTGGAGTGGCCATCACAAAGCCCTGACCTCAATCCTATAGAAGATTTGTGGGCAGAACTGAAAAAGCATGTGCGAGCAAGGAAGCCTACAAACCTGATTCAGTTACACCAGCTCTGCAGGAGGAATTTGCCAAAATTCACCCAACTTATTGTGGGAAGCTTGTGGAAGGCTACCCGACACGTTTGACCCAAGTTAAACAATTTAAAGGCATGGCTACCAAATACTAATTGAGTGAATGTAAATTTCTGACCCACTGGGAATGTGATGAAAGAAATAAAAGCTGAAATAAATCATTATCTCTAGTATTAATCTGACATTTCACATTCTTAAAATAAAGTGGTGATCCTAACTGTCCTATAACAGGGAATTTTTACTAGGATTAAATGTTAGGAATTGTGAAAAACTGAGTTTAAATGTATTTGGCTAAGGTGTACGCAAACTTCCGACTTCCGACCAAGTGTACTTTAGAATTCATCATACACCACACTAGGGTAACACCAAGATCCATTCGGGGCAGAGACCCATATATCTTATCCGCACTCATCCATAGACCTGCTTTACAATCCTTTCCCCCTGACCTCCTCAGAGATGTCAGATCCCCATCACATGGCCCTGTCAAAGTCCCATCTCCTTACCTTGTGACCACCTCTGTGTGGTCTCTAGAAAGTGAGGCAGGGTAACATTGGAGCTAACAGATGGGGTGAATCAAAGTGTAGAAAAAAAGAGGAAAGGAAAGGTGTGGGAGAAGGAGAATATGACCAGACAATGGCATGCAGAGGAGAGGTAGGAGGAGATAGTGACAATGAGCAAAGTGGAGAAGAGGTGAGAGCGAGAGGTAGGAGTAGGGGGAGAAAGATGCGGTTGAATGCCTTGGAGAGAAAGGGAATGGGAGCAGAGGGTACACAGGGTGATAGGGTGGGGAGGAGAGAGGATAGCAGTGCGAGGGGTAGAGTGATCAGTGACATGTAAGGGCTCCGCCTCAGAGGCAGGCCATTACTGGGGGTAGGGGGACACATGTTGGACCCAGTTTATTGGCAATCTGTTAGCCAGGCGTCCAGGGAGACACATGAATAACATGCTCAGGAACAGAGAGAGCAGGAGAGGAGAGAGATTCACACTCTGCAGGAGGAGAGGAAGGAAGGTGGGAAAATGAATGCGCGTCAGGACTCAGTGGAGAAAAGAGATGATGGAAGGTTTTATTTAACCTTTATTTAACTTATATTCTTCTTACTAGAAAATCTGATAATGTAAAATAATGGAATATCTTGTCTGCTATAAATTAACTTCTTATGGCTGCAGCCCGACGTCGGTACACTTATGACAACAGCCAGCTCAAGTGCAGGGCGCGAAATTCAAAATATGTTTTTTTTTAATATTTAACTTTCACACATTAACAAGTCCAATACAGCATATGAAAGGTACACATCTTGTGAATCCAGCCAACATGTCTGATTTTTTTAATGTTTTACAGCGAAAACACCACGTATATTTATGTTAGCTCACCACCAAATACAAAAGAGGACAGACATTTTTCACAGCACAGGTAGCATGCACAAAGCCAATCTAACTAACCAAGAACCAACCAAACTAACCAAGAAACAACTTCATCAGATGACAGTCTTATAACATGTTATTCAATAAATCTATGTTTTGTTCGAAAAATGTGCATATTTCAGGTATAAATCATAGTTTACATTGCAGCTACAATCAGAAGTTGCACCGAAAGCAGACAGAATAATTACAGACACCAACGTCAAATACCTAATTACTCATCATAAAACATTTCTGAAAAATACATAGTGTACAGCAATTGAAAGACAGGCATCTTGTGTTTCCAGACAATATTTCCGATTTATCAAGTGTTTTACAGCGAAAACACAATATAGCGTTATATTAGCTTAGCACAATAGCCAGAAAGACAAGCCATTTCCCAGTAGCAAAAGTAAGCGATCGTAACAAACAAGCAAAAGATATATAATTTTTGACTAACCTTGATTTTCTTCCTCAGATGACAGTCCTATAACATCAGGTTATACATACACTTATGTTTTGTTCGAAAATGTGCATATTTAGAGCTGAAATCAATGGTTACACCGTGTGCTAACTTAGCTACTTTTCCCCACTACGTCCGGATTTTTCCTGACACTTTTTCTGACACACATATTCTGACCAAATAGCTATTCATAAACATAACTAAAAAATACATGTTGTATAGGAAATGATAGATCCATTAGTTCTTAATGAAATCGCAGTGTTAGAATTCTAAAAAATAACTTCATTATGATATGCAGCTTCGGTATAGCTAGAGTACCCAAACGTTGGCCGCCCACGACTAGTTCACATGCACGACAGATATGAAATAGCATCATAAAATGTTTCTTACTTTTGCTGATCTTTCATCAGAATGTTGGACAAGGTGTCCTTTGTCCAGAACAGTCGTTGTTTGGAATTAGAACGGACACTTTCCCGCTTCATTTAGCACGCGCGCTAGCCGGGTGGCACGAATCGCTCCATCGTCAACAAAGTCAGAGAACGGAACACGGCAAAACTCCCGAAAAAATTTCAATAATCTGATTAAACTATATTGAAAAAACATACTTTACGATGATATGGTCACATGTATCAAATAAAATCAAAGCCGGAGATATTGGTCGTCCATAACGGCAGCTAAACAGAAGGCAATCCCACTGTCCAGCGCGCGCTCCTCAGAGTACCGGAAATGAGGGACACGTCATACAAAGAGCCTGTATTCAACGTCAGACCAAGATAAACACGAAATTTCTTCTCTCACCGCCTCTTGACACCCAGGGGAAGGTGTATGAAGTGCACGTAGACTCTTACGTATCATGCCCATGTATAGGCAGGGAGTAGAAGAGAGCCTCGGTTTCAGACATTCCACTTCCTGGTCAGGAAGTGTGCTGCAGAATGACTTCTGTTTCACTCAGAGAAATAATTCAAACGGTTTTAGAAACTAGAGAGTGTTTTCTATCCAATAGTAATAATAATATGCATATTGTACGAGCAAGAATTGAGTACGAGGCCTTTGAAGGTTTGAAATGGGCACATTTTATCTGGCTACTCAATACGCCCCCTGCAGCCCAAACAGGTTAACTAGACTTAAGCCTATAGATCAGTGGGCCTAACATACAGTACACATGCAATTCTGTTCTTCTGAAATACATTTTCTTCATGTCATAGTGTTTCTTAAGACCTGCCTAAAATACATAATTGAATTATTGTGATGGTGTAGGCATATATTTAATGGTTTTATTATACTTATTTATGTTCTTTAGCGAATAGATGCTAAGAATGTTTATGTAAATAAACAGTCAATTACCGTGAGACCGGTAACAGTTAACTGCTGACATAATGTCATGACCGCCACAGCCCTATTCTGGCCTCTCTTTTTTAAGCCTAGCATTTTCTTTCCACCCTGCATTTTGTAGTCTAAATCCTCCTATCTTTACCTGTCCTCCCTCTACACTGTACCATATCTAATCTTCTACTCCCTGCTAATCCAAGTGTCTAAAATGATCTCCTCTAACCTGTGATTCATACTTGACAACTCTATCAGCGACAACTCTCTCCAGTCTATTCTATGGTATCTTAGTCACTTTAATTGTTTGTAAATATTGCATCACCCATCTCATATGTATATACTGTACTCTGTACTATGCCACTGTATCTTAGTCCAATGCCGCTTTGACATATATGTATATATATATATTCTTAATTCATTCCTTACTTACATTTATGTGTATTTTGGGTATATGTTGTGAAAATGTTAGATATTACTGCACTATCAGAGCTAGAAGCATTTCGCGACACCCGCAATTAGATCTGATAAACACGTGTATGTGAACAATAAAATTTGATTTGATATGACCTACAGTGCATTCGGAAAGTGTTCAGACCCCTTGACTTTTCCACATTTTGTTAGGTTACAGCCTTATTCAAAAATGTGTTAAATAGTGTTTTTCCCTCATCAATCTACACATAATACCCCATAATGGCAAAGCAAAAACAGGTTTTGTAGAAATGTTTGGTAATTTATTACAAATAAGAAACTTAAATATAACATTTGCATAAGCATTCCGACCCTTTACTCAGTACTTTGTTGAAACTCCTTCGGCAGCGATTACAGCCTTGAGTCTTCTTGGTATGACGCTACAAGCTTGGCACACCTGTATTTGGGGAGTTTCTCCCATTCCTCTCTGCATATCCTGTCAAGCTCTGTCAGGTTGGATGGGGAGCTTTGCTTCACAGCTATTTTCAGGCCTCTCCAGAGATGTTTGGTCGGGTCAAGTCCAGGCTCTGGCTGGGCCACTCATGTGTGGTCTTGGCTGTGTGCTTAGGGTCATTGTTCTGTTGGAAGGTGAACCTTCACCCCAGTCTGAGGTCCTGAGCGCTCTGGAGCAGGTTTTCATCAAGGATCTCTCTGTACTTTGCTCCGTTCATCTTTGCCTCGATCCTGACTAGTCTCCCAGTCCCTGCCGCTGAAAAACATCCCCACAGCATGATACTGCCACCAACATGCTTCACTGTAGGGATGGTGCCAGGTTTCCTCCAGACGTGACGGTTGGCATTCAGGCCAAAGAGTAAAATCTTGGTTTCGTCAGACCAGAGATTCTTGTTTCTCATGTTGCCTTTTGGCAAACTCCAAGCGGACTGTCATGTGCCTTTTACTGAGGAGTGGCTTCCGTCTGGCCACTCTACTATAAAGCCCTTATTGGTGGATTGCTGCTGAGATGGTTGTCCTTCTGGAAGGTTCTCCCATCTCCATAGAGATGGGAGAACCGTCAGTCAGGGTGATCATCAGGTTCTTGGTCACCTCCCTGACCAAGGCCTTTTCCCCCGATCGCTCATTTTGGCCGGACGGCGAGCTCAAGGAAGAGTCTTGGTGGTTCCAAACTTCCTCCATTTAAGATTAATGGAGGCCACTGTTCTTGGATACCTTCAATGCTGCCGAAATGTTTTGGAACCGTTCCCCAGATCTGTGCCTCGACACAATCCTGTCTCGGTGCTCTATGGACAATTCCTTCGACCTCGTAGTTTGGTTTTTGCTCTGACATGCACTGCTAACTGTGGGACCTTATCTCGACAGTTGTGTGCCTTTCCAAATAATTTCCAATAAATTGAATTTACCACAGGTGGACTCCAATCAAGTTGTAAAAACATCTCAAGGATGATCAATGGAAACAGTATGCGCCTGGGCTTAATTTCGAGCCTCACAGCAAAGGGTCTGAATACTTACAGTACCAGTCAAACGTATAGATAATAGTAAAAATAATGAAAAAAATGTGGAATGAGTAGGTGTATCCAAACGTTTGACTTGTACTGTATGTAAATAAGGCATATCAGATATTTTTAGGTTTTTTTTTGCGAAAACTACTCAACCTGCTTGCGTTTTGTCATTATGGGCATTGTGTGTAGATTGCAGAGGATTAACTTAATTTAATCAATTTTAGAATTTTACAGAAGGCTGAAAGTAACAAAATGTGGAAAAAGTCTGAATACTTTCTGAAGGCACTGTATTCACTAAAGAAAATGAGTAAAAAACAACCCAACTTAGGTTATATCACCCACCCATCGCTGGGTCACTATAGCACAGAACTCAAGCTGGGTTATTTTGACCAAGCATCGCTGGGTTCTGTTAATAACCCAAATCTCTTCTCCTCTCTTCACCTCATATCCCAGGCTCTATCACATCCGGAAGTGATTGGGAGTCCCATAGGGCGGCACACAATTGGCCCAGCGTCGTCCAGGTTTGGCCGGGGTAGGCCGTCATTGTAAATAAGAATTTGTTCTTAACTGACTTTCCTAGTAAACATGGCTTAATAAAATAGAAATTATATTTTTCTCAAACTATTGCCGAGCGAGTGCGCACATGGATTGGGCACACTGTGTCGCGTGTTAAAAGTGATCATTTGAAAATATGTGTGAAATTAGTTTTGATTTAGAATGGGCCATTATCAGCTGCATTATCAGCTGCATTCGTATGCACTCAAATAGCAAATGGAGGACACTTTTTCCCGTGTTGCCAGGTAGGCTACTCCGGTTGTAAAGCGGAGCAATGTGCTTAGCTGGGATCCTCCGATGGTTAAGAGAGTCCATCGACACTATTCTTTCACACTCGATAGTGTATAGAAATGTTGCTCAATGTCGAGCTTATGGGAACACGTATTTCACTCCACACATCAAGCGGCTGTTTAAGGAGCTGCCTCTTGCTGCGCAACAGATGATAACCTGTTCCTCTCAAACTAATGTATGCCTTAGGATTTTATTAGGATCCCCATTAGCTGTTGCAAAAGCAGCAGCTACTGTTCCAGGGGAGCTACGCTCCTGAAGGTTTTCGCTCCAACCTCAGTTGTTACTAACCTAATTCAGTTATCAACCAGCTAATTATTAGCCTTAATGTAAAAAAATAAAAATAAAATGCATATCAGCTATTATCGGGTCCGGGTGGGAAAACCCTGGGTCCATTTCATAATGGGACCTCTAACCACCATTACCATTAGACTAATCATTCAGATAAGGGGGTAGCATTAGCTTTCATAAGTCTGTGTTTTGATAGATTTCACATTTCACTTACTAAACAAATGGACATCTAAAATAGGCCCACTCAATGCTCGAGTGTAGAATGCAGGAAAATGCGGGTCTATGTTATAATGTAGTTCTTTATCCTATGTCATTATAAATCCCAGACAATAATTATTATATTATTCTGAATAATATTATAGCCTTAATATGCTTGTACTCTACAGAGTTGATGAAATACGAATGTTAGGTGTGTTGGAAAAATGACCGGCTCCAGACATGCATCATTAATTCATTATGAAAACAATTTATTTTATTACATTTTTCATTAATGTAAGCACAATGTTCAGTTTAAATGACAAATGCAATCACATTTTCAGGCACTAAGACTAGGGACATCTTATTGATAAAATATGGATTTGGGCTAATTCACCATCTCAGGAAGTGGAAACTCAAAATGCATTAGCTAGATCACTAAATATAATATCCTGCTAGTTAGCTGTGAAATTGAATAATCTAACAGTTCATATAGTTAGTTCATATAGAGCCCATTATCAGCCTCAAAACGTCATCAGGTGACGATTTTGCTAAAAGTAATGCTTCATAACATATGATGCTTATGTCAATACATTGCATTCAATGGGAAAAGATGAGCATCACAGTGGTTGATGCTTATGTCAATACATTGCATTCCCTTTGAATAGATGAGTGCCACAGTGTTGACTCTTATGTAAATACATTGATATTGTCCATCCACACCAGACGCGATCAGTACACGCAGGTTGAAATATAAAAACTAACTCTGAACTAACTATATTAATTAATTTTTTAAACATACATTTTTTAAACATTCATGGACATTTAGCTAACTAGCTTGTTTTTGCTAGCTAATTTGTCCTGCAACTTAAACATTGGGTTGTTATTTTACCTGAAATGCACAAGTTACTTTTTTTCCTGGATCTTTGTAGAATTTTGACCCATTCTGAGTCACAAAATTGTGTGTTCTCTATTCCGACAATTAATACACAGATAAAAAGGTAAACCTAGTTAGTTTCAAGTAATCTCTTCTTCTTCTATGATATCACGGCGGTCCGCAAACAATCGTTTAAGAGCATGCCACCACCTACTGTGCTGGAATGTACGATCAATCATGATCTGCCCAATTCTGTACTACCATTAAAATAAAATTCTCATCCAAATAAATCCCTAACTTCTATCACGCCCTCCCCCCTTCCGCAAAACCTCTCCCCAACCCCATTAAACTTGATCTATACCATGCTGTAACACTCCACCCTTAGGAATGTTCAGCATGTCAACAACCATTTCAACTGTAACATCTGTCTCCACAAAAAACTGCAACCTGGCATTTCTGCTTTCCACAACCCAAGTCGTATTGAATGCCATACCAATAAAAGCTATGAAGTCAACTTCATTCATTATCAAAGTGTCCTTTGACACCTCACATTCATGAGCACAAGATTTCTGAACAGGCCTCAAAACAATTCCAGGACCATCAGAAGCACCAGCCCCGGCATTAGGTCCACTTACTACAGGTACATCCATGTAAGCTCCATCAGTCCGAACTATAGTTCTACCAATCTGTTTTACGGACTCTGCATACAATACATCATGACTGATCCTATATCTCTGAGCCTCTCTAGCCTCTCTCTGTACCTTTTCTCCACCACATTCACAGCACTTAACCTTCACCTTACTTCCACATTCACCATAATCATGTGCCCCTCCACACTTGGCACATATTTTCTTTCCTTTACACTGAGCAGCTACATGTCCCATTCTTTGGCATTTAAAACACTGCAGTGCATATGGGACAATTTCTCTAACATTGAAACTAAGAAATCCTATCTGTACTTTTCTTGGCAAGATTTTCTCAAACCTCAGCATCACTAATAAGCTTTCACTTCTTTGACCTTCTTTCCTACTGATCAACCTTTTGGCCTCTATCACTCTGCCTTCCTTCACATTTCTTTAATATCATCTGTGGACATAGATATTGGGCCCCAAGTGATGACCCCTCAATCTAGCATTTTAATCTTCTTCCCATTAAGCTTTTCCATTTTCAAAATATTCTCTTGCTGAGCCAATGAACCAAGCGAATTGCACTTCACCTATCTCTTTCTCTACGACATTAGTTAGTCGGACAGGGTGTAAGTGAGGCCCTGTGGTCTCATCAAACACTATCACCACTTTCCACTCCAACACATCACTAATCTTGCTTCCTACATTGGCCATCGTTATGCTTTCTTTACTAGACGCTCCACTGCTTTCTGTATCATTATCTCTCTTCTTCCTATGTCTTTTGTTGTGGCAATTTCCTGTATTACCAAATGAGGAGAGTTACAAACCACACACCAGTCAGAGTTATACTTAAATTTCATCTTTAATAAAATGTGAGCTTTAAAATCGCCCTTTGACTCTCAGATCAATTCAGTGTCTATAATGAATTCTGAGTGCCTACAAAAGAATACCAAGATCTTTTATAGCCAAGATACACCCCTCTCAACTTACATGACGAACCACAGATCTTAGGAACAGTTCACAAAGAAATACTTTTACTTGAGAGAGGAGTATCCCATAGCCAGATAGCATTAGCTATAAATTATCGTTCAGTTTGGTCTCTAAGACGAGGTTCTAATCTCGTTCCTGGTACTTCATAGTACAAAAACATTACCTCATCCAAGGCATAACTCAATTGTCAACTCTATTTTCCCCCATCTCATGTAAACCCCCTCTTCTCCCCACTCCTGGACAAACTCACTGAGGGGAGTGACTTCTAGGTCATATACTATCTCAAGATAAGTGCAACATCAGAGGGGACATACAATGGTTCCCGACACTGCCATACTCCTCCCCCCAATGGGAAAAGGAGGGAGTGACTGGCGTACAGACATTGTGGAGACAACTAACTGGTTCCCCATTAATCACGCCATCCCTTCACATGGTTTAACAGATACATTCACATATGAAGACAATGTTCCATTCTGATCTCTCCCTTTCTGATATTCTGCATATTACCAGACATGTAAAAGACAAGCCTGACCTCTCCCCTCTCTGGGCCCCAAGTGACTTTTCCCTAGCTGAGAAGGAAAAAGTGCAACTGCCAACAGTATAGTCCAAAGGGAGACATTCTAATGACAAGTATCTCACATAAGCATATTATGTAAATAAAACATCTTATTTATCTATGTTACCCAACTAATTCTGATTCATCCCCCACACTTTTCCCCCACACCATCAGAACTGACACACATATTGTTTGCATTCCAGCACAGCTGTTGCTTCACTAACTTCTCCATTTCCTCCATTTCGTCCTCACAACTCGCCGCCATTTTCGCACCTTCTTCTTCTTCTAAAGCGTTCAATCACCCATGTGGGTATATGCTCCTAAAAACCAATGAAGAGACGGGATAGGCGGGACTTGCAGCGCTCATTGACACACGCGAGCAGTTTGGGTGAAAAATGTGAATAACATGTATGTGTAAAATTAATTTTGCAAAGCTCGCGTGCAAAATGCGGGCGGTGTGGTAAGCGTATCACACTTGATGCCTAGAGAAAGGCACCAAGGACATGATGCCTAAGTGAATACATTGCATTCAATGGGGGAAGATTATCATCCCAATATGAATGCCTAGAGAAAAATGTCAGACATGAGAACCTCCTTTTCTCTCGCTCACCCTCTCTCCCTGCTTTCTCCCTCTCTCTTTATCTCTCTCGCTCTCTCCCTTGCCCCCTCTCCATTTTCTCCCTCCTTTCTCACAACTCTACCTCTTTCTCCTCTCTCATACCTCCACAGACAGGATATTGACACATACATATGCATCAATTGTATTGATGCATACTGTAAGTCAATACATTGCATCCAAGGCAAAAAAGTTGGTGATAAAGCCGCAATGGGAAATTGGTAAAAGACACAGACAGACAAGGCAGGCAAGGCAGGCAAACTTTAAACTCAACCCTTAACCTAACCATTTACAGTACGTAGCTAACCTTAGCTTCATGTCCACATCCCTGCTCAAACCTTCCTCTAACCTCAACGTAACCCTAATCCTAACTTTGTGTCCACATCTCAGCTCAACCTTAGCTATAACCCTAACCCTAGCTTTGTCTCTTCATCTTGGCGTTAGGGTTGGAGTTAAGGTTGAGCCGGGACACTGGGTGAAAAGGTTCAATATCAGGTGATATCTTTATCTATATATTTGATATCTGAAGTAGACATAGATACAAGAAGTAGACATGCTCTAGATACAAGGTCAAAAATCTGGTGTGGATATTTGGGAGGGGGGAGGCAGGGGGTCCTCCCCTGGAGATAGTTTTGACATTTTCATTATTTAGAGTAAGATTTTGGCTGGGATGCTAAACTGGCATATGGAATTATTTAGCAATTTTATTTTGAATTGTAGGAGCCCTTTAGGTATCAAAATAATATATACTAAAAATGATTTGATAAAATTAGTTTGTTTTCCAAACGATTTGGACGCTACCAAACAGACATTGGCACATCGATGGTATCGACTTCAGACGAGTCTCCTGAAACCATGCGAGTCGCCCCTTTCCATAGGGTGGTCATAATAGTTTGTAGGTCAAACCGCTCGGACTCTACAGACGTTTACGTGAGAAGAGCCACCGCTCTAGCTCTGCCACCTTTCACCCCAAATGCAGAACTGCGACACTGGCGGATGTGGTGGATTGAGACACAGCAAATGCAAAAACCCCAGATATCTCTAGCTTAAACTGACTGATCTTGATGGGTATTTTTTTGTTATGCACCGGTGCATCAATCCACTCTAGGGGATTAAAAAGCATCTCCTACGACTCTACATAGTTCGACTGACTTATTATGCTTCTCTTGAGGGGTATTTTGAGGCATACAGCATATGGAGGGGTATTTTGAAAACACAGGTTAAGTGGAAGGATAAGTGGAAGGCAATTTTAGATTAAGGCCAGCATCCCGGAGTCACCTCTTATCTGTTGACGTTGAGACTGGTGTTTTGCGGGTACTATTTAATGAAGCTGCCAGTTGAAAACTTGTGAGGCATCTGTTCTCCAACTAGACACTCTAATGTATTTGTCCTCTTGCTTAGTTGTGCACTGGGTTCTCCCACTCGTTCTATTCTGGTTCGAGACAGTTTGCACTGTTCTGTGAATGGAGTAGTACACAGCGTTGTATGAGATCTTCAGTTTCTTGGCAATTTCTCGCATGGAATAGCTTTCATTTCTCAGAACAATAATAGGCTGATGAGTTTCAGAATAAAGGTCATTGTTTCTGGACATTTTGAGCCTGAAATCGAACCCACAAATGCTGATGGTCCAGATAATCCACTTGTCTAAAGAAGGCAAGATGTATTCCTTCTTTAATCAGAATAACAGTTTTCAGCTGCACTAAAATAATTGCAAAAGGGTTTTCTAATGACTCATTAGCTTTTTACAATTATAAACTTGGATAAGCTAACATAAGCTATTGGAACACAGTAGTGATGGTTGCTGATAATGGGCCTCTATATATTTTTTTTAAATCAGCCGTTTCTAGCTACAATAGTTATTTACAACATTAACAATGTCTACACTTTATTTCTGATCAATTTGATGTTATTTTAATGGACTTGATTTAAAAAATAAAAAAAATTAAAAAACAAGGACATTTCTAAGTGACCTCAAACTTTTGAACAGTAGTGTATAGCATGCTATTCTACACATTTTGTCATGAGTATAAGAGAACATTTTGCAGTTTTAAAGCTAATTTCCCAACATTTTACAAATTTTCCCATGGGGCAGGGCGAAAACTGTGCTGTTTTATAGCTCATCTCATTCTATTTGTCACATTTTCTTCATGAGGCTGACATTTTTAAAGTAACTGTCGAGTGAAAATCTCAATTTTGAAAGTTCATAACGTATACCCAAATAATGTTGTTGACTCATGCTATAATCGTGTGGCCAAAGCATACTTTTTTTTTAAACATAAAAAAAAAACAGTTATATCTCTAACAGAGATTGTTTAAAAAATGCTTGCTATTTCCTCATAGAGGAGGATGTCATACAGTACTTCCACACCATTCTGTTGTTGGGGTGGGTACACTTAAACCATTCAAATACAGAAAAGCTGCTTTTTAACATACTTAGTAAAACATGTTTGTAAGGAAAACAATTTTCACTTATATTGTAATTAATTATAGGTCATATTTCATAGAAATCTGGAAACTCTGGAATGTTACTCTTAAAGGTTGACTTTGGACAAAAACATAAAAATAACGGCTTTAAACTGTATAACTGATCAATGAAATATCACACGAGGTCATTTAATGCTTAAAAAACAAAACAAAAAATTGACGAATAAGATACCTGGCTGCAGAAGTGTCATTCCTTACTGATTTCTACAGCTTCCGTCCAATAACTAATTCTGTGAAATGACGTCAACACATGCTGGAGGAGTTACTGGCTAGCTACAAGTGGCTAGCTTAGCTAACGAACTAGCTACTTCGGTCGCGGTGCTCATGACCAGAATGACACATTGATGAATCACGAAAGGCACACCCCATTTCTGTTTGAAAATTGAGAAAGAGAAGGACCGTTTTCCGTGCCCAAAGTCAGCCGTAAAAGCTAATTTCCTGCAATTCTACAGATTTTGCCATCGCTTATGACATGTTCATATGCTGTCTGGGGGCCCCCAACCTCCAGGGGACCTGTCATGCCAAATAGTGTCCACTTGCCAAAAAGTGTCCCCCCTACCCCCCGCATTACAATAGGATTCGATAAACTATAGCTTCCGTTGATAGGGCTCTTGCTAGAACTTGCAAAATTCGGACCGGCCTAAGCAATTAACCAAAGTGTCTGTTGCAATGCTGGTTGCTTTGCTCTATTTTACCGTGTAGTTGTTGTGGAGAATGGAGCACGCGGGCAGTTCTACTTCTATTTCACCTCATAAGTGCTCGCTTGGCTCACGCAAATGTATTACCTCAGAATCGCTCTCCATGGACAGTGTTTTTGATGGTGACTACCTGCACGACTACCTACTGCTTCAGAAAACTAATATTTATATTTGTCTTTATATAAGAAAATATTGTTAAATTGGAATAAATAATTTTATCTGTCTTTAGATAGGTTTTAGATTGACATTGCTAGCTACGTATTTACCTCAGCCTGCCTAGTTAGCTAGCCATTCATTTTTACTCAGCTAACATTAGCTAGCTAACTGTTATTGTAGCTTTCTGTTTGTACGTACTGTAGATTGCACTTTAATAGCATACTTCAAGGAGACTTTATTTTATCCTTCCAACAAGGCAAAGTACTATGAAGGCACCACTGATCTCAACAAGAGGCAAAACATTTGTAGGGATACAGATAAATTCACAAATTAGGGTAAGGTTAAGTAGGTAACTTCTATCAAATCACAATTGTTCAAACCTATCCATCTAGTTGGTCATCTACATGTTGCTAGCTCTACATTTTGTTATATGTCTATGTCATATTAAGGTATCTAGCTATAAGTAAACCCTAGTGGAGGCTGCTGAGGGGAGGATGGCTCATAATACTGGCTGGAACACAGCCAATGGAATGGCATCAAACCATGTATTTGATGTATTTCATACCGTTCCACTCAGTCCACTCCAGTCATTACCACGAGCCCGTCCTCCTCAATTAAGGTAACACCAACCTCATGTGATAACCCCGATCAATCAAATGGCTAGGTGTAAGCAATTATGGCAACTCTAACTTCCCTTGACTAGGTGTCTGCTAGACAGAGAGAGAGAGAGAGAGAGAGACATACAGAAAGAGACAGAAAAACATACAGAGAGAGGGAGCGAGTGAGTAAGAATAGTGAGAGAGGATGAAAGTGAGAGAGGGAAAGAGAGGTGGGAAGAGAGTGAAAGACAGAGGGAGAGAGAGGGAGAGAGAAACAGAGAGAGAAAGACAGCAGTGCAAATTTACTTAGACATTAGCATTTCAACAACTCTTGTCTTCAAATTTGTTAGGCATGTACCTACGGGGGAAGGATGGCCAGCCACACAGGAGGGTGATTTTCACTAAGGAGGAGAAGGAGGCCGTGCTGACAGAGGTGCATTCTGGCCATTTCGGAGTGAAGAGCATGATTGACAAAATCAACTTACGCTTCTTCTGATGTTGTATTGTCAACAATGTGGACAGCAGGGCCAGTGAAATAACCTTATGTTTATCAATCACATTCTACTATATCTGAAATGATTATGATTTCAATGAATGTCATAGAGAGCACACAATATTTCAAGTTGTCACTTTATGCTTAAAAGGTTTCAAGACTAGTCATTCAACTGAGACTGCTCTTCTCTGTGTCACGGAGGCGCTCCGCACTGCTAAAGCTAACTCTCTCTCCTCTGCTCTCATCCTTCTAGACCTATCGGCTGCCTTTGATACTGTGAACCATCAGATCCTCCTCTCCACCCTCTCCGAGTTGGGCATCTCCGGCGCGGCCCACGCTTGGATTGCGTCCTACCTGACAGGTCGCTCCTACCAGGTGGCGTGGCGAGAATCTGTCTCCTCACCACGTGCTCTCACCACTGGTGTACCCCAGGGCTCTGTTCTAGGCCCTCTCCTATTCTCGCTATACACCAAGTCACTTGGCTCTGTCATAACCTCACATGGTCTCTCCTATCATTGCTATGCAGACGACACACAATTCATCTTCTCCTTTCCCCCTTCTGATAACCAGGTGGCGAATCGCATCTCTGCATGTCTGGCAGACATATCAGTGTGGATGACGGATCACCACCTCAAGCTGAACCTCGGCAAGACGGAGCTGCTCTTCCTCCCGGGGAAGGACTGCCCGTTCCATGATCTCGCCATCACGGTTGACAACTCCATTGTGTCCTCCTCCCAGAGCGCTAAGAACCTTGGCGTGATCCTGGACAACACCCTGTCGTTCTCAACTAACATCAAGGCGGTGGCCCGTTCCTGTAGGTTCATGCTCTACAACATCCGCAGAGTACGACCCTGCCTCACACAGGAAGCGGCGCAGGTCCTAATCCAGGCACTTGTCATCTCCCGTCTGGATTACTGCAACTCGCTGTTGGCTGGGCTCCCTGCCTGTGCCATTAAACCCCTACAACTCATCCAGAACGCCGCAGCCCGTCTGGTGTTCAACCTTCCCAAGTTCTCTCACGTCACCCCGCTCCTCCGCTCTCTCCACTGGCTTCCAGTTGAAGCTCGCATCCGCTACAAGACCATGGTGCTTGCTTACGGAGCTGTGAGGGGAACGGCACCTCCGTACCTTCAGGCTCTGATCAGGCCCTACACCCAAACAAGGGCACTGCGTTCATCCACCTCTGGCCTGCTCGCCTCCCTACCTCTAAGGAAGTACAGTTCCCGCTCAGCCCAGTCAAAACTGTTCGCTGCTCTGGCACCCCAATGGTGGAAAAAACTCCCTCACGACGCCAGGACAGCGGAGTCAATCACCACCTTCCGGAGACACCTGAAACCCCACCTCTTTAAGGAATACCTAGGATAGGATAAAGTAATCCTTCTAACCCCCCCCCCCCCCCCCCCCCTTAAAAGATTTAGATGCACTATTGTAAAGTGGCTGTTCCACTGGATATCATGAGGTGAATGCACCAATTTGTAAGTCGCTCTGGATAAGAGCGTCTGCTAAATGACTTAAATGTAATGTAAATGTAAAAGGTCAGTACCTGTCTAGCCTGCCAGAAGTTTGAGAGGGTGAAGACTCTGGCCCGGAGTTGAAGTCCATCAAAGTTGTTTTAACCATGGCACATGATCGGTAAGCGTGTCAGAATTCAAATTTTGCACTGATAAGTTGTTTGTAATTGACCACAGCAGAGTTCAATATTATAGAATGTGTGTGTCAGTATCCTTACAAATATGAAAATCTGCATACTGTATGACACAGATAGGGGTAAGAATAAAGTAATCTTCTCTCTAACACTTTAAATGTTTGGGGTGGACCTCATCAGCACCTTCATGAAATCCAGCAATGCAACCTCTGGTGTCTGACAGCGTCCGATTACCAAGTAAGTGGGTGGAGTCAATACCCATTAAGGTCAGTAAAGGAAGAGAACGTGCTTAACTCTAAATTCCCTTCTGTAACCCATTAAAACACGTGCTTGGAACCAAAAATAGATTTTTGTTTTGCAGGATACCCACCGAGGACAAGGCGATGATAGACATCTTCAACACCTACGGTGCTCCTGAAGTCATCTTGAGTGACCGAGGTTGTGAACTCTGGAACAAGCTGTTTGAGAGAATACCAAGAGGGTGCAAAGTTGTCATCAAGGCAATGTCACGATCGTCGTGGTAATCATACTCGGACCAAGGCGCAGCGTACGTAGAGTTCCACATGTTTATTAATTGAAACTCACAAAAACAAAAAAGAGCAACGAAACGTGACGTTCTGTAGAGCTCACAGGCATCAACACGAAAACAAGATCCCACAAAAACCAGTGGGGAAAAATGGCTGCCTAAATATGATCCCCAATCAGAGACAACGATAAACAGCTGCCTCTGATTGGGAACCATACCAGGCCAACATAGAAATAAATGCACTAGATCCCCCAACCTAGTCACACCCCGACCTAACCAAAATTGAGAATAAAAAGGCTCTCTATGGTCAGGGCGTGACAGGCAAAGGGTGGCTACTTTGAATTATCTGTTTGTTTAACACTTTTTTTGTTACTACATGATTCCATATGTGTTATTTCATAGTTTTGATATCTTCACCATTATTCTACAATGTAGAAAATTGTACAAATAAAGAAAAACCCTTGAATGAGTATGTGTGTCCAAACCTTTGACTGGTACTGTATGTGAGAAGATAATGAGATGGCCCGGTGCAGGGGATGCGGCAAGCATTTTCATGAGTCTTGTTTGTCTCATGTCGTCAACGTGCATGAATTTGTCTGTCCATCGTTGTTCGTCATCCGTCATCTGTTTTGTCAGATGTTGTTTTCCCCACCCATGTTGTCAATGATTGGCTGGCTCCCCACCTCAAGACAGTAGGCATCTTACTACATTACATATTGTTGTAAATTGTATGTTATTGTAAATAACCTTACTCATGTTGTAATAATAATGTTTTTATGTGTATATTGATTTTCTTGCAGACATTGGCTGTGGGAAAGTTGGTAAGATGGATCTTGTATTGCAAGTAACACTTAAAAGCATGTAAATATTTGTATATTTTCCATTAGTATATATCGTCTGTGAGTTGAATGAGTATGCTTGCTGGTAAATATTTGAAACTTGCTCTAATTGGTGTGAGAGCAAAATTTCAAAATTATCTTACAATACTTTAATTGTATCTAATGGTTGTTTTCTGCAACAGAATAGAGTATCTATTGTGTGTGTCTTCTACTAAGGATGGGCCTCTGGGAGATACCACTGACAGGAGATTTCCTATGTCTTTTGGGTGATAAAGCCTAAAGACCATTCCAGAGCATGAGTTAATGTTTCTGTTCTATACCGTACCAGGGAGAGATGGCTCCAGTTTGGAGTCGGAGGGACAGACACTGGTCTCTATACAATGAAAACTGTTGACACAGCAGATACTGTCTGCTATGTATTATAGGTATCTTTCATACAAATCTTAACCTTGTGACCCATTCTATATATCTGTTGTTCGTCATGTAGGTTGAAAGGGGTGTATCATGTCTATAAAATACATTGTACTTTTGTCTCGGGGCTCTCAACGAATCATCTTAGCGTGATTCGTTGACCAGCCATCGTTATTGCAAAGCTCTAAAAAATAAAGTTTCAGTTTAAGTATAACTCTGACTTGCGCGTTATGTTCAGAAAACTACAGCCTCGTTCCGGTCCTGAAAGGCAGAAGAAAATTCCCAAATGTATCAGATTCAAAAATATTACAAAAAATATTTATAATCATGCAATCACAAGTGAAATATACCAAAACACAGCTTAGCTTGTTGTTAATCCACCTATCGTGTCAGATTTTGAAAATATGCTTTACAGAGAAAGAAATCCAAGCTTTGTGAGTGTATCAATCAATGCTACAACAGCTAGCCCCAAATTAGCATGGTCACGAAAGTCAGAAAAGCAATAAAATTAATCGCTTACCTTTGATAATCTTCGGATGTTTGCACTCACGAGACTCCCAGTTACACAACAAATGTTCTTTTTGTTCGATAAATATTACTTTTATAGGAAAAAATGCCGTTTGGGTTGCGTGTTATGTTCAGAAAACTACAGCCTCGTTCCGTTCGACGAACATTCCAAAAAGTATCCGTAATGGTTGTAGAAACATGTCAAATGTTTTTTATAATCAATCCTCAGGTTGTTTTTAACAAACATAACCGATAATATTTCAACCGGACCGTAACCTATTCAATAAGAGAGAAAAGGAAAATGGAGAGCTCCCCTCTCGCGTGCAGGAACTATTCAGAGGACACCTGACTACTTTTGAAAAATGAAATTTTTCAAAATAAAAGCCTCAAACTATGTCTAAAGCCTGGTCACAGCCTGAGGAAGCCGTTGGAAAAGGAATCTGGTTGATACCCCTTTAAATGGAAGAAAGACTGGCCAGGAAACACAGATTAAAAAAATATATATATATCACTTCCGGGTTATATTTTCTCAGGTTTTCGCCTGCAGAATCAGTTTTGTTATACTCACAGACAATATTTTGACAGTTTTGGAAACTTTGGAGTGTTTTCTATCCTAATCTGTAAATTATATGCATATTCTACGATCTGGACCTGAGAAATAGTCTGTTTACCTTGGGAACGTTATTAAAAATAAAAATCTGACCCCTAGCGTCAAGAAGTTAATGTGATGTAGTAAAGTAATTGAAATACATTGCATGAGAAAACATAATCTACTTTTATTTAAGTTTATTTTCCTATGAACATATGGGTACAATTATTTTTCTTTATGGAGTTCTTAAGAGTATGTGATTTTGTTATTTGAAATTTGACCAGTAGTAGTGTTTTTGTTTGACACATTACTCACATGGAGAGTTATGTGTCAAAATGGAGGATGGAACAGTCCTCTGAGGTTTTGGATTGAAGTATACACACCTTGTGTAGGAGTGTATGGAGTGTAATTTGAAGGAGTGTATTGTTGGGTTGTTTGTTCTGTTCTGTTCCCGATGGGTTATAGGTTTAACTTCCTGATCCTGTTGCTCTGCGATGAAGTAGACAGTTTGATGGGGAGTATAAGCCAATTTGAAAGAATAGTTTCGTTGTTATTTGTTGTTATTCTCTTTGACATATGTTTAGACATTTGTATTAAAAATAATTGGTAAAAGTATTAATTTATCATATAGTTATTAATGAACTGAACTAAACTGTTGTTCTGATCTGTCCTCTCGAGGATATCATGAAAAGTGAAATGAGATGGTATCTTAATACATGGAAGAGATAATTGGACCGAACAGCGTGTGTACCTCAAACCCCCCTCTAACTGGCTGAAGAAGAGTGACAAAGGCGTTCAATACGGCCCTGTCCGCACCACTTCTACCGAGAGAAATGAGTCCGAGCCAGCAACCGGTGTACAGCATCCGACCTAAGCTATCAACTGCTTTTCTCTCATGTCTTTTCTCAGGAGTGTGAGAGGAGTCCACGTGGAGTGAGCATGGGGAGAAATCTGTTCTAAACTTCTCTTATGTTGCTGGTATACTGGTTGACGAATGACAAAGACGTAATGGGTGGTAAAGGTGATGGCGGCTTAGGTGAGACATTGAAATTTGGACATTATCATGGCCATCCAGTTTGAACTGTAAAGCTATCTGAAGAAGACAAAAAGGACGCCAGAAGAATCCGTGCCTGAATGTGGGGTTGGTCAACTGTGCCCAAAATTGTTGTCTGATTGCCCAACAATCTGCCCACTCATCCCCTCCCCTCCTCCATTCTCCATCTCTGGAGACCTCCTCCTATTCCTTACCGCCCCCATCAACCCCTCCGACGTCAAAAATTACAGACAGGTATCATTTCTTTCTTTTCTATGTCTGCCATTAACATTTTTGCATGTTTAATCAAACATTTAATTTAAATTAAATCAATCAAGAACTGTAGTTTTACATACCTGATCTACATGTAACCTGTGTGTTTGCTTGTTTGCTTGTTTACTTTTCTGTGTTTTCTCCCCTGTTCCCTTGAACTCTGTTCTCCAGGAACTAAGGGTTTCTGCCTAACAGCCAGAAGTGGATCCACCTGATGTCCTCCATTACCAAGCACCCTTCAACTTTTCATTCATCTACAGCTACTGTTATTGTCATTATCTGCTCAGAAAGTTAACTTGCCGTATCATACTGGCCACATAATATGTGAGATAGACATATGAACTAAAAACAATGCAAACAAAAAAAGAACGGCAGTGCCTGGAATTCACAGTCTCCCCTCCTCAAGTCCCCTTTCCCGAGATTGGCTGCCTGTTGAGAACAAGTTACAGGCAGAACCTCCAAACCACACAGCACCCACCTCCTCTTTATTACACACACCAGAATTGAGCATTTGAGTCTATGATTGACATGTGAGTGTATAACAAATCTGTGAAAATATTGTAAATTAATGAAACACCCGTTCCAAAAAAATATAAAAGTTTATATATTTAAATCTTAAATATTGGAAGGTTGGTTTTCACAACTGATTCACAAGGTGGTCATTGTCATAAATGGTAACCTATCCCTTGATGGTATTTGTTAGTTTATTAACATTATTCATTGCTGTATCCTAGGACCTGCAGTACGTACATATATATTCAACCACAAGGGTGTACTAATGAGCTATATGTATATATATATATTTTTTTATCATAATAGAGGAGTACTGAAACATTTCAGTGTAGACAAGGGGAGGGACAATTTGACGCATTAGTTCACGTTTTTAGATCTTCAACCAAAACCTAATATCTGATAAAGGGAACCTGAGTGTAAAAATAACACTACATTTGTGTAATTATTTCATTTATTTTATGAATAATGTTATGCAACACTCAATCTCACTGTGTGAAAAAGTAATTGCCCCTTCAATCAATTACGTCAGCAGATGTCACAAACTGCTTATACAGAAACTCAGCCTAAAACCATAAAGAGTAAGCAATGCAGATGTAGAAGCACGGTGGCTAGAAAAAAACACCCTAGAAAGGCCGGAACCTAGTTAGAAACCTAGAGAGGAACCAGTCTCTGAGTGGTGGCCAGTCCTCTTCTGGCTGTGCCGGATGGAGATTATAAGAGTACATGGCCATTAAGGCCAGATCGTTCTTCAAGAATCAAATAATAATCACAGTGGTTGTAGAGGGTGCAACCACTCAGCTCCTCAGGAGTTAATGTCAGTTGGCTTTTCATAGCTGAGCATTCAGAGGTCAAGACAGCAGGTGCAGTAGAGCGAGAGAGAGGGAGGGAGAGATAGAGAGAGAGACGGCTGAAAACAGCATGCCCGAGACAAGGTATCAACTCCAGTGAAGAGGTCAGGGTTCTATAGCCACAGGCAGAACTGTTGAAAGTGGAGCAGCAGCACGACAAGGTAGCACGTCCGGTGAACAGGTCATGGTTCCAAAGCCACAGGTAAAACAGCAGAAACTGTATCAACAGGACAACCCAGTGGACTGGGGACGGGGACAGCCAGGAGTCGTCAGGCCAGTTAGTCCTGAGGCATGGTGCCTTGGCTCAGGTCCTTCGAGTGAGAGAGAGAGAGATGGGTTTGAGAATTAGAGGGTGCATACTTAAGTTCACACATGACACCCGATAAGACAGGATAATTACACCAGATAGAACAGACTGACCCTAGCCCCCCAATAACTATTGCAGAATGGATACTGGAGACTGAGACAGGGGAGGTCGGGGGATACTCCAGGACAGGGCCAACCAGACAGGATATAACCCCACCCAAAGCACAGCCCCACACCACTAGAGGGATATCAACAGACCACAAGCTTAAATCAAATAACATTTTATTTGTAACATACACATGGTTAGCAGATGTTAATGTGATTGTATCGAAATGTTTGTGCTTCTAGTTCCGAAAATGCAGTAATATCCAATGAGTAATCTAACCTAACAATTTCACAACAATTACCTTATACACACAAGTGTAAAGGAATGAATAAGCATATGTACATAAAAAAAATATATGAATGATTGATGGTATAGAACGGCATAGGCAAGATGCAGTGGATGGTAAAGAGTACAGTATATACATATGCGATGAGTAATGTAGGGTATGTAAACATTATATAAAGTGGCATTGTTTAAAGTGGCTAGTGATAAATGACGTCAAGATGGCAAGATGCAGTAGATGGTATAGAGTACAGTATATACATATGAGATGAGTAATGTAGAGTATGTAAAAAATTATATGAAGTGGCATTGTTTAAAGTGGCTAGTGCTACATTTATTACATCAATTTTTCCAGTGTCTGGACTTGAGTCAGTATGTTGGCAGCAGCCACTCAATGTTAGTGATGGCTGTTTAACAGTCTGATGGCCTTTGCGATAGAAGCTGTTTTTCAGTCTCTCGGTCCCTGCTTTGATGCACCTGTACTGACCTCACCTTCTAGATGATAGCGGGGTGAACAGGCAGTGGCTCGGGTGGTTGTTGTCCTTGATGATCTTTTTGGCCTTCCTGTGACATCGGGTGGTGTTTGTGTCCTGGAGGGCCGGTAATTCGCCCGGTGATGCGTCGTGCAGACCTCACTACCCTCTGGAGAGCCTTACGGTTATGAGCGGAGCAGTTGCCGTACCAGGCGGTGAAACAGCCCGACAGGATGCTCTCGATTGTGCATCTGTAGAAGTTTGTGAGTGCTTTTGGTGACAAGCCGAATTTCTTCAGCCTCCTGAGGTTGAAGAGGCGCTGCTGCGCCTTCTTCACCACGCTGTCTGTGTGGGTGGACTATTTCAGTTTGTCCGTGATGTGTACGCCGAGGAACTTAAAACTTTCTACCCTCTCCACTACTGTCCCGTTGATGTGGATAGGGGGGTGCTCCCTCTGCTGTTTCCTGAAGTCCACAATCATCTCCTTTGTTTTGTTGACGTTCAGTTTGAGGTTATTTTCCTGACACCACACTCCGAGGGCCCTCACCTCCTCCCTGTAGGCCGTCTCGTTGTTGTTGGTAATCAAGCCCACCACTGTAGTGTCGTCTGCAAACTTGATGATTGAGTTGGAGGCGTGCATGGCCACGCAGTCGTGGGTGAACAGGGAGTACAGGAGAGGGCTGAGAACGCACCCTTGTGGGGCCCCAGTGTTTCTGTATACCATGGAGATAATTTCTTTTGACAAATGTTTTCAATTTTTAGAGGTGCAACTGCATCTAAGGTATTAAGCAAGGTTAACTTTAGATCGTCGGATAGGTGCTTAACTGATTTTTGTATTCCAACATCCTTTGGTAGGTGGAGGGAGTCTGGAGGGTCATCTAGAAATCTTTGGGTTGTCCGATAATTTAAAGCGCTGCTTTTGATAATCCTTGGTTGGGGTCTGAGCAGATTATTTATTGCGATTACAATTGTAATAAGATGGAAAACTGGTTGTGCCACATTTAACTGCAATGACCGCAACATAAACACTTCATGCAGTTGTTGATCTTTCTCTCATATCACTGTGGATGAATTTTGAACCACTCTTCCATGCAAAACTGCTTTAACTCAGCGACATTTGTAAGTTTTCGAGCATGAACTGCTTGTTTCAGGTCCTGCCACAACATCTTAATCAGGTTTGGGCCTGGACTTTGACTAGGCCATTCCAAAACTTTACATTTGTTGCTTTTCAGCCATTCTGGTGTTGGCTTGCTTCATGAACCAGCTGCACTTAAGCTTCAGCTCACGGACGTATGGCCTGACATTCTACTTTAGAATTATCTGATACAGAGCAGAATTCATGGTTCCTTTTCTTCCAGGAGTCTTGATGATCATCCAGGTGCTTTTTGGAAACTTGTGTCGACCGTTTGGACAACATGGGTACTTTGGGTGCTACAGCAGTCCATATTGGGAGCTGATAAATACATGTAATACATACAGAAAGCTGAGACCCTCCTCTCTCCAACAGTCACAACAGTGTTTGCTTTCAAACTGTTATTTTCCTGCAATTGCAATTTGAAATGTTGCAATCACAAGGCGTTTTTCTCTCCCACCCACTCGGAGTGTGGAGAAAGAGAGTGTGGTTTGGAGGACGGATGAGAAGTTTTGGATAATAACAGCAAGTCTATTTTATAGTGGACTCCAGTCTCCTTTTCACCTCATTTAAAACCTGATTTACTTAACAGGCACAACTCAATAGGTGGCCCAGGAATGTCATGACATATCACAAGTGGGGGGGGGGGGGGGGGGGGGGTTTCCTCTTATGTTCTCTATTGCTTCTCTATTGTTCCTCAAGCAAGGGGGAGGGCGATGACATCACGGATTCCCATCAGACCAACTCCTTGAATGCCCTACTCTTGGAAGTTTGCAATTTTGCTCGAAACATGTTTTTTTGACCCTTTAGTGTAATTACTTTACTGTATTTAAACTTGGGATATCGCTTTTCAACAGTAAAAGTAAAAACATTGCTGGAGGACGTCTTGAAATATAAAAATGTGGAACTTGTAATTAAATGTCATGGTCAATAGGTTTACAACTGCGTTTTCGGAAAGCAACAAAAATATTTTGTTAACGTGAAAAACGCAGGATTCTGCTAATGCGACCTCTGCAGATTTTAAAATGACTTAAGTGTTCGATGTGATTTTCAGTTTTCATGACTCGTGACCGCCTGTGTGGTGGTACAGTAATATGGTCACCGTAACTGCTGTAGGGCAGTTTTTCTATTTCAGAGCTGCCTGGGAGTAGAGGTTTTAGAGGAGAGAGAATACTTCAATTCTGTTGGGGGAAAAGAGAGAATTCTAGACCTCAGGTCCAGAGGTGGGATAAGAGCTCATCTCCCCATTTGTAAAAATCCCTCCTCATGCAATTGTTCACAAATAGCAATCTTTCTTATACAAAAACATTGTGTGCATAAATAATATATCAATTATGTTTAGATTAATCAAAGCATAATCAAACCATGAAAGTGCTTTTCTGCTAATTATAGATTCCAAATGGTTGTTTTTCACTATAAATACAGCAAAAAATATGTGGTTCTCGTTATTACTTGTGAAGAACATTATTTGAGTGAAACTGAATTATCCTAAGAAATGACAAGACAATTATATGCCTTACCCTTAAACATTTTCTATAATTGTAACAATTACCAAACATGGCAGAATGTAGAACATAGGGAAAATGACATGTCTCTGAATAATCTATTGTGTTGCTTTTGTAAACTACACAGTTTAGTATTATGTGAAGTTGATTGCAATACTGTATTTTAAATTCAACAACTCTATTGTGAGATAAATTTCCTTTGTCAAAAATATTAAGTGAATGGTCCGGGGGAATGCCTGAAGGCCTACATTTCAAACTCTTGTTTTTCTTTCTTTACTTTTGGATTGTGTTCATGAGCTGCACTGTCAGCGTTAAGGTTTCTCAGTGTAAGTAAACACAAACAGTTGTACAGACCCGGGATAACTATATTTTTAACTATTCTTTGTGTAAAGTAATAATTTTTTTTCAGGGGAACACATAGTTACTTTGGAGGGGACAACTATTTGAATACAGATCCCAAAAAAGGACAACTTTTTAAAACTATTGGAATAAAGAGCTCAGGAAGGGACACATTTTCAGAAACTGTTGGATTGGCTACCTTCAACTAATGGTAGGGCTGTATGTGGAATTACATTTTGAAGATAGAAATAGAATAAATAGAACACACAATTGTCTACACTATTCCAATCTATCTGACAGTAATATTTGTTCTACACAATACATTTGTATCTGAACATTCTTTAAATGTCCATTCTCCTGAATGTCCATTGCCCCAGATGTACATTACCTTATTCAAACCAATTAACCAATGATATTTTGTACAGATAAAAGTATACATTCAGTTGTGATGCTCAAATACTGTATGACTCTTTCAACATGCCACTGAAAATGTTGAATAGCTGCAAATAATTTGATGATACCTGAAAATACTGCAGAGTAATTCAAAGCCCTTTGCAAACATTGCAAACAGCAAGTTGGATGCTAGCAAAAATAACCTAAATCTGAGGGTAAGTGTTCTTGTTTCAAACACACACTATACTATCTTTAAGGGATAGTTCACTCAGAATACAAACTAACATGATTTCCCACCTATCTTGGCTGCAGTTCATTCAAAAAGGCAGTTATTTAGTTTCCTTTCAGCACTTAATAGACATATTTTGGTTACTGTTAGCATTCTCAGTAACACTTAACAATAAACTATTCTTGTGCCTGTGTAATACTACTGTAATTACGTTTGGAGCAACATTTAATCAACATATTGTTAGATAATACTTTGGGCATTTGCATTTTAATTGAATGATCTGAGTTCTTATATCTACTGTTCACAAGGAATAGTGACTGTTCCTGTCACGTTCGTTCGTAGAAGCGGATCAAGGCTATGTTGAGTTCCACATAATTTATTAAAAAAGTGAAACTTTAGCAAAGACAAAACAATAAACAAAAACTAACAAACAGCAAACCGTGACTACAACACTAACTCAAAACATAAACAATATCCCATAACCCACAGGTGGAAAAAATGCTACTTAAGTATGATCCCCAATTAGAGACAACGATAGCTAGCTGCCTCTAATTGTGAATCATACCAAAACCCCAACATAGAAACAACAACCTAGAACCCCAGATAGAAAATATAAACTAGACTAACCCTCCAGTCACGCCCTGACCTACTCCACCATAGAAAATAAAGGCTCTCTATGGTCAGGACGTGACAGTTCCTTATTACACTTATGTATTAACTCCCTTATTTTGCTATTATTAAGCCATTTCCAAAGTCGTACGTAACTACAATGTTGCTATTGTAATGACCACAAAGTTACAACACATGTGTAAGAACTTGATGTCAAGTGTCACTGTATTACCTTATATCTCACTTATTATGAAAATATATATACAGCACATGTTATTCATTTTGAAGCTGCAAAAGTGGTCTACTCTAATGAGAGGATTCCATGTCCCTCGTGTATTTCATTCTAGGCCATAGTTCATATTAAGATGAATATCTAAGAGCCATTCAAACCACATGGTTATTATCATGTATTAAGACTAATTCAACAGTTGTAGTTTTGGTTCTTCATCAAATATTTCGCGGCCATCAAATACATTTAAAAAAAATGTTTTAATAACTTGCGTATTTTCAAATGTTTTCAAATATGATTTGTTTTTCGGAGACCTGTATTTGAACATCAAAGAAAATACGATAATTGCCTTTTAGTTGAAGATCTTTATAAACTAAATTCAACTACCTTGAGTATTTGAAAAGTTGGTATTTTCAAATAATAAAAAAAATACAACTATTTTCTGCCCAGATCTGCAATAGTAGCATCTGAGCAATGGATATCAAATCTAATTGCCAGCCAATGCCATTTTGAAATTCCAGTCAGAAACCATCACTGACATTACCGATATTGTGTCTCATATTAAAAACACAATTATAATATTTAATTTCCTAATGGATGCTTGTTTTTTTCTCAGAATGATTTGCATAAAGTATAATGTACTGGTGGACCTTTGCCTTTGGAGCTATTTGGATTCATTGCATATTCCTTTTGGCATCCCATAATGTACAGTTGAAGTCGGAAGTTTACATACACTTATGTTGGAGTCATTAAAACTCGTTTTTAAACTACTCCACAAATGTATAGTTAACAAACTATAGTTTTGGCAAGTCGGTTAGGACATCTACTTTGTGCATGACACAAGTAATTTTTCCAACAGTTGTTTACAGAAAGATTATTTCACTTATAATTCACTATATCACAATTCCAGTGGGTCAGAAGTTTACATACACTAAGTTGACTGTGCCTTTATACAGCTTGGAAAATTCCAGAAAATTATGTCATGGCTTTAGAAGCTTCTGATAGGCTAATTGACATCATTTGAGTCAATTGGAGGTGTACCTGTGGATGTATTTCAAGGCCTAACTTCAAACTCAGTGCCCCTTTGCTTGACATCATGGGAAAATCAAAAGAAATCATCAGCCAAGACCTCAGAAGAAAAATTGTAGACCCCCACAGGTCTGGTTCATCCTTGGGAGCAATTTCCAAACAACTAACGGTACCACGTTCATCTGTACAAATAATAGTACGCAAGTATATACACCATGGGACCACGCAGCCGTCATACCTCTCAGGAAGGAGACGCATTCTGTCTCCTAGAGCTGAACGTACTTTGGTGCGAAAAGTGCAAATCAATCCCAGAACAAAAGCAAAGGACCTTGTGAAGATGCTGGAGGAAATAGGTACAAAATTATCTATATCCACATAACCTGAAAGGCCGCTCAGCAAGGAAGAAGCCACCGCTCCAAAACTGCCATAAAAAACAAGACTACGGTTTGCAACTGCACATGGGGACAAAGATCGCACTTTTTGGAGAAAAGTCCTCTGGTCTGATGAAACAAAAATACAACTGTTTGGCCATAATTGTAACGGCAGCCTTCCCTCTCTTCACTAGAAGAGGGGGTGAAACAGGGATCGGACCAACACGCAGCGTAGCCAGTGCTCAACATGTTTAATTAAACAAAAACAGTGAACACTTACAACGAACAAAATAACAAAGTGTGGCAAACCGAAACAATCCTATCTGGTGCAGAACACAAACACAGAGACAGGAAACAACCACCCACAATCCCCAACACAAAACAAGCCACCTATATATGATTCTCAATCAGGGACAACGATTGACAGCTGCCTCTGATTGAGAACCATATTAGGCTGGACACAGAAACAGACGAACTAGACACACAACATAGAATTCCCACCCAGCTCACGTCCTGACCAACACTAAACAAGCAAAACACATAAGAACTCTGGTCAGGACGTTACAATAATGACCATTGTTATGTTTGGAGGAAAAAGGGGGACGCTTGCAAGCCAAAGAACACCATCCCAACTGTGATGCACTATTGTGGCAGCATGATGTTGTGGGGTGCTTTGCTGCAGGATGGAATGGTGCACTTCCCAAAATAGATGGCGTCACGAGGAAGGAAATGTATGTGGATATATTGAAGCAAAGTCAGTCAGGAAGTTAAAGCTTGGTTGCAAATGGGTCTTCCAAAAGTTCCAAAGTTGTGGCAAAATGGCTTAAGGACAACAAAGTCAAGGTATTGGAGTGTCCATCACAAAGCCCTGACCTCAATCCCAAAGAAAATGTGTTGGCAGAACTGAAAAAGCGTGTGCGCGCAAGGAGGCCTACAAACCTGACTACGTTACACCAGCTCTGTCAGGAGGAATGTGCCAAAATTCACCCAACTTATTGTGGGAAGCTTGTGGAAGGCTACCCGAAATGTTTGACCCAAGTTAAACAATTTAAAGGCAATGCTACCAAATACTAATTGAGTGTATGTAAACTTTTGACCCGCTGGGAATGTGATGAAAGAAATAGAAGCTGAAATAAATCTTTCTCTCCACTATTATTCTGACATTTCACATTCTTAAAATAAAGTGGCAATTTTAACTTGGATTAAATGTCAGGAATTGTGAAAAACTGAGTTTAAATGTATTTGGGTAAGGTGTATGTAAACTTCCGACTTCAACTGTACCTATGTAAGAATGCTGTTCATCGATTTCAGCTCAGCATTTAACACCATAGTACCCTCCAAACTCATCATTAAACTCGAAACCCTGGGTCTCGACCCCGCCCTGTGCAACGTGGTCCTGGACTTTCTGACGGGCCGCCCCAAGGTGGTGAGGGTAGGAAACAACATCTCCACCCTGCTGATCCTTAACACTGGGGCCCCACAAGGGTGCGTTCTCCGCCCTCTCCTGCACTCCCTGTTCACCGATGACTGTGTGGCCATGCACGCCTCCAACTCAATCATCAAGTTTGCAGGCGACACTACAGTGGTAGGCTTGATTACCAACAACGACGAGACGGCCTACAGGGAGGAGGTGAGGGCCCTCGGAGTGTGGTGTCAGGAAAATAACCTCAAACTGAACGTCAACAATACAAAGGAGATGATCGTGGACTTCAGGAAACAGCAGAGGGAGCCCCCCACCTATACACATCGACGGGACAGTAGTGGAGAAGGTGGAAAGTTTTAAGTTCCTTGGCGTACACATCACGGACAAAATAAAATGGTCCACCCACACAGACAGCGTGGTGAAGGCGCAACAGCGCATCTTCAACCTCAGGAGGCTGAAGACATTTTTCACCAAAAACACTCACAAAATTTTACAGATGCACAATGAAGAGCATCCTGTCGGGCTGTTTCACCGCCTGGTACTGCACCTGCCCCGCCCACAACCGTAAGGCTCTCCAGAGGGTAGTGAGGTCTGCACAAAGCATCACCAGGGGCAAACTACCTCCCCTCCAGGACACCTACACCACCCGTTGTCACAGGAAGACCAAAAAGATCATCAAGGACAACAACCACCCGAGCCACTGCCTGTTCACCCCGCTATCATGAAGAAGGCGAGGTCAGTACAGGTGCATCAAAGCAGGGACCGAGAGACTGAAAGGCCAACAGACTGTTAAACAGCCATCACTAACATTGAGTGGCTGCTGCCAACATACTGACTCAAATCTCTAGCCAATTTAATAATAAAAAATTGGATGTAATAAAGGTATCACTAGTCACTTTAAACAACGCCACTTTATATAATTTTTACATACCCTACATCTTGCCTATGCCGTTCGGCCATCGCTCATCAATATATTTATATGTACATATTCTTTTTCATTCCTTTACACTTGGGTGTATAAGGTAGTTGTTGTGAAATTGTTAGATTACTTGTTAGATATTACTGCACGAGCATTTCGCTACACTCGCATTAACATCTGCTGACCATGTGTATGTGACCAATAAAATTTGATTTGATTTGGTTTCAGTTATAAATGAGAACTTTTTCTCAACTGGCCTACCTGGTTAAATAAATGTGAAAAAAAGATGTCTATAATTGGTTCAGATTTTGTCCGGTCCAGACCGACCTTGATTTGGCCCAAAAATAGACGTTTATGATTTGTTGAGATTTGGTCCAAATCTGAACCATTCATAGACATCTATGTTTCACAGGTTTGGACAGCTAGTATTTTTGGAAGAATGTAGCTAGCTAGGATATATTGTCAACATTGAGTTGTTACAGTCTCGTATTTAACTTACAGTTCAGTAGAGTAGTGCTTCTCAAACCTCTCCATTGGGACCCCAGGCCGTTCCGTGTAATTGATATATTCCAGAGCTAGCACACCTGATTCAACTTGTCAACTAATCTTCAAGCTCTTGAATCTCCCCTAGCTATTTTAAGATTAATGCACTAACTGTAAATTATTCTGGATAAGAACGTCTGCTAAATTACACATTTTTAGAAAATGTTAAATACATATATTCAATGTCCGAAAAATACATATTTGAAACTTCCTGAAAATACATATTTTCACTTTTCATTCAAAACCTAAACTTCAAAGTCTGGAAAATACGTATTTTAAATGTAATTTTGCTTACTTTGTTCTGACTCTTTGGAGCACTGAAAAATAAATTGACACTGTTGATCAATCAGTGCAAACGTGGATTAAAATGGAATTAAGAAAATTGCATTGACAGGGAAGGGAGTGTACTGAATTAATGGATCATAAGGAAGGGGCTGGAATTTTTTCTGGATGCTAGAACAACAACCTGTCTGCCTCGTGTATTGATCTAGCTAATTAGCTATCTAGCATGTGTACACTCACTGCAATGCATAGCCGATGTGCTACTTGCATGTGCATTGGCCGGGTTTAGACTGAACATAGCTAACTGTTAATTAGCAAGACATCAGATATAATTTGTGTTGTGACAGGCTGGTCTTGGTTGAGGAAATGTAGGCTAGCTGTTTGTGCTGAATCTGACATCTGGCTGTACACATAGCTAACTAGGCAGTTTGACTGTATCATGCCGGAGTAGCTAGATGAGCAACGCTCATGGCATTTATTATAAATTAGCAGCATGGCAGTTTCCCAAAGTTTGATGTTAACTATGAACTTTACTTAGCTAGCTAGCTAGCTAGTATTTTTGGAAGAATGTAGCTAGCTAGGATATATTGTTAACATTGAGTTGTTACAGTCTCGTTGTTAACTTGCTATAATAGCAGCCAAGGAAGTTTGCTAGTTTATTTGTTTGTGCTCTGATTTAGTTTATACAGATGACTTCAACAATATGAAAAACCTTCCATGGCAAAATATACCAAGCCAGCTTCCTTTGCTTGTAGCTTGCTTCTCATCTGACTGGTATTAACTAGCTAGCTACAGCTGCTAGCCTGCTACTAGCTAGCTGCTGATGTTGCGCAGCAACCCGAGTTGCTGGTCCTGGTTTTAGAACTCTGAAATTAGGCTGAAAAGATGTTTGAGATGTCAGAAATGCTCCATAAATGTAGCACACCATTGGTTCTAATGGACAAAATGAAGCATATGAGAGAGGTAAATCACAATTATAATAAAAACATTTCCACTTACAAATGGCTCATGACGAGATGCTGTGTGCTGTGTGCTGTGTATCTTCAATCATGTTGATTTTCATCAACATTGGTGTCATATTGGCTTAGATATGATATTAGGGAAATATAATTTATCATTGAGCTTCAACAAAAGTATACTGTAGTCATGCTAAGCGGAGTTACAAGGAGTTAACCAATTGTTACACAATTTGCCCCACAATCTACTCTCCTCACGGTATCTTCACTGTTAGTTTTTCACAGCCAACTAGAGTACCATGTTCACACTCCTTGGTTGAAACTGATTATGTCTGAGGGATAGTTAATAAACATCAATCAGGGCTTGAGGTGAGGAGCAAACATTTCCATTGATTACCAGCCACAGATGTCACAAATCAGCCACCATACAGTACATTACCTCATCCTCCTGATAAATCCACATAGAGAAATCAGCAGGATACCCTTACTGAGCTGGGAAACCAAGGCTTCCTACAGACTTATTGATTTAGTCACATAACCCCATTTTTGAAAGACTTCTGTCCATGGGGAAGGGAGAAAAAAAAAGGAAAGCCTACTGCCAAAATGGAGCCATTTTTCTTCTTAACAAATGAGGAGGGACCATATGTCCATTCCAAATGGGGATGGAGTTATTAGTCGGATCAGCAGGTATTTTGTCACTGTCATAAGCAGAAGGATAATTCATTGTTGCAACGGCATCCTGTGGGGTGCAATTAAAATGTTCCTAATCTCGGGACCTTAATCAAACGCAATGAGGAGAAGCATACCTACCAAGTGTGCTTAACACTTTGACCTGTATGATAACAGATATGGGATCATTGTTGAGTTGTCTCTGCAGCGTACCATCGCAAATATGTGATTGGAACAGTAGCAACAGGACGTATGATGCAACAAACGTGTCTAAACATCATTGTTATCTGAAAAGCATCTAAACAATGTTTTGTACTGATGGGAAATAAAGGTCTTTACAACTTTATTCCTCAATTTCACCTTTTATTGTGAAAGATAAATGCAAATTTCATCATCCAAATATCACACGGAACTCATTCCATAAACCAGGGCCTTGTTTCAGAAAGCAGGTTTAACAGTTTGTTAAACCTGAACTTGGGCTTGACTAACTCTGAGCTGTCAAACTCAGAGTTTTCGGGTTTCAGAACAGGTGATAACAATTAGTTCAATCAACTCTGAGTTAAGTTAACCCTGAGTAAAGCATGCATGAGGAGATAAAAAGCCCTCATCAATGGAATGCTGATAACATGATTCATCATGGCTACATGAGAAAAAAGGGCTCGAACCTCCTACTCGAACCTCCTAAATATGAATGAATGCGTATGCAGAATATGAGTATATATTTAAGTAATAAAGCTATACAGTAGCAGCAGCAAAAGAACGCTGCGCTACCGTGGCCGAAAATTGCTGACTGAGTCAATGCGTGAGTATTAATTTTTAAGAAAGAAACATTTTATCTCGAGTGTTCCACTTATTCAACATTTATATATATATATATGTGTGTGTGCGTGCGTGCGTGTTTAATATTTATGTAGGTGCAACCCAACAGGCACAAAACGTACTTAGCAGCAACTGAAGATGAAATAGAAAAATATACTTCAAACAGGTAAGGTGTAATTTCATTGCAAGCAATTGTGACGTTGTTTAGCCTACCCTACCTAATTAAACAGCATTCCATGGCTACATTCAACATGTGACATTTTCTAAGCAAAGTAAAGAAACGTTTTCAGCCATCCCAACACTGCCAGTATTTAATATTGTCTATTTGAAAGTGACACCTAAATGCCTTTATACATACATGTCTCCAAATTTGTGCTTACTGGACATTTTCAAATTTCACCTCCATTATAGCTAATAGAAAAAAGGCTGAGGCCACTCACAGAGATTGCCCTCAGTCAAAACAGTGGCCAACCTATTGCTGAAGGCATCTCTGGAGGAAGCTCATCTGACCCAACCACTCCCCAGGACACAAGGGCCTATATAAGAGGTTAGTTACAAGTACAAGCCTACTGCCTAGCCTAATTGTAGAGTGAAAGCTTAACAAGGATGAAACTATTTTAACTTCTCTTAGATATTGGGCAGCATTTTCACTTTTGGATAAATAGCGTGCCCAATTTCAACTTCCTTCTACTCATCCCCAGAATATAAGATATGCATATTATTAGTAGATTTGGATAGAAAACACTCTGAAGTTTCTAAAACTGTTTGAATCATGTCTGTGAGTATAACAGAACTTATGTAGCAGGTAAAACCCCGAGGACTAACCATTCAGATTATAATTTTTTTTAGGTCACTGTCTGTTCAATGAGTTTTCATTGGGATACTAGATTTCTAATCAACCTGTTTGCAGTTCCTACCACTTCCACTGGATGTCACCAGTCTTTGTAAATTGGTTGAGATAATTCCTTTGTGCAATGAAGAAGTACGGCCATCTGGAATCAGTGTAACGTTATGTGTACTGTTTGAGAGTTGCGCAAGACTAGAAAAGTAGCGTTAGTTTGTTGTCCTCCTGTATTGAAAACAGATAGACCCGTCTTCAATTTGATCGATTATTAACGTTTAAAAATACCTAAAGTTGTATTACAAAAGTAGTTTGAAATGTTTTGGCAAAGTTTAGAGGTAATTTTTGAGATATTTTGTAGTGACGTTGCGCTAATTGGAAGCTGTTTGTTTCTGGATCAAACGCGCCAAATAAATGGACAATTTGGATATATATGGACGGAATTAATCGAACAAAAGGACCATTATATTATATTGGAGTGCCAACAAAAGAAGCTCGTCAAAGGCATGATTTATATTTTATTTCTGCGTTTTGTGTTGCGCCTGCAGGGTTGAAATATGCTACACTCTCTTTGTTTACTGTTATGCTATCATCAGATAATAGCATCTTATGCTTTCGCCGAAAAGCCTTTTTGAAATCTGACATGTTGGCTGGATTCACAACGAGTGTAGCTTTAATTTGGTATCTTACATGTGTGATTTAATGAAAGTTTGATTTTATATAATGTTTTTGAATTTGGCGCTCTACATTTTCCCTGGCTATTGGCCAAGTGGGACGCAAGCGTCCCGCCTATCCCAGAGAGGTTTTAACCTGTTTGGGCTGAAGGGGCAGTATTGAGTAGCCAGATAAAAGGTGCCCATTTCAAACGGCCTCGTACTCAATTCTTGCTCGTACAATATGCATATTTTTATTACTATTGGATAGAAAACACTCTCTAGTTTCTAAAACCGTTTGAATTATATCTGTGAGTCAAACAGAACTCATTTGGCACAAACTTCCTGACCAGGAAGTGGAAAGTCTGAAATCGAGGCTCTCTTCTAGGTCCTGCCTATAAATGGGCATGATACGTATTAGTATACATGCACTTCATAGACCTTCCCCTGGATGTCAAGAGGCGGTGAGAGAAGAAATTGAGTGATTATCTTGGTCTGAAGTGGAATACAAGCTCTTTGTATGACGTGTCCCCCATTTCCGGTTTTCTGGAGAGCGCGAACAGGGACCCGGATTTGCCTTCTGTTTAGCTGCCGTTATAGGCGACTACTATCTCCGGCTTTGATTTTATTTGATACATTTGACCATATCATCGTAAAGTATGTTTTTTCAATATAGTTTAATCAGATTATTGAAATTTTTTCGGGAGTTTTGCCGTGTTCCGTTCTCTGACTTTGTTTACGATGGAGAGATTCGCGCCACTTGGCTAGTGCGCTTGCTAATTCAAGAGGGAAAATGGACGTTCTAAATCCAAACAACGACTGTTCTGGACAAAGGACCCCTTGTCCAACATTCTGATGAAAGATCAGCAAAAGTAAGAAACATTTTATGATGCTATTTCATATATCTGTCGTACATGTGAACTAGTCGTGGGCGCCCACCTTTTGGGTACTCTAGCTATACCGAAGCTGGATGTCGTAATGAAGTTATTTTTTAGAATTCTAACACTGCGATTTCATTAAGAACTAATGGATCTATCATTTCCTATACAACATGTATGTTTTAGTTATGTTTATGAATAGCTATTTGGTCAGAATATGTGTGTCAGAAAAAGTGTCCGAAAAAAATCCGGGCGTTGTGGGAAAAAGTAGCTAAGTTAGCAGAATGTATAACCATTGATTTCAGCTCTAAATATGCACATTTTCGAACAAAACATAAGTGTATGTATAACCTGATGTTATAGGACTGTCATCTGATGAAGAAAATCAAGGTTAGTCAAAAATTATATATCTTTTGCTTGTTTGTTACGATCGCTAACTTTTGCTACTGGGAAATTGCTTGTCTTTTTGGCTATTGTGGTAAGCTAATATAACGCTATATTGTGTTTTCGCTGTAAAACACTTGATAAATCGGAAATATTGTCTGGAATCACAAGATGCCTGTCTTTCATTTGCTGTACACTATGTATTTTTCAGAAATGTTTTATGATGAGTATTTAGTTATTTGGCGTTGGTGTCTGTAATTATTCTGTCTGCTTTCGGTGCAATTTCTGATTGTAGCTGCAATGTAAACTATGATTTATACCTGAAATATGCACATTTTTCGAACAAAACATAGATTTATTGAATAACTTGTTATAAGACTGTCATCTGATGAAGTTGTTTGTTGGTTAGTTTGGTTGGTTCTTGGTTAGTTAGGTTGGCTTTGTGCATGCTACCTGTGCTGTGAAAAATGTCTGTCCTTTTTTGTATTTGGTGGTGAGCTAATATAAATATACGTGGTGTTTTCGCTGTAAAACATTTTAAAAATCGGACATGTTGGCTGGATTCACAAGATGTGTACCTTTCATATGCTGTATTGGACTTGTTAATGTGTGAAAGTTAAATATAAAAAAAAATATATATTTTGAATTTCGCGCCCTGCACTTGAGCTGGCTGTTGTCATAAGTGTACCGACGTCGGGCTTGCAGCCAGAAGAAGTTAACTTCTTGCCACTAGGGGGGTGCCATTTCGACATAGTACAAATTCGTTTCCAAATTAAACTGCCTCGTACTCAATTCTTGCTCGTACAATATGCATATTATTATTACTATTGGATAGAAAACACTCTCTAGTTTCTAAAACCGTTTGAATTATGTCTGTAAGTGAAACAGAACTGGACTTAGAGCAATTCTCCTATGAGGATTTGAAAATGCTGAAATCTGCTCGCTGTTCCCAGACCTGTGTATAACTCTGACTGTCTTCTATTGGTTGAGATGCACTGCATACGCCTTCCCCTGGTTGTTAGCGAATAGGGAGACTTGAAATGAACTCTTTACGTAGTTCCCAAAGGTTATAAATTGCTTGGGAACGAGGTGGCTCATTCCTTTCACCTTCGCTCTGGCGCATTGAGGACCTTGGGACGTTCTTTTGGAAACATCGGTTATAGATCTCAGACATTTCCGGCTGTGTTTTTATTCGATATAGGCTTTAAAGACATCATAATCTTGTTATTTTGAACCGAATTATATCAGTTTATGTCAGTATATTGCGATTTTCGGGTATTTATTTCCTTGGCGCTGTAGGAATTTGGGTATCTCTCTCTTTCGTGCTAATGTTTACTGCTAATTGCAACTCTGAAGACGACGTTCTCCAACCTAGCAACGATTATTTTGGACAAAGGACACCTATCCCAAGATTCTGATGATAGTTCATCGAAAAGTAAGAACTATTTATGCTGATAATTCATTGTTCTGTTGAAAAAAGTAAAATGCATGAGACGCCATTTCTTGCAGTGTAGCCTTGCGTTATCGCAGCCTATATTGCGCAGTAAGGTTAATTTTAAAAATGTAATTCAGCGATTGCATTAAGAACTAATTTGTCTTTCAATTGCTGTCCAACCTGTATTTTTTTAGTCAAGTTTATGAATAGTTTTCGATAAGAATAGGTGCCGTTCCAAGATGGCGCCGGACAGATTGCTTGAGATTTTGGACACTATTCTCAATGTATAAGCACGATTTGTGCTTTTTTTGCACATTTGTGGCCTGCTGGAGGTCATTTTGCAGGGCTCTGGCAGTGCACCTCCTTGCACAAAGGCGGAGGTAGCGGTCCTGCTGCTGGGTTGTTGCCCTCCTACGGCCTCCTCCACGTCTCCTGATGTACTGGCCTATCTCCTGGTAGCGCCTCCATGCTCTGGACACTACGCTGACAGACACAGCAAACCTTTTTGCCACAGCTCGCATTGATGTGCCATCCTGGATGAACTTCACTACCTGAGCCACTTGTGTGGGTTGTAGACTCCGTCTCATGCTACCACTAGAGTGAAAGCACCGCCAGCATTCAAAAGTGACCAAAACATCAGCCAGGAAGCATAGGAACTGAGAAGTGGTCTGTGGTCACCACCTGCAGAACCATTCCTTTATTGGGGGTGTCTTACTAATTGCCTATAATTTCCACCTTTTGTCTATTCCATTTGCACAACAGCATGTGAAATTTATTGTCAATCAGTGTTGCTTCCTAAGTGGACAGTTTGATTTCACGGAAGTGTGATTGACTTGGAGTTACATTGTGTTGTTTAAGTGTTCCCTTTATTTTTTTGAGCAGTGTATAAGGCCAAGTCCTCCCAGATTGCAGTTCCTAGGGCTTCCACTAGATGTCTACAGTCTTTAGAAAGAGTTTCAGGCTGGTTTTTGGAAAAATGAGCCAGAAATTGTAATTTTTCTAGGTGGCTCCCATTTTGGCTGTAGTGTTTCCAAGCGCGTGGAAGAGAGCGCATTCTTTGGTATTTTTCTCCGGTAAAGACAATAACGATTCTCCGTCTTAAATTGTATTGTTTATTTACGTATTAGGGTAACTAAGGTTTGATTATAAACGTTGTTTGACTTGTTTGGAAAAGTTTATTAGTAACGTTAGGGATTCATTTTGTATGCATTTTGATGGAGGGAAACTAGGTGGATTATTGACTGAAGCGCGCCAGCTAAACTGAGTTTTAATAATAAGGACATTATCGAACAAAAGGACCATTTGTGATGTAACTGGGACCTTTTGGAGTGCCAACAGAAGAAGATCATCAAAGGTAAGGCATTTTTTATATAGCTATTTCTGACTTTCGTGTCGCACCTGTCTGGTTGAAATATGTTTTTCATGTGTTTCTATGCGGGGCGCTGTTTTCAGATAATCACATGGTTTGCTTTCGCCGTAAAGCCTTATTGAAATCTGACACAGCGGCTGATTTAACAAAAAGTTAAGCTTTATTTTGATGTATGACACTTGTGATTTTGTGAAAGTTAAATATTTATAATACTGTAGTTTGAATTTCGAGCTCTGCAAATTCGCCGGATGTTGGCCAGGTGGTACGCTACTGTCCCACCTGCCGATAAGAAGTTAAACAATATTGGTATTTCTCCACAATACTAACCTCATTGACACAGTGAAAAGAAGGAAGCCTGTTGACGTGACTTTACTTTCATTAATCTGATTACTATGATTTATCTAATCAACGTTTAATTGTTACGCGATTAAATTAATAATGTAACAATTAACTCATTAGGATTTGGGGCACAATGAGAGCAGTTCTTTAGAGTTACCATCTCCCAAATTAAACTTTAAAGGTCTTTACCTATCACATCCATAAACAGTCAACCTATTGATCATAACCTCGTATCATATCATCATTCTGAATAGTCGTACCCTTGCGTCTGCAAAAACCAGACCTTTACTTATGATTCAGTACTACACAAATTGGTTGAATTATTTATTTACTAGCTAACTAAATGGTAACACAGGATAAACATATACACTTAATACATTAGAAACAGGTCCCTAGCAGACTGACAACAATATGGCTGCTTACAGAACTACAGAGTTTATTCTAATTCCATTCATTCTGGAAGATGCTTCTTTCAAGATAGGTTAGCCAGCAGTGTCGATGGTTCCCAGTGGGGTGATGAGAGTAGCGGAACATGATGGTTTGAAGAGATTCGTAGAATGGTCCCACTTAAATTCACTTTTCTAGATAATTTACTTAGGACAGCTAATCAGCTGTACCAGGGATTGTCCAGGAGGTGAGTTTATCGTCTCTACCTCGTGTTGAGATTCAGAGGTCAAACAACTTTAAACGTGAGCTGCAGCTCTACGTCTCTCTGGTCTAATATGTTCATTCTTTACCCATCATTTGATACATTTCGTTCAAAAGGGCGGTTCTGTCAGGCGGACACACTCTCTGACCTCACTCACGGGGGCGGTGACTACTTACTGTGCAAAGTTATAGAAACAATTTCCTCTTATAGTTTCTAAAATAAGATCCCTCTCTTTTAACAGAAACACTTTCATCCTATTTGCATCAACGTAGAGGATGGAAACTCTGTACATGTAGTGCGTTTACTTCTCAAGTTACAGTATTTCTGTCACGCCTGCTCCCGCTCCCCGTCCCTGGCGCTCGAGGGCGCCTAGGCTACCCGTCATCATACGCACCTGTTACCATCATTACGCGCAGCTGCGCTCATTGGACTCACCTGGACTCCCTCATTTTGTTGATTGCCCCTGCACATAATGTTGAAGTCGCAATTTTACATACACCTCAGCCAACTACATTTAAACTCAGTTTTTCAAATTTCCTGACATTTAATCCTAGTAAAAATTCCCTGTCTTAGGTCAGTTAGGATCACCACTTTATTTTAAGAATGTGAAATGTCAGAATAATAGTATAGAGAATGATTTATTATATTATTTTATTTCCTTCATCACATTCCCAGTGGGTCAGAAGTTTACATACGCTCAATTAGTATTTGGTAGCATTGCTTTTCAATTGTTGAACTTGGGTCAAACGTTTAGCCCTCCACAAGCTTCCCACAATAAGTTGGGTGAATTTTGGCCCATTCCTCCTGACAGAGCAGATGTAACTGAGTCAGGTTTGTAGGCCTCCTTGCTCGCACATGCCTTTTCAGTTCTGCCCACAAATTTTCTATGAGATTGAGGTCAGGGCTTTGTGATGGCCTCTCCAATACCTTGACTTTGTTGTCCTTAAGCCATTTTGCCACAACTTTGGAAGTATGCTTGGGGTCATGGTCTATTTGGAAGATCCATTTGCGACCAAGCTTTAACTTTCTGATTGATGTCTTCAGATGTTTCTTCAGTATATCCACATAACTTTCCTCCTCATGATGCCATCTATTTTGTGAAGTGGACCAGTCCCTCCTGCAGCAAAGCACCCCCACAATATGATGCTGCCACCCCCGTGCTTCATGGTTGGGATGGTGTTCTTCGGCTTGCAAGCCTCCCCCTTTTTACTCCAAACTTAATGATGGTCATTATGGCCAAACAGTTCTATTTTTGTTTCATCAGACCAGAGGACATTTCTCCAAAAAGTACAATCTTTGTCCCCATGTGCAGTTGCAAACCGTAGTCTGGCTTTTTAATGGTGGTTTTAGAGCAGTGGCTTCTGACTTGCTGTGCGGCCTTTCAGGTTATGTCGATATAGTACTCGTATTACTGTGGATATAGATACTTTTGTACCTGTTTTCTCCAGCTTTCAGGTTTCTTTGCTGTTGTTCTGTGATTGATTTGCACTTTTCGCACCAAAGTACGTTCACCTCAAGTAGACATAATGCGTCTCCTTCCTGAGCGGTATGAGTGCTGCGTGGTCCCTTGTTGTTTATACTTGCGCACTATTGTTTGTACAGATGAACGTGGTACCTTCAGGCATTGGAAATTGCTCCCAAGGATGAACCAGACTTGTGGAGGTCTTGGCTGATTTCTTTTGATTTTCCGAGAGGCACTGAGTTGAAGGTAGGCCTTGAAATACATCACCAGGTACACCTCCAATTGACTCAAATTATGTCAGTTAGCCTATCAGAAGTCAGTTAGCCTATCAGACATAATTTCTGGAATTTTCCAAGCTGTTTAACCTGATGAGGATAGAGGGCGCTATTTACACTTTGGGGGAAAAACGTGCCCAATTTAAACGGCCTCGTACTCTATTCTTGCTCGTACAATATGCATATTATTATTACTATTGGATAGAAAACACTCTAGTTTCTAAAACCGTTTGAATTTTGTCTGTGAGTAAAACAGAACTCATTTGGCAGCACACTTTCTGACCAGGAAGTGGAAAGTCTGAAAATGATGCTCTGTTCAAGGGCCTGCCTATAAATGGGCATGATAGCTATTAGTATACATGCACGTCATACACCTTCCCCAGGATGTCAAGATGCAGTGAGAGAAGAAATGGAGTGATTATCTTGGTCTGAGGTGGAATATATCATCTTGGCACAACGAGTCATCCATTTTTTTTTCTTCTGGAGAGCGCAAACATGGACCTGGAATTGCCTTCTGAAAAGCCGTCGTTTAAGGCGAATACTATCTCCGGCTTTGATTTTATTTGATACATGTCACAATATCATTGTAAAGTATGTTTTTTCAATATAGTTTTAATAGATTATTGAAATTTTTTCGGGACGTTAGGCGTGTTGCGTTGTCTGTGTTTGTTGACGATGGGGAGCTTCGCGCCACTCTACCAGTGTGCTTGCTAATTCAAGAGGGAAAAACGATGTTCTAAATCCAAACAACGACTGTTCTGGACAAAGGACCCCTTGTCCAACATTCTGATGGAAGATCACCAAAAGTAAGAAACATTTTATGATGCTATTTCATATATCTGTCGAACTGTATACTAGTAGTTTTGCGCCCCGGTTTTGGCCACTCTCTCGCTATAACATAAGCCTTTATGCTCTAATGAAGATATTTTTAGAATTCTAAAACTGCGATTGCATTAAGAACTAATGGATCTATCATTTCCTATACAACATGTATTTTTTTGTAATGTTTATGAATAGCTATTTGGTCAGAATAGGTGAGAGTCTAATAAAAATATCCGCACATTCTGGGAAAAAGAAGCTACATTAGCATAATGGATAACCACTGGTTTCAGCTCTAAATATGCACATTTTCGAACAAAACATAAGTGTATGTATAACCTGATGTTATAGGACTGTCATCTGAGGAAGGTTTATGAAGGTTAGTGAAAATTGATATCTTTTGCTGGTTTATTCGCTAACGCTAACGTGCCTATTGCTATCGCTAACGTGCCTTGATGAATGAATGCGGTTGTGTGTAGGCTATTGTAGTAAGCTAATATAATGCTATATTGTGTTTTCGCTGTAAAACACTTAAAAAATCTGAAATATTGGCTGGATTCACAAGATGCTTGTCTTTCATTTCTGTACACGATGCATTTTTCAGAAATGTTTTATGATGAGTATTTAGTTATTCCACGTTGGTCTATATAATTACTCTGGCTGCTTCGGTGCTATTTTTGACGGTAGCTGTGATGGTAGCTGCAATGTAAAACTGATTTATACCTCAAATATGCACATTTTTCGAACAAAACATAGATTTATTGTGTAACATGTTATAAGACTGTCATCTGATGAAGTTGTTTCTTGGTTAGTTTGGTTGGTTCTTGGTTAGTTAGGTTGGCTTTGTGCATGCTACCTGTGCTGTGAAAAATGTCTGTCCTTCTTTGTATTTGGTGGTGAGCTAACATAAATATACGTGCTGTTTTCGCTGTAAAACATGTAAAAAATCGGACATGTTGACTGGATTCACAAGATGTGTATCTTTCATTTGCTGTATTGGACTTGTTAATGTGTGAAAGTTAAATATTTCTAAAAAATATTTTTTGAATTTCGCGCTCTGCCTTTTCAGTGGAATGTGGGAGGAGTTCCGCTAGCGGAACGCTGGGGCTAGACAGGTTAAAGGCACAGTCTACTTAGTGTATGTAAACGTCTGACCCACTGGAATTGTGATACAGTGAGTTATAAGTGAAATAATCTGTCTGTAAACAAATTGTTGGAAAAATGCGCAAAGTAGATGTCCTAACCGACTTGCCAAAACTATAGTTTGTTAACAAGAAATTTGTGGAGTGGTTGTAAAACAAGTTAATGACTCCAACATAAGTGTCTATAAACTTCCGACTTCAACTGTATGTCTGCTCCTCTGTTTTGTTCCCTGTAGTAGCATTGTTGGTCGTGTCGTGTTTATGTCCAGATGCTGTTACTGTCTCGATGCATGTCCGTCTACATTAAATGGTTCCCTCCCTGTACCTGCTTCTCATCTCATGTGTTGGGTGTTACAATTTCCTTTATAACATTTTTAATGACATCACAAAATAATAACCACAGCAACCTCAGTGTTCTTTTAGGTCGCCTCTGACCATTCCCCACGTTCTTTGTTAGAAATATTGTTCCAGTACTCGCTTTAGATGGTGAAACAAAGGCACATTCCTTTGGTGAATTTGAAGAGGGAGAGAGCTGAATGTTCTGTCCTTGATTTACAACAGGGCGTGAGCTATCAACCCTTTTTGTCCTATACTTTGGGAATATCCAATGCAACACATTACTGAGTTTTAAAGCATAGTGGTGGGATGCTTGTTAAGGATTGGAGTTTTTCAGGATAAAAAATTAACAAAATCGAGTTAAGCACAGGCAAAATCCTAAAAGACAACCTGGTTGAGTCTGCTTTTCACCAGACACTGGGAGATTAATTCACCTTTCAACAGGGCAATAACCTAAAACACAAGGCCAAATCTACACTGGAGTTGCTTACCAAGAAGACAGTGAGTGTCTGAGTTACAGTTTTTAATTAAATCTACTTGGAAATCTACTTGGAAATCTATGGCAAGACCTGAACATGGCTGTCTAGCAATGATCAACAACCAATTTGACAGAGCTTGAAGAATTTTGAAAATAATGGGAAAATGTTGCACAATCCCGGTGTGGAAAGCTCTTAGAGATTTACCCAGAAAGGCACAGTTGTAATCACTGTCAAAGGTGCTTATGCAAAGTATTGACTCATGGGTGAGAATACTTATGTAAATGAGATAATTCTGTATTTATTTTTCAGTAAATTGTCAATTATTTTTGTCATTAATGGGTATTGTGTGTAGATGGGTGAGAAAAAACATTGGTTTAATACATTTTGAATTCAGTCAATAACACAACAAAATGTGGAATAAGTCAAGGGGGTATGAATACTTTCTGAAGGATGTATTAAAGTAGTCAAAAGGTTAATATTTGGTCACTTATTCCTAGCACGCAATGACAACATCAAGCTTGTGACTCCACAAACTTGTTGGATGCATTTTAAGTTTGTTTTGGTTGTGTTGTCATTGTTTTGGTTGTATTGTGCCCAATAGAAATGAATGGGAAATAAGATATCTTGTCATTTTGGAGTGACTTTATTTGCAAATAAGAATATAATGTTTTTAAACACTTCTGCATTAATGCAGATGCTACCATGATTACAGACTAGCATGAATTAATCATGAATAATGATGAGTAAGAAAGTTAGAGACATAAGAGCCCCCCCACAATTTTTTTAAAATATTTTCAAATAGTCACTAAAGTTACTCATGGCAGACCCAAGCTAGCATAGAATTGATTTATAATACTTTAGTACACATTTTGCATAGGGGTTGAAATTAGATCTAAGGCATGCCATCCATGTTTACTGGTACCTGCTACAAACCTCTAACTGAAATGAGACATTGTTCAGAGAAGCAACATTCCATCATAAGATATAATTTAATACAAGAACTGGTAGGCTGCTGTATGTAACAGAAATCATATGTTTCTGAACTGTATCATTTACAAAAAAATGGACTTGTTATGCAGACCTGTGTCCTGACAGAGTGATATTCTCACCCTGTCATGTTCAAAGTTTAAATGCTCAGTCATCACCTTTTAGAAAATCTGACAGCGAGGACTGAACAGGATGTTTCAGAGAGAATGTTGCATTATATATCTCTCTCTCCGCCCCCTTTCTCTCTATATATAATTGATGTATCTTCACTCTCATTGTAGCACATTTATGAATAGAGGGAACAGAGCGGGGTTGGTATACTTCTCAGTAGCGTTTCTTGGATTTATCTACTGTGTATCATCACCAAAGTCAAAATAAGGGTGTCTTTTGTCAAGATGGATAGCCCTTACAAAAGTGTAGCGTTCAGACCTGGGTAGCAACCTCCATGGTAGGCGAGCTGCTAGCCTCCTCTAACCACAGGGCGGTCATTTCTCAGAGTGCTTGTGTATTTTACAACAAAATGTGGAACATCAAGAGCTGATTTGTACTGACGGCCCACAAAATCACCATTCTTTATCCAAGTAGAGGAGATAAAAGGTGACACAAAAAAACATACACAGGAAGCTCAAAGTTTATGGATTAGTGTTCTGAGTTATTAGTAACCTCACTCTCAAAAATGTTGTGTTAAGACTTCAGATCTTTGCTATAATTCATGAGGTGGCAGTCTGTAGGTGACATGACACATGGCTCCCATTACAAACGGCAGAGCTTCTACAGTGCTTAAGTGGCAGAATACAGTTTGTGAGACTTCCACACGTTGCTGTGTCCCTAATGAGTTAGTTTGGGAATCTTTGAAACTTCCCTGTATTGTGAGCAAGAGAAATGTGCAGAGGGCTTTGCTTGTTTTCCAAAATGCCCCATGAACTCTGTTATGACACTGTCTTCAATTATACTTACAGAATGACAGGGAACTTGAAATATTCCCTGCTGCTATCTACTGGAGCATCTGTCAGGCCTCGCACATGGATGTATTTTGAGCTGGTGACAGACAGTCCGCACCCAATAGCAGACAGAGAATAAAGCCTGATGGTGAAATATCTCCATGAAGGCCTAGCATTCTGAGAATATCTGCTACTGACTATTCGAAGACTCCATAGAACCTTCCCTTGCTATCCAAGTTCCTGATCGTGTGAAATGTATTGTAGTGTGTGAAATGTACTTTTACTGTTGGTTGGTTTACTTTATTAATCATTCATAGAATGTACATGCAGGTGAACATTTACACATACATAATATGCATGAGTGCACAATTGGTGGAACACTAAGTCAATGTGATGTGATTTAATGTATTCCAGTATAAAAGAGTGATTTTCACTATATTGCATAATAAAGAGACTATGTCCTCTAAGAGACAGAAATAGTATAACCATGTCTCAACAACAACATTAACAAGCCATGCATTAAAGTTTGTTTAAACTGTTATCTACACTTGACTGCACATATATACAGGCTTTGAATTGCATGTGTATTGTGAATGCAGAGAACTGTTTTGACTGTCTGCCTCTGTTAGAAATTATACATTCAGAACACTCTTGGGACAGACAGGGAACTGAATGAAGAAATAGTCTCTTAACCCTGTCTTTGTCTCGATCTTTCTCTCTCTATCTCTCTTCAGAGGGTTATTTCAAATATATGAATAAATAATAAATAAAATATAATAACAACTAGTAGTGTACGTAGGTGTTACTATTTGCTATGTAAGGGATAAACACAGACGTTCTGTACCCTGGAAAAAATGTATAATGCAGTGGGACATGTACAGAACGAAGGTGTTTATCCCACTTTACCACAGTTGACAAGGAAAACAATACTCAAGCACAAATTTACCAAAATAAATACATTTGTTTCGTTGATATTTTCATTTTTATGAGCAAGCCCAGTATTTTGTTCAATTAGTTCTATATTTATGGACGCAACCCAGTTGTTCATTCTATATGTTCCATTGCCATGCTCACTGGCAACGTTCTTATCCCTTGCTTGCTAGCCAACTAGCTATTTCATATTCTGTCCACAAATCCGGAACATTTTACATTTCGTACAGTATTTGTGGATGTCCATCTCCCATTTCATATTATATGTTACGAATTACAATTCATATTATATGTTACGAATTTGCAAAACGTACAATGTGTTACAAATTTGCAAAACGTACAATATTTTATGAATTTGCAAAACATGTGACATGTTACAAATTCTAGCTAGCTGGCTAACGTTATCTAGGCTAGTGGTTAAGGTTAGGGTTATGTTTAGGAGTTAGGTAAAAGGGTTAAGGTTAGAGAAAGGGTTAGCTAACATGCTACGTAGGTGCAAAGTTTCTAAAAAGTGGTAAGTAGTTAAAAAGTTGCTAATAAGCTAAAATGCTAAAGGATCTCTGTGATGAGATTCAATCTCACTACCTTTGTGTTGCTAGACATTCGCGTTATACCATACTAAATCATATCACACTAATTTTAGTGTCCCGGATGTACTTTCACAACATCTAGTCTATGACACCAACAGCAAAGTAGCTGCATTAGCGTTTGTTTAAGCTGTTTTCTATTTACAATCATTTGGACACATCCAAATGAATGATGATGCCTGATTGTGCCTGGCATAGATAGAAAACTTTCTCGTCAGGACACTTGACACTGTTCAATATGAGGAGATGGCATTGCATATCAAACACTAGGCTTGAAGCTAGCTAAATAGTTTGTAGCTAGCGAACCTGCCAGTATGACAACCAAATAAAAAAATATCAGTTGCTGGAAACAGATGGTCAAACTAGATTACTTTGTAGTTACAATTTAACAACCTTTGCAGAAAATAGGCTAACAAGGAAAAAAATGGAGAAAGGATATCTGTTTACAGTTTAACATTTCTTTAATGGATTTGACAAAGATTCAAATTCAAACCATTCAAATTCAATTCCCCATTTCAGACTCAAAGCAACAACTATTTTAGTTAGCTATTCATTTTAACCCATACGAGTCTAAGCCCTGTCTATGCCAGGGGGGGGGGGGTTCTACTAAGCTATATGGAATTGTTTTATGAAGGTCATACCAAGGATCATTTAGCTTTTTGATTTGGAATTTTACTACCCCTTGAAGTGTCTAAAGAAAAACAATATATATTTGCAGAAAAAATATTTTGGGCTTTACTGCTATTAGCCCATACAAATGCATTGAACAGATTCACTACATGGAACAACAGACAGTAAAAACATAACAAAAATCTAAAGGGAGTTTGTTCTGAAGAGTCTGTCCTATATCTGAGAGAGACATAAGAAAGTTCAGGAAACAATTCTTTTTTTTTTACATGTATTTTTGACACTAACCAGTCTCCATATTAGTCTCCATGCATAGTCTCCATGCATTCGGAAAATATTCAGACCCCTTGACTTTTTCCACATTTTGTTACGTTACAGCTTTATTCTAAAATATATTAAATAGTTTTTTCCCTCATCAATCTGCACACAATATCCCATAAAGACAAAGCAAAAACAGAAATAAGGGGAAAGGGGGATACCTAGTCAGTTGTACAACTGAATACCTAATTTACATAAGTATTCAGACCCTTTCTCTAAGTATTTTTCTGTGGATTTTTTTATAACGCTAATGAGATTTCTGCCGGGCTTCGGAAATCAACTCTGTTAAACATGTCAAAAGGTGAGATTTTGGTTAGAGTTATTAACATGGTATTTCACCAGTGGCAGTCGGTGCCTTTTAAGATGAGGGAGAACAATATTTTTTTAATGAGCATGGCCTTATTTCTTTAACAGTATATTGGATTGCTGTCATTCATATTCCATTGACCCGGCTCAATGTAACATCGATAGCTTTAGGCTACTACATGATACTCACATTTTTTCTATACCTATCATGAGGTTACTACAACCTAGCCTATGAATGAACGTTTACAAATGTAGGTGAACAGATTGAGAAAAAATTGAGTAATCAAGGTGACAGAAATTGACACATTCAATACCGCCTTGAACAATCTTGCCCGCATCTACTGGATCTAGGGTGTAATCATTAGTCCAACAGTTCCAAACGAGAGTTTCTATTGGACAAATTCATGTATGTTTATCGCTGTTTCATTCGGTTTGTTTGCATTTTTCACATTGATCACACGCAAACACAGTTCACTTTCATAGCAGCACATACAAACAACATGAGCCCTTTGATCGTTGGATAATTCCTTATTTGCATCTACGCGCTTTCATCCTCTCAGCTTTTCCCTTCGCTTGTGGACTTCAGTGCTGTCTGAGACCAGGCGAAAAAACCTTTCCAAGGCAAACCTTCATATCATAACCACTAACCGCTACATGCAGCCTACATAGTTGTCACCATATTAGCTAACGTCAAGTCAACATAGCTACTAGAACTAACACGTTAGTAAACCCGCTACACTTTAGTTAGAAAGCAGTTTAGCAGTTACACCGGTGGGCCCCAGAGGCAATAAATTAATCAAACCAATAGTTTACCTTGACTTGGAAGAGTTCCAGTGTTGGATAGTGATAGCCAACTAGGTAATATGGCATCCCTCTTTGTTTGAGCCAGGTGTTTGAGTAGGCTAAACTAGCTAGCAGCATTCGCTAGCTAAGCAAGTGAAAGTACAAAACATATGAAATATAGCTAGTTCTCTCTTTCTCATGCTTCTCCTTCCTTTTTGAAGATATGAATTTGCTCAAAACTGTTCAACTACTGTCTGTTTGAGTCAAACACTCACCACATCTTATTCACTGCAGTGCTAGCTAGTTGTAGCTTATGCTTTCAGTAATAGATTCATTCTCTGATCTTTTGATTGGGTGGGCAACATGTCAGTTCATATTGCAAGAGCTATAATAGTTTGGAGGACGTCCTCCGCAAGTTGCCATAATTAATGTGTAAGTCTATGGAAAGGGGTGAGAACCACGAGCCTCCTAGGTTTTGTATTGAAATAAATGTACCCAGAGGAGGACGGATACTAGATGTCCTCCGGCTACACCTTCGTGCTACTGGAGACCTTCATTGCTAAACAATCTGTTTTAATTAATTATTTGGTGACATGTGAATATATGTAGCATAATTATATCTTAAAAAGTCAACTTTGTTTCAATCTTTATATTTTTCTGAAATTCACTGAGAATGGTCCTCACCTTAATGCTCTGTGGAGCCTCCACTGTATTTCACATGTCACCTTCAAATGTGTAATAACAAAACGTTAGTTACATAGTAGAACAAGAAAATGTGTAATAACATCAGTAAATACACATGGGGAATAACCTTCAGCAAGTTGATGTGTGATTGCACATCAAATCAAATTTTATTGGTCACATACACGTGTTTATTGCGGGTGCAGCGAAATGCTTGTGTTTCTAGGTCCGACAGTGCAGTAATATCTAACAAGTAATATCTAACAATTTCACAACATATACCCAATACACACAAATCTAAGTAAAGGAATGTAATTAAGAATATGTAAATATATAGTTGAGCAATGTCATAGCGGCATAGACTAAGACACAGTAGAAAAGCTTAGAACACAGTATAAACCTATGAGATGAGTAATGCAAGATACGTAAACATTATTAAAGTGACTATGTATATAGGCAGCAGCCTCTATGTGCGAGTGAAGGCTGTTTAACAGTCTGATGGCCTTCAGATAGAAGCTGTTTTTCAGTCTCTCGGTCCCAGCTTTGATGCACCTGTACTGACCTCACCTTCTGGATGATAGCGGGGTGAACAGGCAGTGGTTTGGGTGGTTGTTGTCCTTGATTATCTTTTTGGCAATGCTTTGGGCAGACCGTACCACCCTCTGGAGAGCCTTGCCTTGCCGTACCGGCCACGCAGTCATGGGTGAACAGGGAGTACAGGAGGGGGCTGAGCACGCACCCTTGTGGGGCGCCAGTGTTTAGGATCAGCGGGGTGGAGGTGTTGTTTCCTACCTTCACCACCTGGGGGCGGCCCGTCAGGAAGTCCAGGACCCAGTTGCACAGGGCAGTGTTCAGACCCAGGGCCTTGAGCTTGATGATGAGCTTGGAGGGTACTATGGTGTTGAATGGGGAGCTGTAGTCAATGAACAGCATTCTTACGTAGGTATTCCTCTTGTCCAGATGGGATAAGGCAGTGTGCAGTGTGATGGCGAATGCATCTTCTGTGGATCTATTGGGGCGGTAAGCAAATTGAAGTGGGTCTAGGGTGACAGGTAAGATAGACGTAATATGATCCTTGACTAGTCTCTCAAAGCACATCATGATGACAGAAGTTAGTGCTACGGGGTGATAGTCATTTAATTCAGTTACATTTGCATTCTTTGTACAGGAACAATGGTGGCCATCTTGAAGCATGTGGGGACAGCAGACTGGGATAGGAAGATATTGAATATGTCCGTAAACACACCAGCTAGCTGGTCAGCGCATGCTCTGAGGACGCGGCTAGGGATGCCGTTTGGGCCGGCAGCCTTGCGAGGGTTAACACACTTAAATGTCTTACTCACGTCGGCCACGAAGAAGGAGAGTCCACAGTCCTTGGTAGCGGGCCGCGTTTGCCTCTTCCTGACATCATGTGTTCGCTAGTTGATCCTTGTTGCAATTGTGTAATAATTGATAGTGTTATACCATTGTAACACCTAAGTACTGTGTTGTTGCTACAGTTGTTGTTGCTACAGTTATAACTGTGTAGTTAAATAGTAATAGGGACAACAAAATAAAGGGATATATTCGACCTACAACATTGTTATTGCAGGTATTGCATTTCAATGGAACTGGAATTTAGGCTTGGAGAGTAACGCATCACCTCTCCTCATAAGGCTCCTCGTCTTCCTCCTCATCACTTGCACTGTTCCCCTGACAGTGAGTGTTGAGGGTCAGATGTTGTACTGTGTGTTAAATAATGAACAGTGTAACCTTCTTTTTCTCTCTGCCTCTCCTTCCTGGCCTGTGTGACACGCTTGGCTCTACTGTGTTCTTCTCTCTCTCCACAACATCAAGGGCAGAAAATTGGAGTGCTCTCCCTCTGTCTCATTCATTCTTTTCATGCCATGCCAAAAGACTCCCACTGCATATATGCTTTGTAGACCAGGCAAGGAACATTTTGTGGAGGACACTGTCACAGCATTTTCTTCATTTTTATATCATATTCTGAGAGAAAGACAGTATTCTATTGACCTGTGTGTTACAGTAAGTCAACATGAATGTATTAAATGATGAAAATGAACTGCAGTAAAGTCTAGTCCTCTGAGCCACATCAAGTCATCAGCACTGCTTCTGGTATGATTGTTACTTTATGTGTTAGTCATGCCAGCATGTTTGCTTTGAGGTGTTAATGCTGTGAACCTGGAGGGGGAGATAAATCCCTGTGTGTTCCATAGAAAACAATTGGTTTCAATATTGTTTGTTCAGGAAACACACATACACAAACAAACGCATGAATGAACGTGTGCACACACACGTACACACAAACTGCAAAAACAATATGGAATCCATTTGTGTGTAAATGCACTGCTGGCTCAGGTGGCCATTTCTCCTAAGCATAACACTCTGATCCCTTTCCAGAGCTGCATGAAACTGAAAATCAATTACTTTTTTAATGTTTTATTTTAACCATTACTAGGAGACAAAGTTGGGCTAAGTCATTTCAATTAAACTGTGGCTTATTGAACTATAACTGAATTGTATTACTTTTATCTTAATTACTTCCCAATGTCCGGTTTAACCTTGGGGGCCACTGCAGTCTCAGGGCACAGGAGTATTGAGGGTTGTTTGCAACAAATGAATGTATAAATCTCTGTGCTTTTAACCTGTCTGGCTCTGGCGTTCCGCCAGCGGAACTCCTCCCACATTCCACTGAAAAGGCAGAGCGCGAAATTCAAAAGATATTTTTTTAGAAATATTTAACTTTCACACATTAACAAGTCCAATACAGCAAATGAAAGATACACATCTTGTGAATCCAGTCAACATGTCCGATTTTTAAAATGTTTTACAGCGAAAACACCACATATTTATGTTAGCTCACCACCAAATACAAAAAAGGACAGACATTTTTCACAGCACAGGTAGCATGCACAAAGCCAACCTAACTAACCAAGAACCAACCAAACTAACCAACAAACAACTTCATCAGATGACAGCCTTAAAACATGTTATTCAATAAATCTATGTTTTGTTCGAAAAATGTGCATATTTCAGGTATAAATCATAGTTTACATTGCAGCTACAATCAGAAATTGCACCGAAAGCAGCCAGAATAATTACAGACACCAACTTCAAATACCTAAATACTCATCATAAAACATTTCTGAAAAATCGATGGTGTACAGCAAATTAAAGACAAACATCTTGTGAATCCAGCCAATATTTCCGATTTTGTAAGTGTTTTACAGCGAAAACACAATATAGCATTATATTAGCTTACTACAATAGCCTACCACACTACCGCATTCATTCATCAAGGCACGTTAGCGATAGCAATAGGCACGTTAGCGATAGCGAATAAACCAGCAAGATATATAATTTTTGACTAACCTTGATATGCTTCATCAGATGACAGTCCTATAACATCAGGTTATACATACACTTATGTTTTGTTCGAAAATGTGCATATTTAGAGCTGAAATCAGTGGTTATACATTGTGCTAACGTAGCATCTTTTTCCCACAACGTCCGGATATTTTTCTGACACTTTTTCTGACACACATATTCTGACCAAATAACTATTCATAAACATAACTAAAAAATACATGTTGTATAGGAAATGATAGATACACTAGTTCTTAATGCAATCGCAGTGTTAGAATTCTAAAAATAACTTCATTACGACATCCAGCTTAGGTATAGCGAGAGAGGACCCAAAAGCTGGGCGCAAGGTCAGGGTGTGACTAGGGTGGGTACGCTAGTTTGTATGTCTAGGGTTTTTGCATGTCTAGATTTAGTATGTCTAGGGGTTTTGTATGTTTATGTTGGCCTGATATGGTTCCCAATCAGAGACAACTGTTTATCGTTGTCTCTGATTGGGGATCATATTTAGGTAGCCATTTTCCTCGTTTGTGTTGTGAGATCTTGTCTATGTGTAGTTGCCTGTCTGCACTAGTCGTATAGCTCTACATTTCGTTCGTTGGTTTTGTTGTTTTTGTTTAGTGTTTCATTCAGTAAAAGAGAATGTACGCATACCACGCTGTGCCTTGGTCTCATCATTACGACGATCGTGACAGAAGATCCCACCAACAATGGACCAAGCAGCGTGTACAGGAGGAGTGGAAATGGGAGGAGATCCTGAATGGGAAAGGACCCTGTCCCAGTCCAGTACGTCCTGTGTCTCCTCTCCGCACTTGCCCTGAGGTGCGTGTCCTCAGCCCGGTACCACCAGTGCCGGCACCACGCATCAGGCCTCCAGTGCGCCTCCCCAATCCAGAGCTTCCGGCGACAGTTCCCAGTCCAGAGCTTCCGGCGACAGTTCCCAGTCCAGAGCTTCCGGCGACAGTTCCCAGTCCAGAGCTTCCGGCGACAGTTCCCAGTCCAGAGCCTCCGGCGACGGTCCCTAGTCCGGAGCCTCCGGCGACGGTCCCTAGTCCGGAGCCTCCGGCGACGGTCCGCAGTCCGGAGTCTTCAGCGACGAGCTGCAGTCCAGAGCCTCCGGCGACGATCTGCAGTTCAGAGCCTCCAGTGATGGTTCCCAGTTCAGAGCCTCCGGCAATGATCCACGGTCCGGTGCCTCCAGCGACGAAGCCTCCAGCGACTGTCGGCGGTCCAGGGCCTTCAGCGACGGTCGGCGGTCCAGAGCCTCCAGCGACGGTCGGCGGTCCAGAGCCTCCAGCGATGGTCGGCGATCCAGAGCCTTCAGCAGGGGTTCTCAGTACAGAGCCTCCTGCGAAGATCTACGGTCCGGTTCCTCCGGTGACGATCCACAGTCCGGAGCCTCCGGCAACCATCCACGGTGTGGGGCCTCCAGAGACGACCCACGGTTCGTAGCTTCCAGAGCTGCGTCCAGAACCAGAGCCGCCACCAAGGGTAGATGCCCACCCGGACCCTCCCCTATAGGTTCAGGTTTGCGGCCGGGAGTCCGCACCTTTGGGGGGGGGGGGGGGGGGGGTACTGCCACGCCCTAACCTTAGATATCTCTGTTTTTCTATATATTTTGGTTAGGTCAGGGTGTGACTAGGGTGGGTACGCTAGTTTGTATGTCTAAGGTTTTTGCATGTCTAGGGTTTTGTATGTCTAGGGGTGTTGTATGTCTAGGGGTTTTGTATGTTTATGTTTGCCTGATATAGTTCCCAATCAGAAACAGCTGTTTATCGTTATCTCTGATTGGGGATCATATTTAGGTAGCCATTTTCCTCGTTTGTGTTGTGGGATCTTGTCTATGTATAGTTGCCTGTCTGCACTAGTCATATAGCTCCATTTCGTTCGTTGGTTTTGTTGTTTTTATTTCGTGTTTCATTCAGTAAAAGAGAATGTACGCATACAACGCTGTGCCTTGGTCTCATCATTACGACGATCGTGACATCTAGTCTATATTCTACATCAGGGATGGGCAACCGGCCCTTTTGTAGGCCCGCTGACCAATATACAGTATTTCAATTTTAATTGATTTAAAACAAGTTTGGAACTCAGCCAGGGTCTCAACTTACTGTTAAGAGTTAGAATAATAGAGTACATAAGGTGCAACTTTGAAATGTTGTTGTGCATCAGCAGTCACTCAATTAGTCCATGTCAGCAATTGTTTGGGGGGATTGGTCAGTTAATCTAGTGGACAGCTTTCTAAACTTGTAGTAAGCATGGTCGGATTACATTACTCATCAGTTATCATATTAGAAACTGCAAACATTTGCCTCCACCCTATGGCAGAATGTGTACAATTGCAGGACATTTGCTGGATTACTGCACCTTTTTCTCTCCCCTCTCTCTTTCTGTTGAATTACTCCCCAGACGGAACGGCGATTTTAACATAGAGACAACAAGACACGCGTAAATATGTACATTGCAATTATTTTCGAATGAACGGCCGTTCATGTGCAAAGTATTCACATTTCAATGAGCATAGTTATCAGCTGTATGTACGATAGTGAAGTCCTTTGTCTATTCTCCCGCTCTTTCTTACATGCTGCTCCCTTTTCATTTTTGTAACAAGCCATCATATCAGGTTAGTCCACTAGGGACTACATTGCATTGTGTAGTAATCGATGTGTAAGCTATCCTGTTTGTGTGTTTATGGAATTCTGTGTGATTATTTAGTTAGTTAGTAAATAAATAATTAAGACAATTTGTATATCGCTGATTCATCATTTATGCTAGGGTTTGTGACGATATCCAAGAGTTTTGCGACATTCAGAATGAGACTGAAAGTAAATAAGAATAAATAAATAAGACTGTGACTAATGTAAGAGATCTTATATCTTTACGATTTAATTCAGAAACGGTAACTTGTTAAATAAAATGTTTGTGGTGCCCCGGATTACTACTTAATTAATTGTTATATGGTTAATTGAATTGCGTAATAATTAAATGGAGTTAACTGATTTTATAAAATATCAGTCACGACAGCACAAAACATATTACACATGATTTAGAAGGAACAATGAGTTCTTTTGCACGATCAAAAACTCCTCGCACACTCAGGAAAACCCTAGATTTTTTAATCTTGTGAGAAACTTTGTTCCGTCTTATTCTGAAATAGCTTCATAGAATTGATGAAAGGGAGGAGGGGTCATTAGAAAATATAGTGGAGTCAAGAGTGTGAGGAAGCGTTTGTCGAGCTAAAGAAGCAATTGTATCAGGCTTGGGGTTGCCAAGCCTAAAATTACCTTTTAAAATGTTTGTTCATGAACATGAAGGCCATTGTAATGCGTGGTTACATAAAATCAGGGGAAAGGAGAAAACAGTCATATACAGGAGTAAATCGTTAGACCCGGAGGTGAGAGAAATGCCTCCATGTCTAAGGGTAGTACAGGCTACATAAAGGGTACATAAACGTTGAGATGGATTAAAACACAAACGATTAATGAGTGGATGGAGGATAAAGTACAGGGAAAGAAAAGTGAAAGAAAATACATAATGGCGTTGAATTAACTTTTTCCTGACTTTCCGGTTGAAGCCTAATCAACCTCACTAGAAACGATAGAGACATTGGGTGAGATGTAAGTATAATATGAAGAAGTGTATTGCTTTTGTTGCTTTGGTTGTTTTTGTTTTTGTCTTTGGTTCAATACAAATCTCATCAGATTGGCTCTGCTGTACGGACGGTATTTCTCCCTAAGGGTTTGTTCTCTAGCTCCCTGACCCTGTAACTCTGCAGTGGTGAAGTTGCCAGTATGATATGGGAGTGTAAGTCAATTGTTTCAACAGTGTGTTGTTATGCTCTTTGACATTTTTTTCATGAATTTTGTATGAAGAAAATTGGGAGTGTAATAATTTGTCATTGTTGTTTGGATTTTCTGAATCAGAAATGCCTTAAAACTGTTGTTTTGGTCTGTCGTCTCACGAAGACATGGCGATAGTGACTACAGATGGTATCTGCATGGAAGGAATAATTTGACCGAGAACAGTGTGAGCTTCACGCCCTCTAACCGGCTGAAGTAATGGCGAAAAGGATGTTCACTACGACCTTGGCTGTCACCACATATACTGAGACCCGAGTCCGAGCCAGCAACCTGTGTACGAGCGACAGGAGTGTGGCATGGGTGCATGTGGAGTGAGCTTGGAGAGAGATCACATCCAAACTCCTCTCATGCTGGTGGACAAGACAGAATGGTGGTGGAGGCTCAGGTGAGAGAATTGTTTGCTTGGGAAAATCTGATAAATTTTTGGGCCTGTCAAAGTGGATTGCCCACTTGGGTTAGATATGTGCCATTGTGAGGATGAACTGTAAAGCTATCTGAAGAAGAAAATGGGTGGCGTCAACTGGGCCCGTAAATTGAATTAGGGAGGGCCTAAACTGTTTAGTTGGGGTATCAGGTTGATTTTGGAGGTCTGCACAGTTTATTGTAATTTAGATTGAAATGCATTGAGATACCGATCTGTCATTTACATGCCACTCGCAACAGAGTAAGACAGGGATAAACGGGGGCCGTGATGAGAAAAGTTAATACTGGTAATATAAGTAGTACATTCTGTCTATACATTCCCCCTCTTTGTAAAAGTACATTCAAACTGTGATGGTAGACGCTAAGTTGAGAGTAGTGAATATGATTATTAGACTCAACGTGACGCTCTAAGGACTTTCATTCTAAATTTGGGTTGGAAATGTATGAATTGTTTTAATTATGATACGGAAAGTAGAGAAGGAAAGAGAGATCACTGCCCTAAGCTGTGAGGAGAGCAGAAAGTGAGGGGAGGGTGCACTGCTCGAATTTATTAATTCTAGGGAAACCTTATCTTTCCTCCCAGGAAACCTTATCTTTCGTGCCCTCCGAGAGGGAGGTTATTAGAGAACCCACTGAATGGGAGCTTGGGCTAACCATGATGGGGACATTGATAGTAGGGGTTTTGTTTTACCATGTCATCAGAATCCTAATTTTAAAGCTCATCAATACAATAATTTCTGGATGATACAGTACAATTCATTATGTACAATAGTCTGTGTCTTGCTTTGACACCCGAGGATGAGGATGAAGGAGACTGGCATGACAATATGTTTTCTAGGAGGTGTGGAACATGAGTTATCACGTTTCAGGTAAGACCCAAATGCAAACTGTGTTGAAGTAACAATGTATATTACTGCAACAAGTGATAAAGGGCTGTGTGACATGAGTTTACATCTAGACACATGACAAGTAGGACGTTTACGGAGGGCAACAGAGGACGGCCAGCAGAGGGGCTAATGACTCTGGAGCAGGGGGAAAATGTCTCGGCTTCCGGGGGTGTAGACGCAGGGCTATAGCGGCGTGCCAGCGCACCCGGCTTACCATCCTTGGGTACCGGTCGATGTTGCAGAAGTGAAGTGGTCCGGGCCTTACTGAACCCCTCCCGGAGGTCCTGGTACTCCGCGGGAATCGCGGAGAGGTTCGGGGCAATTTCCAAGCCCCCAGGAAGACGTCCCGGGGCAAGCCGAGCTGATTTCAGGCAAAGAGCGTGGCAGAACGGTGTCCAACCCACAATGGCACCAGTAGACCAGTCAATCGAGGAATTGGGTCGCTGGAGCCAAGAGAATCCCAATAGCACAGGTACCTGCGGAGACTCAATTAGCAGGAATTGGATCGTCTCGATGTGGTTCCCCGACACACGTAGTTTGATGGGGGTGGTATGGTTGGTGATCCAGCCTATAGAGTGCAAGTCCAGCACTCTAACCTTCATGGGAATGGAGAGGGGTTGAGTAGGGATGCCCAGCTCGAACGCCAGAGTATTAACACTTTTTGGGTTACTACATGATTCCATACGTGTTTTTTCATAGTTGTAATGTCTTTAGAAAATAGTAATTTAGAAAATAGTCAAATTAAAGAAAAACCCTCATCCCAAACCATCTCAATATACCTCATAGCTAATCACCATGAATAAAGAAAAACCCTGGAACTAGTGTCCAAATAATTGACTGGTACTGTACCAGATTTTATGTATATATATATATAAGTGCCTTCGGAAAGTATTCAGGGCCCTCGACAAACAGAGTGAAAAACTAACAGACAATTTGTGAAAGCTCAAGCCAAGCGTATTCATCCACGGGGTCAAACAGCTGAAAAGACAAAGACATGCTTACCCAAGCACATATACAGTTGAAGTCGGAAGTTTACATACACTTAGGTTGGAGTCATTAAAACTCGTTTTTCAACCACTCCACAAATTTCTTGTTGTATATCAATGTTACGTTCGTCGTCGGATGATTAAAACCCGGACCAAGGTGCAGCGTGGTAGGCGTACATTCTCTCTTTATATAAAAACGTAACACCGGGAAAAAACAATGAACACAAACCGAACGTAAAGCTAGTCGTGCATAAAGCAACAAACAAAGACAAGATCCCACAAAACCCAAAAGGAAACTGACAACTTATATCTGATTCCCAATCAGAGACAACGATAGACAGCTGCCTCCGATTGGGAATCAAACACACCAACATAGAAACAGAAAACCTAGAATGCCCACCCTAATCACACCCTGACCTAACCAAATAGAGAAATAAAAAGGCTATGTAAGGTCAGGGTGTGACAAACAAATCAAAATATATTTGAGATTTGAGATTCTTCAAATAGCTACCCTCTGCCTTGATGACAGCTTTGCACACTCTTGCAATTCTCTCAACCAGGTTCATGAGGTAGTAAAATGGAATAAATTTCAATTAACAGATGTGTCTTGTTAAAAGTTAAATTGTGGAATTTCTTTCCTTGTTAATGCGTTTCAGCCAATCAGTTGTGTTGTGACATGGTAGGGGTGGTATACAGAAGATAGCCCTATTTGGTAAAAGACCAAGTCCATATTAAAGCAAGAAAAGCTCAAATAAGTAAAGAGAAACGACAGTCCGTCATTACATTAAGAGATGAAGGTCGCTCAATCCAGACATTTTCAAGAACTTTAAAAGTTTCATGTGCAGTCGGGAAAACCATCAGGCACAATGATGAATCTGGCCCTCATGAGGACCGCCACAGGAAAGGAAGACCCAGAGTTACTTTTGCTGCAGAGGATACATTCATTAGTGTTAACTGCACCTCATATTGCAGCCCAAATAAATGCTTCACAGAGTTCAAATAACAGACACATTTCAACATCAACTGTTCGTTGAGAGGAGTCAGCATGAATCAGGCCTTCATGGTAGAATTGCTGAAAAGAAACCAGTACTAAAGGACACAAATAAGAACAAGAGACTTGCTTGGGCCAAGAAGCACGATCAATGTACATATGACCAGTGGAAATCTGTCCTTTGGTCTGATGAGTCCAAATGTGAGACTTTTGTTTCCAACCGCCGTGTCTTTGTGAGATGCAGAGCAGGTGAACGGATGAACTCTACATGTGTGGTTCCCACCGGGAAGCATGGAGGAGGTGGTGTGATGTTGTGGGGGTGTTTTACGTGATACTGGCAGTGATTTATTTATAATTCAAGGTACACTTAACCAACATGGATATCACACCATTTTGCAGCAATACGCCATCCCATCTGGTTTGCACATAGTGGTACTATCATTTGTTTTTCAATATGGGCTATTTGACCAAGAAGGAGAGTGATGGAGTGCTGCATCAGATGACCTGACCTCCACAATCACCTGACCTCAACCCAATTGAGATGGTTTGGGATGTCACGTTCCTGACCTATTGTTCCTTTTTCTTTTATTTATTTAGTTGGTCAGGGCGTGAGTTGGGGTGGGTTGTCTTTGTGTGTTTTTGTATTGTCTAGGGTGTTGTATGGTTTAGGGGGTTAAGTAGAGTAGATGGTTTAGTGTTCAGTGTAGGTGTCTAGGAAAGTCTATGGTTGCCTGAATTGGTTCTCAATTAGAGACAGCTGGTTATTGTTGTCTCTGATTGGGAGCCATATTTAAGGCAGCCATAGGCTTTTGCTGTTGTGGGTAATTGTCTATGTCAGTGTGTAGTGGTCAGTGTCAGCACCATTTCTGTTTATATAGCTTCACGTCGTCAGTTTGTTGTTTTGTTTCGTTCGTTGCTCTTCTCAAATAAAAGAAGAATGTATTTCTCACACGCTGCGCCTTGGTCCAATCTGTCTCAAGAAGACGATCGTGACATGGGATGAGTTAGACCGCAGACTGAAGGAAAGCAGCCAACAATTGCTCAGCATATGTGAGAACTCCTTCAAGACTGTTGGAAAAGCATTCCAGGTGAAGCTGGTTGAGGTAACACCAAGAGTGAGCAAAGCTGTCATCAAGGAAAAGGGTGGCTACTTTTGAAGAAAATAAATTGTATTTTGATTTGTTTAACACTTTTTTGGTTACTACATGATTCCAGATGGGTTTCTTCATAGTTGTTAGTCTTCACTGTTATTCTACAATGTAAGAAAAACCCCTTGAATGAGTAGCTGTGTCCAAACTTTTGACTGGTACTGTATGTGAATATATATATATGATACATGTCATTGTTAATTGCGTCTCCACACATGCCATGTTTCGTACGGCCTTGAGAGCTGTGCTTACATTTTTCAAAAAGTAATCTGACATGTTGTTGTGTGTTCATTTCTTGACACTCATGAGACAATAATTACAAAATGTATTTCCTGGTATCAATTTCCTATTGAATTCTGCCAAACCACACCTTCCTTACTAACTCAAATTACTCTTGTCACGCAATAACCTAATGTAATATAGGAAGTAAACTTAGTCCAGCTCTATTTCAATAGCCACACACCAATTCAACAGTGCCTTTCCTTGAGTTTCCTTCTCCTTCATCCCCTCTTCAGCGAATATCTCGGTATAAAAGGTGAGCTCAATGTCATCTGGCTGTGAAGCCTGCATAATGGCCAGAGCAGGTGTGTTAAATAGATTATCCCCCTGGGATCCACAGCTTGTCTACACAATTCATGAACTCACCTAATCACCTAGATGCCTATTCCAGTGTCCACACAGATACATGGAGATAGTGGGATGCACAGTGTTTATTGTCCAAAATGACTGTTGTGGTAATTTACTGAGAACTATATGCCATATAGTTCTCAGTAAATTACTATATGAACTATATGCCGCAGCTGCGGTCATCCCCCTCTTCAAAGGGGGGGACACTCTTGACCCAAACTGCTACAGACCTATATCTATCCTACCCTGCCTTTCTAAGGTCTTCGAAAGCCAAGTCAACAAACAGATTACCGACCATTTCGAATCCCACCGCACCTTCTCCGCTATGCAATCTGGTTTCAGAGCTGGTCATGGGTGCACCTCAGCCACGCTCAAGATCCTAAACGATATCTTAACCGCCATCGATAAGAAACAATACTGTGCAGCCGTATTCATTGACCTGGCCAAGGCTTTCGACTCTGTCAATCACCACATCCTCATCGGCAGACTCGATAGCCTTGGTTTCTCAAATGATTGCCTCGCCTGGTTCACCAACTACTTCTCTGATAGAGTTCAGTGTGTCAAATCGGAGGGCCTGTTGTCCAGGCCTCTGGCAGTCTCTATGGGGGTGCCACAGGGTTCAATTCTTAGGCCGACTCTCTTCTCTGCATACATCAATGATGTCGCTCTTGCTGCTGGTGAGTCTCTGATCCATCTCTACGCAGACGACACCATTCTGTATACTTCTGGCCCTTCTTTGGACACTGTGTTAACAACCCTCCAGACGAGCTTCAATGCCATACAACTCGCCTTCCGTGGCCTCCAACTGCTCTTAAATACAAGTAAAACTAAATGCATGCTCTTCAACCGATCGCTGCCTGCACCTGCCCGCCCGTCTAGCATCACTACTCTGGACGGTTCTGACTTAGAATATATGGACAACTACAAATACCTAGGTGTCTGGTTAGACTGTAAACTCTCCTTCCAGACTCACATCAAACATCTTCAATCCAAAGTTAAATCTGTAATTGGCTTCCTATTTCGCAACAAAGCATCCTTCACTCATGCTGCCAAACATAGCCTCGTAAAACTGACCATCCTACCGATCCTCGACTTCGGCAATGTCATTTACAAAATAGCCTCCAATACCCCTACTCAATGAATTGGATGCAGTCTATCACAGTACCATCCGTTTTGTCACCAAAGCCCCATATACTACCCACCACTGCGACCTGTACGCTCTCGTTGGCTGGCCCTCGCTTCATACTGTTGGACAGCTGTCAGAATTGGATCATTGCTCAGCTATAAGCTGTGATTTCTATCGCTCATTTGAGGACAAGGATGAAGAGGTCATCCAATGTTGCTATGTCTGGAATCTCAAAGCAGGTTGAAGGGAAATGAGCCAAAGATATGTATCTACCTCTAAAACAATCATCTTTATTTCCACAGTCAATTATAGTTTAATTGTACGGTTTCATATGCAGGACATTTTGACATTTTATTACATTCAAACTGAAGCACAATGTGTGTGTGTGTGTGTGCATGTCTCTGTGTGTGTGCACGCGTGTACACAAGTGTGGGAGAGAGTCCACTTATGCGTGTGTGCATGTGTATCTCTGGGTTTCCCACCACTTCCCTTCAATCAAGCTAACCACACACATTTGCTGGATAATCAGGGTTCTTGCAAATCCATATCAGCACATCAGATGTAGGCCTAGTCAGCTGTTATCTTCAAGATGGGGGAAAACAGCAAAAAACGTTGTACTTACACATGCATTCTGTGTGATGTATCGTCCTTGTTTTCTAACCATCCACTAATTTCATCCAGAAAATGACAGGATGTATGGTTTCTTATGTCAAGTGGATAATACTGTTTATTACATTGTACTCTGCACTATGTTTATATTGTTTAATTATACAGTTTAAATATCCACACCAGGCATGTCAAACTGTGTTAAAAGCCAAACTATTTCATTAACCTGAGGACAACGATGAATGAAATGCGGGTGGGTAGTCATCACATCACGAAGTGAACTCATCACGTTGCCAAATTAACTCATTACATTGCCAAATAAACAGTATCATTAATGAGATGTTGGAAGTTTTATGGGGAAAGTATTAAATCCATCACAATACCAATTTTCACAACAGTACATGACTCCTTATTACAGGCTACAGAATGCATATACTGTATAATTAGTCATTGCAGAGAGCAGGTGGTTTATATTGGAGATGACTCTCTATTATTTGACCATGCTGGTCATTTATGAACATTTGAATATCATGGCCATGTTCTGTTATAATCTCCACCCGGCACAGCCAGAAGAGGACTGGCCACCCCTCATAGCCTGGTTCCTCTCTAGGTTTCTTCCTAGCCGCCGTGTTTCTACACCTGCATTGCTTGCTGTTTGGGGTTTTAGGCTGGGTTTCTGTACAGCACTTCGAGATATTAGCTGATGTACGAAGGGCTATATAAAATAAACTTGATTTGATTGATTTGATTTGACTCCCATCATGCATTCAGTCAAAAGGTATTTCTAAAGCACACCCCTCCATTCCACTCCAAATCCATCAATGACAATACAAATAGCAACATCCAATACATAGAGCAACCCCTGGTCCCTTTCTGAGGGTCACGAGGGTGCTCAGGGAGGACTTGAAATGCTCTCCCAACCAAGTGGAGTTCATTGAGACAATACTTCAGAGACCTGCAGGGGGCAGATAATTGTAGTAAACCTCTACCTATCCCTCTACTCTAGTGGTTGCCAACCAGGGGTAATAGGATCACTGGGGGTACTTGCCCTATTCACAGGGGGTACTTGGGAAGACTCATGAGACCCTAGGCTTACTGGTAAAAAGTACATGGGGGGTACTGTCACGTTCTGACCTTTATTTCCTTTGTTTTGTCTTTATTTAGTATGGTCAGGGCGTGAGTTGGGGTGGGCAGTCTATATGTGTTTTTCTATGTTGGGGTTTTGTGTTCGGCCTGGTATGTTTCCCAATCAGAGGCAGCTGTCAATCGTTGTCCCTGATTGAGAATCATACTTAGGTAGCCTGGGTTTCACTTTTGGTTTGTGGGTGTTTGTTTCCGTGTCAGTGTTTGTCGCCACACGGTACTGTTTCGTTTGATCATCGTTTATTGTTTTTGTTCCTGTGTTCAGTTTTTGGATTTATATTAAAGACATGAACACTTACCACGCTGCGCTTTGGTCCGATCCTTCTACCGCCACATACGATCGTTACAGGGGGGTACTCCAGGCAGAGCAAAATTCAGTAATTCAGTAATTCAGTAGGTGGTACAGTAAGTGAAAGGTTTGGAACCACTGCTCTACTCCATAATTTGCTCCGCCTAGATTGCTTTTTGTGACATCACCCATTGCCAAAAGCCAAGCACCAATTCTTTATTGAATGCTTCCTTATGAAGAGTCAACATGGAGATATTGTAGCTGATTCTCAAAAGAAGAAGAATGAAAAAAGGCAATGACCAGAGTATACCCATGATGTTGTACAGCGATTTACGTCAATAGGTCATCATTTTACTCAAAGTATATATTTGGCTTTGAAGTGGAAAATTCGAAGTGGGACATTTCTGGAAATCCATGCCAATGCAGAGTCTTTTCCATTGAAAAGCCTACGCTTTGTTTCAGGGCTGGATTTTATTTGAATGTTGCCATCCACCAGCATGGCATTGTTTATTAATCGCAAACAGCTGCAAAGTTCTACATCTTCGTGTCGCAACTGAGCTGAACCAAACTGTCCGGGATCCCCGGTACTGCTGCTCATTCCGTTCACCAGCTCCGGAGGTCTACGTCACCGGCCTTCTAGGCGTCACTGAATTGGATTCATTACCACCAACCCCGGACTGTCTTGTCTCATTACGCACACCTTGTTACCATTCCCCCTGATTAGTATGTGTATATATGTGCCCTCTGTTCCCCATTGTCCTTGTCGATTATTGTCCCATGTCCGATGGTCTTGTGAGTACCTGTGCTCTGTTGTACTGGCTTTCGTGCTACGTGTTTTTGTGCACTTGTTATTATAGGTCTCGTCCCGTGTATTATTTAGAGGATTACACCTCTCTCTTTTGTTTGGGTTACATCCCTGTGTTATAGATATATACGTGCTGGTTTTTGGCTTCGTCCCCGTCATGACATACTTTATTTTGGGTGGAGAAATAAAAAACCCTATTACATATTCGTGCGCCTGTCTCCTATCACTATACAGCATGACACAAACAGCCTTTTGTGCACTTACAGTAGCCACCTGAGCCATGGAGTAAATTAAAATAGGGGGTGCAAATGTATGTATGTTTTTTGAGGCTGATTCCCTGACCTGTCAATGTTTTTAATTTGCTGTTTTTGATATTGTTATACTCTTGTGAATTCAATGGTTTTTACTAGATTACTTGTAGTTTTTCATGTTGTCTGTCTGTAATTTTTGTAATGACTTAGTGCTGCCTATCTTGGCCAGGACGCTCTTGAAAAAGAGATTTTAAATCTCAATGAGCCCTTCCTGGTTAAATAAAGGTTAAATAAATAAATAAAAAATGTTTTTGCACGTGCACTTTTTACCAGAAAAGCATCATAATCCATTGGATACATTTTAAATTTTCACTTATTTTTTTAGCTACTCTGTATTAAATATATATATACTGTATATATATATATATATATATATATATATATATATATATATATATATATATATATATATATATATGACTATTTTATAAATGGTATAAATGTGTGATATGATTACATTTTGCAACCCTGCTCTCCCCATCGCTCAAGATTAATGGTTTTGACCACTATAGTTTTGCTTCACTGCATGTTTGGCTCTACTGCTTTAATTGGCTTCGATCATGAAAAGGCACCCGCAAAATAAAATTTGAATAACTTGTTTATTTATGTTGTTGTGCTCTTGTAACATTTGTATTGGTGTTTCGTGTCCGATGCGCTTAAAAAAAAATGTCAACAGCAACAGATAACATTAGCTAGCAAGATAAGGTTAGCATGCTAGCCAGCTCCAGCTCCACCGACAGCTGTCAGTGTCCTATTTGTTGATGTTTCTCCACTCCATGTGATGACGTTCCTTCTCACCCCCATTTTGTGAATATGTCTAGTATAAGTAGAGAGTACAAACATATATTAATGATTTCACTGACACCATCAAAATCAATAAATCATTGTACGCTTTTTTTGCTCATTCAACACATTTTACCTGATGAAGTAGAATCCTGTTGAAAGTACCATTTATGCTCTTAAATCTTGCATTGAAAATGACAATGTTACTGTTTCCTGCTGTCATGGCTTTTTGATTCGTGGCCTAGTGTCAAAACACTGGTTTTGAATGTTCATATTCACAATCAATATGCTAAAGTCATTATATTTTGAAGACCAATACATAAAAGTTACTCCAAACACACAAGTTTCATCACTTGTGTTTAGAGTATTTGTATTTTGCTAATTTGAAGAGTGGCACTCAGTAATGTGTTGTCTTGGATTGGCCTCAAACATAACGCTTTGTATTCAGGACAAAAAGTTAATTTCTTTGCCACATCTTTTGCAGTATTACTTTTGGCCCAGTGCCGGTCGGTGGTATTTAAAGTTAGGGAGGCCTTATTTATATTACAGTATGGCCTTATTTATATTACAGGTGGTTGGTGCGTTGGGCCAGTAACCAAAATGTTGCTGGATTGAATGCCTGAGCTGACAAGGTAAAAATCTGTTATTCTGCTCCTGAACAAGGCAGTTAACCCACTGTTCCCAGGTAGGCCGTCATTGTAAATAAGAATTTGTTCTTAACTGGCTTACCTAGTAACATTTAAAAAATATATATTATCTATTACAGTCTGTCATTCATATTCCATTCACACAGCTCAATATAACACTGATAGGTTTAGACTACTGTCGTGACTTTACTTTCATTAATTCGATGACTGTCATTTATTTAATCCACTAACTATGTTTAATTGTTACCCGATTCAATCATGTAACAATTAACTCATTAGGATTTGGGGCACCACGGAATAAGTTATTTAGAGAGTTGCCATCTCCCGAATTAAACTCTAGAAGACATATGAGTTATATATCGATAATAGTCACTTATTAATCATCACCTCATATCAGTCTCATAATCTGAATGGTCACAACCTTCTTGGGTCTGCAAGAACCCCAGCTTTACTGATCATTCTGTACCACACAAATTAGTTTAATTATTTATTTACTAGCTAACTATATAATAACACAGAATAACACACACTTACATGAGACAAAGGTTCATAGTGGACTAACAATGACATGACTGCTTGTTTACCAAAAGGGGGTGTGGGAGCGAGAGAGAAAAAGAGACAAAGAGAACACTTATTTTACCATTGGAAACTACGCTCACAGTAACCATTTACTTTGCAAACGGACCACCGCTGCTTTGGAGTAAGAAGTCATGAATGTATTTACATGTTTGAATGCCATCGTTTGTCATCTACCTCCGTTAAAACCAAGCCATCTTGAAAGTTTTTTTGGCTGTGTATTCACTCAGCTCCCTTGTAAGGCTCTGATTGTCCACCAGAGGTCTTCTTAGTAGTCTGGTCACCAGTGAGATGTTTCATCAGAACAGCTACTTAACTGTACTAGTGATTGTCTGAGGGGTTTTCTCCTTTCTCCACCTTGGGTAGATAGTCAAAGTTCCAAACCACTTTACACACACAGCTGCAGACTGGCGGTGTCCTGGACTGGTAAGTTCATTTTCTTCACCTCGTGTTGAGGTTGAGAGTTTCAACCATTTCAAACAGGTAGACCACGGTCTCACGTCTTTCTGGTCTGATATGTTCATTCTTAGCCAGTCTTTTTAAGCACTCTGGTTGAAAGGGCGGTTCCATCACAGTGACACGCTCTTCTGACCTCACTCTGGGCGAAGCTAGCTGTGCAAGGTATTCTCAAAAACAATTATCTTATTAGAAAACAAAATTCACATTCCTATCTTAACAAAAATGTGTTCATCATTTTCATCTTTGAGTCCCATCTAACCATTATCCACATTCTGATGTTAGGAATACTGTTCCGGATGTTAGAGTTTTTTGGCTCCAAAATTCTTCTGGAGACAAAGGACATTCCAATCCCAATACTAGAGAGCCAGAGAGAGAGTTCTCTCCTGCTTAAATTTATGACTGTGTGTGGAGGTGTCAAAACCCCCACTGTTCCCTCCTCCCCCCTTTGCAGGTGGGAGAGGGTCTGGTGATTGTCAGGCATTGCCAAGCTAATCTGAGCCATTGTGATCCTCATGTGTAGTGATGACACTACTACGTCATAGTCAAACTTGCCCTATACCCATCTTGAGGTTGCTATAGTCTAGCCTACAAATAAAAGTTTATAACATAGGTGCACAGGTCGAGAGACAAATTGGACTAATCAAGGTGACAGATGGTAACACATTCAATACCGCCTTGCACATTTTTGCCTGCATTCGGCTGATTTAGGTTATAATCGTTAGTGATTTTGAAACTAAAATGAAAGTTTCTAGAGGACAAATTTAGATACTGTAGGTCCATCCCCGTTTCTTTCCGTTTGCTTCCATTTAAGAAATGTTTTGCAACAAAATTGGTGTAATGAATACATCCCTGATCACCCGCACGCACACACAGTTCACTTGCATAGCAGCCAGAAAATCAGTATCATCACATCTGTGCGCTCTCCTCCTCTCACATTTTCCCTTTGCTTGTGGACTTCAGTTTACAACACAACAGCTTTCTGTGACCAGGTGAAAAAACCTCAAGCCAAACCTTCATACCATAACTGCTGCAAACAGCCTACATTGTTGTCATCACATTAGCTAACAGTCAATGTATCTACTAAAACTAACATGTTAGTAAACCCACAATCCAATCCATGTGTACAATCACGCAGTAGTGTACAGCGAGCAGTTTAGTAGTTACAGTATACCGGCGGGCCCTGGTGGCAATACATTTATAAAACCGAAAGCTTACCTTGAATTGGAAGTGTTGGATAGCCTTAGCCATCTAGCTAACATTAATACTATTTCTCTCTGAAATAAATTAGCTGCTTAGCTAGCGTAGGTGACTGAAACAAACAAAACAAATTACAAAATATCTCTCTCTGTCTCTCTGCTGCTTCTCCTGGATTTTTAAAGAAATTAATTTGTTCAAACCTGTTCAACTATTGTCTTTCTCTTTCTTTGAGTCAACTACTCACCACATGTTATGCACTGCAGTGCTAGCTATCTCTAGCTTATTTTTTCAGTACTAGATTCCTTCTCTGATCCTTTGATTGGATGGACAACATGTCAGTTCACATTGCAAGAGCTCTGATAGGTTGGAGGACGTCCTCTGGAAGTCGTGCAAATTACTGCATGTTTATGGAAGTGGTGAGCCTCCTAGGTTTTGTAGTGAAGTCAATGTACCCATAGGAGGACAGAAACAGTTGAGGCAGTTGAATTTATTTGGTTGGATGTGAATATATTTACTCTAGTTTTATCTTAAAAGGATAACTTCTTTAAAAACTATTTTTATGAAATTCACTGAGTAGGATGCTCCTCCCCTTCCTCCTCTGAGGAGCCTCCACTGCATTGGCCTCATGGTGAAATCCCTTAGCGGTTTCCTTCCTCTCCGGCAACTAAGTTAGGATGTATCTTTATAGTGACTGGGTGTATTGATACACCATCCAAAGTGTAATTAATAACTGCACCATGATCAAAGGGATAATCAATGTCTGCTTTTTTGCCCATCTACCAATAGGTTGCCTTCTTTGCGAACCATAGGAAAACCTACCTGGTTTTGTGGTTGAATCTGTGCTTGAAATTGTATGTGTGGGGTGCAAAGATGGGGTAGTCATATCCTAGCGGTTAAGAGCATTGGGCCAGTAACCGAGAATTGGGCCAGCCACGTGGAAAAATATGCCATTCTGCCCTTGTGCAGGGCAGCTAACCCCCAACAACAACTGCTCCCCGGTTAAGGCAGCCCCAGCACATTTCTGATTCAGAAGACATGTTTCTGCTGAATGCATTCAGTTGTGCAACTTACTAGGTATCTCCTTTCCCATTTAAAAATCATGCTAAACACTGTTACTGCACACAGAGTGAGTCCATGCACATTATTAAGTTTTGTTACGCACATTTGCTCCTGAACTTATTTAGGCTTGTGATAACAAAAGGGTTAAATTATTATTGACTCTAGACATTTCAAATTAAAAAAAAAATATTAATTTGTAAACATTTCAACAACAAAAAATCCACTTTGACATTATATGGTATTGGGTGTAGATCAGTGTCACACAATCTCAATTAAATCAATTTAAAATTATAGCTGTCACACAACCAAATGTGGAAAAAGTCAATGGGTGTGAACATTTTCTGAAGGCACTGTATCATGTAGGCTATTGTATCATAATACTTTACAGTAATAGATAAGACATTGCAATTTGTCTTGATACGCAGTATACGGAATCTTTGTGAAATGTACAGTATCATATCCCAATAAAAACCAAGGGCAAGTTTATGACTCCAGTTCCAGTAATCTGCTTTCACTGAGATATTGCAGTCTTCACTGCTTGCGAGGAGCAGATACCTGCAGCCTTAGATAGCATAGCTGCGTGTCTGCAGGACAAACACTGGCCTACCACATCCATCATGTGTCAAGATAAGGCCATCTGACTCTCAGTTGCAGCGTGTATGTATAGAGTAAGCTAGTCAGAGTAAATCATTAAGATTATTTCTGAATTTCAACAGTCAGTATTCAATATGAATATACTGATGATGCTTGTGTGAAAAAGTTATTCATACTTACTCTTTTACTTGCATTATCCACTTACCCTCTCTCTGTTTTCATGCCAAGAGAAAGAGCAGAGTACTGTACCAGCAGGCCTTTCACTTATCACCAGGATGTGTTGAAGGGAAACTAAGTCTGTTTTATCAAACAGTGAACCACAGGGGTGTGCTTATAGAAAGTTTAACTTAGTCTTAGGGAAAGTCTATTGCAAACCATTCATTTTGGGTATCTAAGATAAATACTGTTTTAATTATTTTTATCCTCTTAGAGTTTTGTGCATTTACGCCGTTACAGTGATAAAATATAAGTATTATCACTCCATACACAGACGATTTTCAACATTTGGAGTAATCACATAGACCACAACCAAGTGTTTTGGTCGAATTGCCTCCTTTAAGCTCTTCTGATCTCATTTAAAAATGGGTTTGAAACTGTTAGGGCTTTGACTGTTTCAAGAGTTTGCAACTACACTGATGAAAAGCCTACACTGTTTAGCACGAGAAAGACAATCTATGAATAAATGTACAAGGCACATCATTTAACAATTATTTCTCTTTTGCAAGAGAGTATCACGTTTTAGGGAAGACACAGATGCAGACAGTGTCAGTAACAAACGTTTATTACTAGATCTGGGGGCAGACAAAACGACAGATCAAGGGCAGGCAGAGGTCGGTAATCCAGATCAGAGTCCAAAAGGTACAGAACGGCAGCCAGGCTCAGGGTCAAGGCAGACAGAATGGTCAAAACTAGAAAACAGGAACTAAAAACAGACAGGAGCAAGGGGAAAAACGCATTTAGGCTTGACGAACAAAATAAACTGGCAACAGACAAACATAGAACACAGGTATAAATACCTGTGGGGATAATGGGGAAGATGAGCAACACCTGGGGGGGTGGAAACAAGCCTAAAGACAGGTGAAACAGGGTGTGACAGTACCCCTCCCCCAGGGGCGCCAGCTGACGTCTTACCTGGGTGCATACCTGGTTGACAGGTGTGCCGGCGTCGAAAATCAGCGATGAGGCCTGGGTCCAGGATGTCCCTAGCGGAGACCAGGCACCTCTCCTCTGGTCCATAGCCCTCCCAGTCAACCAGGTACTGGATTCCCTGCCCCGAGGTCGAAGCTTCAGGAGACGTCTCACCGTGTACGCCGGTTGGCCGTCAATGAAACTGGGGAGAGGGGTGGGCCTGGAAACAGTAGACAAAGGGCGGTGAGACATGGGTTTGATTCTAGACACATGAAAAGTGGGATGTATGCAGAGGGTACGGGGCAATAGAAGACGAACAGCAGATGGGCTAATGACCTTGGAGATGGGGAAAGGGCCGATAAACCGGGGGGAAAGTTTGCGGGACTCCACCCGGAGGGTTAGATCTCAGGTGGACAGCTATACCTTCTGCCCGAGACGATACTGGGGAGCCGGGGTCCGGTGGCGGTCCACTTGTCATCAATACCTGGAGGTGTTCTTGAGAATGACTGACCGAGCTCTCTTCCAGGTACGACGACAGTGGCGGACAAACATCTGGGCCGAAGGTATGCCGACCTCTTCCTCTTGCTCAGGGAAGAGCGGGGGCTGATAACCCAGGGAACACTCAAAGGGCGAGAGACCCGTGGCAGAGCAAGGAAGGGTGTTGCGGGTGTATTCGACCCACACTAGTTGCTGACTCCAGGTGGTGGGGTTGGCGGAGACCAGGCAGCAAAGAGTTGTCTCCAGGTCTTGGTTGGCTCACTCAGACTGGCCTTTGTACTGGGGGTGGAACACGGAGGACAGGCTGGCCAACGACCCAATGAGTGTGCAGAACACCTTCCAGAACCGGTCGGAGACCATATCCACTGGGAGTTCATGGATCCGGAAGATGTGCTGCACCATGAGCTGGGCCATGTCTTTGGCAGGGTAGCTTGGGGAGAGGAATGAAGTGGGCGGCTTTGGAAAACCGGTACACTACTGTCAGGATTGCGGTGTTGCCATCAGATGGGGGGAGACCGCTTGGGACAACTATGACAACATTACCAACAAAAACAGGTCACAACTCCTGCAGCTCTGTCACATGCTGGGTATGTAAATAGTCAATGGTAGGCTTCGAGGGGACTCCTATGGTAGGTACACATATAGCTTCTATTTTGGCAGTAGTACTGTAGACTTCTTTATCAATGACCTCAACCCAGAGTCTTGCAGAGCATTCACAGTCAGTCCACTGACACCCCTATCAGATCACAGCAAAATCACAGTCTACTTGAACAGAGCTTTGCTCAATCATGTGGCATCAAAGCCAGAGGAGCTGAATAATATTAAGAAATGTTGTATATGGAAGGAGAGTAGTGCGGAAATCTACCAAAAAACAATTGGGCAACAACAAATTCAATCCCTTCTAGACAATTTCCTGGACAAAATGTTTCACTAATAGTGAAGGTGTAAACATGGCAGTAGAAAACCTAAACAGTATATTTGACCTCTCAGCTTCCCTATCAAATCTAAAAATGTCTAACAGAAAACCAAAGAAAATGAACAACAATGACAAATGGTTTGATGAAAATGCAAAAACCTAAAAAAGAAATTGAGAAACTTGTCCAACCAAAAACATAGAGACCCAGAAAACCTGAGTCTATGCCTTCACTATGGTGGATAACTAAAACAATACAGAAATACACTACGGAAAAATAAGGAACAGCACGTCAGAAATCAGCTCAATGTAATTGAAGAATCAATAGGCTCTAACCACTTCTGGGAAAATTGGAAAACACTAAACAAACACAAAGAATTATCTATCCAAAATAGAGATGTATGGGTAAACCACTTATCCAATCTTTTTGGCTTTGTAACAAAGAACAAACAGCAAAAACATATACGTGATCAAATACAAATCTTTGAATCAAATATTAAAGACTACCAGAACCAACTGGATTTTTCAATTACCTTGCATGAACTACAGGAGAAAATTAAAACCCTCCAACCCAAAAAGGCCTGTGGTATTGATGGTATCCTCAATGAAATGATCAAATATACAGACAACAAATTGGCTATACTAAAACTCTTCAACATCATCCTTAGCTCTGGCATCTCCCCCAATATTTGGCACCAAGGACTGATCACCTCAATCCACAAAAGTGGAGAGAAATTTGACCCCAATAACCTCTCTTGGTAGTGGGCAGTATTTTCACCTCCGGATGAAAAGTGTGCCCAAAGTAAACTGCTGTTACTCAGGCCCAGAAGCTAGGATATGCATATAATTGGTAGATTTGGACAGAAAACACTCTAAAGTTTCCAAAACTGTTACAATAATGTCTGTGAGTATAACAGAACTGATAGGGCAGGCAAAAACCTGAGGAAAGGTTTTTGGCTTTTTTTCAACAAAAAAAACCTGAGGAAAGGTTTTTGGCTTTTTTTCAACTCAATGCCTATACAGAATCAGATTGCAGTTCCTATGTCTTCCACTAGATGTCAACAGTCTTTAGACATGGTTTCAGGCAATTATTTTGAAAAACGACGAGAAAAAAGCCCTTTTGGTTAGAGGACAGAGGAAGTATGCAGACCTGATTTTGGCGCTCTCCCGTGAGGGTGCCGTTTGTTATTTTTCCTTTATATTGAAAACGGTATGTCCGGTTGAAATATTATTGATTATAAAGACAATAAACAACCTGAGGATTAATTTTAAACATCGTTTGACATGTTTCAACGAACTTTACCGGTATTTTAGTATGTATTCGTCTGCCTGTTGTGACCGCCTTGGAGCCATTGGATTACTGAACAACACGCGCCAACAAAACTGAGTTTTTGGGACATAAAGAGGGACTTTATCGAACAAAACAAACATTTACTGTGTAACTGGGAGTCTTGTGAGTGTAACCAAATGAAGATCATCAAAGGTAAGTGTTTAATTTTATCGCTATTTCTGACTTTAGTGACTCCTCTACTTGGCTGGTAAATGTTTGTATGCTTTTTTACACGGGGCGCTGTCCTCAGATAATCGCATGGTATGCTTTTGCCGTAAAGCCTTTCTGAAATCTGAAACAGTGGCTGGATTAACAAGAAGTTAACTTGTTATGGATAGGGGGCAGCATTTTCACGTTTGGATGAAAAGCGTGCCCAGAGTAAACTGCCTGCTACTCAGTCCCAGTTGCTAATATATGCACATTATTAGTAGATTTGGATATAAAACACTCTGAAGTTTCTAAAACTGTTTGAATGATGTCTGTGAGTATAACAGAACTCATATGGCAGGCGAAAACCTGAGAAAAATCCAACCAGGAAGTGGGAAATCTGAGGTTGGTAGATTTTCAACTCTTGGCCTATTGAATACCCAGTGTCTATGGGGTCATTTTGCAGTCAACAGTCTTTAGAACCTTGTTTGATGCTTCTACTGTGAAGTGGGGCAGAATGAGAGGGGAATGAGTCAGAGGTCTGCCAGAATGTCTTGAGCTCGTGATGCTCGTTCACGTGAGAGCGAGCTCTGTTCCATTGCTTTTCTGAAGACAAAGAAATTCTCCGTTTGGAACATTATTGAAGATTTATGTTAAAAACATCCTAAAGATTGATTCTATAACTTTTGCCTGGACCTGCTGAACGCGCGAACCAAAAGGAGTAATTTGGTCATCTGATGATGAAGAATATCAAAGGTTAGTGATTCATTTTCTCTTTATTTCTGCTTTTTGTGACTCCTCTCTTTGGTTGGAAAATCGCTGTATGCTTTCTGTGACTAGTTGCTGACCTAACATAATGATATGTTCTGCTTTCGCCGAAAAGCCTTTTTGAAATTGGACACTGTGGTTGGATTAACGAGAATTGTATCTTTAAAATGGTGTCTAATACTTTTATGTTTGAGAAATTAGAATTTTGAGATTTATGTTGATTGAATTTGGCGCATTGCAATTTTTTGCTGTTGGCGATGGGTTCCGCGAGCGGAACACCCCGTTCCCAGACAGGTTAAACAACATCTCCACCTCGCTGACACTCAACACTGGGGCCCCACAACGGTGCGTGCTCAGTCCCCTCCTGTACTCCCTGTTCACCTACGACTGCGTGGCCATGCACGCCTCCAACTCAATCATCCAGTTTGCAGACGACACAGCAGTAGTCTGCTTGATTACCAACAATGACGAGACGGCCTACAGGGAGGAGGTGAGGGCACACGGAGTGTGCTGTCAGGAATATAACCTCTCACTCAATGTCAACAAAACAAAGTGTATGATCGTCGACTTCAGAAAACAGCAGTGAGCACCCCCCTATCCACATCGAAGGGACAGCAGCAGAGAAAGTGAAACGTTTTAATTTCCTCGACGTACACATCAACAACAAACTGAAATGGTTCAGCCACACAGACAGTGTGGTGAAGAAGGAACAACAGTCCCTCTTCAACCTTAGGAGGCTGAAGAAATTTGGCTTGTCACCCAAAACCCTGACAAACCTTTACAGATGCACAATCGAGAGCATCCTGTCAGGCTGTATCACAGCCTGGTACGGCAACTGCTCCACATTCAACAGCAATTCTCTCCAGAGGGTGGTGTGGTCTGCACAACGCATCACTGGGGGCAAACTACCTTCCCTCCAGGACACCTACAGCACCCGATGTCACAGGAAGGAAAACAATATATTCAAAGACAACAACCACCCGAGCCACTGCCTGTTCACACCGCTACCGTCCAGAAGGCGAGGTCAGTACAGGTGCATCAACGCTGGGACTGAGAGACTGAAAAAGAGCTTCTATCTCAAGGCCATCAGACTGCTAAACAGCACTCACTAACTCAGAGAGGCTGCTGCCTACATGGAGACCCAATAAATGGATCACTAGTCACTTAAGCTTTCAGCTGATATAAGACACTTATATGTACCTAAATATTTAAAATCTAATATACATTTTTGAATTTATTTGAATATCGCGCCCTCACAATGCCACTTTAAATAATGTCACTTTAATAATGTTTACATATCTTACATTACTCAAATCATATGTATATACTGTATTTTATACCATCTATTGCACATTGCCTATGCCGCTCAGCCATCGCTCATCCATATATTATATGTACATATTCTCATTGACCTCTTTTAGATGTGTGTATTAGGTAGTTGTTGGGGAATTGTTATAATACTTGTTAGATATTACTACACTGTCGGAACCAGAAGCACAAGCATTTCGCTACACTCGTATTAACTTCTGCTAACCATGTGTATATGACCAATAACATTTTATTTGAGGTCAAACTGGTTAAAACCTTTTCTCAATAGGGGGGCGCCATTTCGACTTTGTAAAAATTCGTTCCCAAATTAAACTGCCTCGTACTCAATTCTTGCTCGTACAGTATGCATATTATTATTACTATTGGATAGAAAACACTCTCTAGTTTCTAAAACCGTTTGAATTATATCTGTGAGTAAAACAGAACTCATTTTGCAGCAAACTTCCTGTCAGGAAGTGAGAAATCTGAAATCGGGCACTCTGTTCCAGGGTCAGTTTATTAATTTGCATGTAATCTATGGGTCGACATGCACTGCATACGCCTTCCCATAGATGTCAGTAAGCAGTGAGAATTGGAATGGAGTGTCTAGGTAGATCTGAGGCCGTACAAAAGCTCTTGGAACCGGGGGTGCAATCTTTTCAACGTTCGTCATGACGCGAGACAGACCTCAGGATTGCATTCTGAAAAGCTCTCGTTATAGGAGTTAGATTTATCCGGCTCTGATTTTATTCGATATAGGTGTTAAAAACATCATAATGTAGTTAATTTAAACCGAGTTATATCAGTTTATATCAGTATATTGCGATTTTCGGTATTTTGTTTGTGCTGCGTTATGGTGAGTTGGACACGTTTTCGCCACATGGCTAATGTTTGCTGCTAATTCCAAAGTTGAAGACGACAATCTACAACCGAGCAACGATTATTCTGGACAAAGGACAACTTGCACAAGATTCTGATGGAAGCTCATCAAATAGTAAGAACTATTTATGATGTTAATTCGTTGTTCTGTTGAAAAATGTTAAACTATTAGTCCGCCATTAATTTCGGTGCGGTCTCGCTTTAACGCACGCTGTACGTCGTAGTAACGTTAATTTTAAAAATCTAACACAGCGGTTGCATTAAGAACTAATGTATCTTTCATTTGCTGTCCAACCTGTATTTTTTAGTCAAGTTTATGATTAGTTATTGATTAGATTAGGTGCCTCTCCCAAGATTTCTCCCGACATTTTGTTTGCAGTTTGGCTACTATTCTCATTGTATAACCACGATTTGTGCCGCTAAATATGCACATTTTCGAACAAACCATATATGTATTGTGTAATATGATGTTATAGGACTGTCATCTGATGAAGTTTTGAGAAGGTTAGTGAAAAATGTAATATCTTTTGCTGGTTTATTCGCTATCGCTAACGTGCATGAATCAATGCTGCTGTGTGGTTGGCTATTGTAGTAAGCTAATATAATGCTATATTGTGTTTTCGCTGTAAAACACTTAAAAGATCTGAAATATTGGCTGGATTCACAAGATGTTGGTCTTTCATTTGCTGTACGCTGTGTATTTTTCATAAATGTTTTATGATGAGTATTTAGGTAATTCACGTTGGTCTCTGTAGTTATTCTAGCTGCTTTGGTGAGATTTTGTGATGGTGGCTGCAATGTAAAACTATGATTTATACCTGAAATATGCACATTTTTCGAACAAAACATATGCTATACAATAAATATGTTATCAGACTGTCATCTGATGAAGTTGTTTCTTGGTTAGTGACTATTTATATCTTTATTTGGTCGAATTTGTGATAGCTACCTATGCAGTAAAAAAATGGTGGAGAAAAAAAAGTTGGGTCTTTTGCTATCGTAGTTAGCTAATAGAAATACATATTGTGTCTTCCCTGTAAAACATTTTAAAAATCAGAAATGATGGCTGGATTCACAAGATGTGTATCTTTCATCTGGTGTCTTTGACTTGTGATTTCATGATATTTAGATGCTAGTATTTACTTGTGGCGCTATGCTAGGCTATGCTAGTCAGCTTTTTTACTGATGAGGGTGCTCCCGGATCCGGGATGAGTACCAAGTAAAATTTAATGATGTCCCTTACCCCCACTAAGCCTGAATGAAGCTCTTCCCAATTTCTGTATTTCGTAAAATCCATGGTACAGTTCCAGTCCACGCTGACCACCAGTGTCTCCTCAGAAGCTATCAGTGAGTGTTCCTGTCTAAGACACCCAAACAGGAGCCCCCTCTCACTTCCCGTGTTAGACGCATATAAATTTATAAGGAAAACACCCCTGTCATTAATTTCTGCTATCACTACAAGCAGTCTACCCCTACACACCTTGAGGTGCACATTTTTACAGCCAGACGCGGTGCATGGGACTCCCAATCACATCTGGTTGTGATACAGCCGAGATTTGAACCAGGGTGTCTGTAGTGATGCCTCCTAGCACTGAGATGCAGTGCCTTAGACCGCTGCGCCACTCAGGAGCCCAAAATACAAAATTAATTGAGCACCTGCAGCCAGGCTTAATACATCCTATTTACGCATCCATCTCTGCCTGACAGAGACCCTTGTGGGACGGAGAGAAAAAGATAGAGAGAGAGAGAGAGTGGGGGGAAGATATATATAGAGTACCAGTCAAAAGTTTTAACACACCTACTCATTCAAGGGTTTTTCTTTATTTTACTTTTTTATGCATTGTAGAATAATAGTGAAGACAGCTTTGCACAGTCTTGGTATTCTCTCAACTAGCTTCATGAGGTAGTCACCTGGAATGCATTTCAATTAACAGGTGTGCCTTGTTAATTTGTGGAATTTCTTTCCCTCTTAATGTGTTTTAGCCAATCAGTTGTTTTGTGACAAGGTAGAGGATGTTATACAGAAGATAGCGAGATTTGTTAAAAGATAATTTCCATATTACGGCAAGAACAACTAAAATAAGCAAAGAGAAATGACAGTCCATCATTACTTTAAGACATGAAGGTCAGTCATTGCGAAAAATTTCAAGAACTTTGAACGTTTCAGTCGGAAAAACCATCAAACACTATGATGAAACTGGTTCTCATGAGGACTGCCCACAGAAAAGGAAGACCCAGAGTTACCTCTGCTGCAGAGGATAAGTTCATTAGAGCTACCAGCCTCAGAATTGCAGCCCAAATAAATGCTTCTCAGATGCTTCACAGAGTTCAAGTAACAGACACATCTCAACATCAACTGTTCAGAGTAGACTGCGTGAATCAGACCTTCGTGGACGAATTGCTGCAAGAAACCAGTACTGAAGGACACCAATAATAAGAAGAGACTTCCTTGGGCCCAGAAACAGGAGCAAGAGACATTAGACTGGTGGAAATCTGTCCTTTGGTCTGATGAGTCCAAATTTGAGATTTTTGGTTCCAACCTCCATGTCTGTGTTAGACGCAGAGTAGGTGAACGGATTATTTCTGCATGTGTGGTTTCCACCGTGAAGCATGGAGGAGGAGGTGTGATGCTGTGGGGGTGCTTTGTTTGTGACACTGTCAGTGATTTATTTAGAATTCAAGGCACACTTAACAAGCATGGCTACCACAGCATTCTGCAGCGATACGCCATACCATCTGGTTTGCGCTTATTGGGACTATCATTTGTTTTTCAACAGAACAATGACACAACACACCACCAGGCTGTTTAAGGGCTAATTGACCAAGAAGGAGAGTGATGGAGTGCTGCATCAGATGACCTGGCCTCCACAATCACCTGACCTTAGCCCAATTGAGATGGTTTGGGATGAGTTTGACTACAGAGTGAAGGAAAAGCAGCCAACAAGTGCTCAGCATATGTGGGGACTCCTTCAAGACTGTTGGAAAAGCATTCCAGGTGAAGCTGGTTGAGAGAATGCCAAGAGTGTGCAAAGCTGTCATCAAAGCAAAGGGTGGCTTCTTTGAAGAATCTCAAATCTAAATTATATTTTGATTTGCTTAACACTTTTTTGGAGGCTGAAGACATTTGGCATGGCCCCTCAGATCCTCAATATCTTTTACAGGTGCACCATCAAGAGCATCCTGACTGGTTGCATCACCGCCTGATGTGGCAACTGCACCGCCCTCGATCACAAGGCCCTATAGAGGGTGGTGCGGGCAGCACAGCGCATCACTGGGGGCGAGCTCCCAGCCATTCGGGGCAATCACACCAGGTGGCGTCTGAGGAAGGCCCAGAGAATTGACAAAGACTCCAGTCATTCCAACTGTTCTCTTTGCTACCGTCTGGCATGTGGCACCGGTGCATCGTGTCTCGGACCAACAGGCTCCAAGACAGCTTCTTTCCCCAAGCTATACAACTGCTGAACAGCTAAACAACAGCTGCCCACCCTCTCCAACGGACCCTCTGCACTGATTATCAGCACTGACTCTGAGCTCACACACAGAGTGGGAAGAGGGGTATGGCAAAAGAGTATTCATTATAACTGCTCTAACAAGGCTATAAGCCATTGACATGGCACTAGCAACAACACAGAATCCAGTGGGAAACACAAATGTCTTCTAGATGTTTCACAGGTGTCTTTCAAATTAACAAATGAGGTGGAAGGGAAAGGATTATGAAAAGTCTTATGTGCTTAAAAATATGACCGACCTACTGTAGTTTTCTGGCCCCAAAAGCAAAGCTGACACTTTTAAATTGCATGCATGATGATGATGATCAAACATATATTGATGTGTAAATGAGGCAAGAGAAGAACTCCTGCACAGTTGCAATGGGAAAGCACAGTGTATTGATGTAAAGACCAAGCAACACAAACGATGGAGGTAGCTTTTAGGATGTTCCCTTGCCTTGGATAACATGACAGCTCCTGTAGGATTCTCCTCAACTAAAAAAGCATATGTTTTTCTCTATGTTTCCTCATTAAGGTTAGTATCACGCTGTCCTGCTTAAAGCTTTCTGTTGCATACTTCCCTTCCTTTATTAATATGAGCTTTGGATAAGCAGCGGGTTTCAAAGACATGATATAATTAATTAGTTCAATTAAGCGGCTAAATTACCACTCAGTATATTGAGGCAGTGTGGCTTGAGACTCTTGAGATTTCTTTTTTTCAGTTATTCAAAAGCCCTTGTGTTCCCCATGTTAGTACAAATATATTTGGGCCATAGCAGCTACATACCACAAGGGGAATGAGACTGACTGCCCTTGGCTGATGAACAGCCTAGTCCAGAAAAAGCAAATTATGTTCTCATGCGTCACTTAATTGTAATTATTTCCAGGCGCTACCTGTTGAAGTGTGGCGGGGTTTTGCATTTAAATGCCCAATTTCTCCCTGTGCCCAGCAGATCTGTTTTTATCCGTGTACAGGTTGGCGTGCTCTGGGAGAGCGGGGACCATGTGGCATGGTCCAAATTTAGTGGAACCGAGTTTGCAAAAGCCAATTCATGCTCAATCCGCCATGTGATGCGTCCTACACAGAAGTCAAAGTATTCATGCTTCAGGGAGCTGTCATTCTCATCCAGGAAATTGGTCTAAACCGCACCACTCGTAGTGATTCAGGGCTAATCTCTATAACCATCTAGTTCTTTCCGAGCAACTGGCTAAATGAAAAGACAAACCTTCTTTTGAGATGTTGCAGTCTGTTTCTCGATGCTTGATATAGGAGCTCAGCTAAGATGGCATGAAATAAAAAGGCTGCACCATTTTCCCACCTGCATCTCCATCCCGAATCTCCCCACTGCCCCCAGCAAAATTTGCCTACATTTATGCTATTGTTTATATGTGTATTTCACATACGTTGAGGTAAAAAGCAGAGTATAATGCTTGTATGGATGTCAACCTCAATACATGTTCATAGCATCAATCAACTGCATCAGTTAAAAACGACTGACTACCACTACCGATTTCTGTACGGGGGTCGTAGAGTGAAAGTATCCCTTTCCACAGTGGGGTCACATTAGTTTGTAGCCCAAACAGTTCGGATGCTACAGCTGTTTTCGTGAGAAGCCCGATTTTCGGGATGTCTCATGGTCTCACAAACACCACTGTAGCTTGGCCACCTTCCACCGGAAGGCCATCATAGGCGGATGTGTTGGATTAAGACGCAGCCCATGCAATAACACACATACTGTATCTATCACTTAAACTAATGCATTCTGATGGTGATTTTTTAAATTATGTTACTTATTTTGACGCACCAGTGCACTAGGGGGATTTATACAGGATGCACAACCCCTACCATCAACCAATCATGTCAATACAGAGCTATGCGTAGCCTCCGCATGTTCCAAAATTGGGGAGGTGCACGACATCGTCATAATGAGCTTGATTTGGCCTCTGCAAGCCTCTGTAGGCTCCGCAATTCATCACACCCTCCATACGGAGTCTGTGGAGCTCATTTCTGGATCAAACATACATCGGCTTTAAGTGTGCTTGCAGTGTGAGTGACCATCTCCCTCCTTCTCCATGGGCACGCCTTCCTCAACTGTATGCACTTTTGTAATTGTTCTTGAAAGCTGATATTGAATCTAACTATTGGATCGCTTCTTGTTCGAGCAATAGTGGAGAACGCTCCAATTATTTGTTATTTATGGTGATATTGAGAGCATTGCTGCTTGCTGCTACAAAATGAAGCTGTCTATTGCAATCTCGCCTTATAATCTACATGCTCCACCACTGATTTGAAAGAACCTGTGCTTTTTTATTATAATTTTTTATACGAGGACTTCACCTTGTTAAAAAAGGTGGCATAGTGGCTACAACCTTCTCCCTGTCACAATAAGAACAGCATTCATTTCCGCTTTGGTTTCTGGATATTTTCGATCATCTCATTGCAACCAGGTCCATGACGTATTCTTTATCTTTTTTTATTTCAAAAGTACTGTCTGCTTACAGCTCTTTCATTACTGTTGGATAGCCTTCTGACTGAAGACACCTTTTTCAGGCCTGACTTAATGATCCATGAGGGCAATTTTCTGGTGCTATATTGACATACTGTACTTTGAGTAGGCTAGTCCTTCAGTAAAATATGTAGCTACATTAATGATGAGATGTAGTTTATTCCAGAAATTGGAAGAGCTGCCTGTCAACTTGACTTGTAGCATTGCGCACATTTGGCATTGTGGGTCAATTCTGCCAAATCCACTAGCCTAGCGTATTGGCATATTTGGTAGAGGGCAGCAGCTGGCACGTAATTGTTCCACTATAACAGCTTTGGAGATTTTGGTTTGAGTGACCCACAGTGCCTCCTGTTTCTCCTGTGATGTGGCCATCTGTGCCGAACACTATCCTGTTACCTCTCAGTCCCTGGATTTGGGAGAAAAACGAACAAAAAGGTTATTTCCCAGAAGGCTCTAGAACAGGGATGGGCAACTGGCGGCCCAGGGCCGCATGCCCTTCTGTTGAAGGCCGCGGATCAATTTCCCAAAACTGAACTCAGTCGGGGTCTCAAATTACTTTTGAAAGATAGAATAGTAGAACACATAAGGTGCAATTTCAAAACGTGGTTGTTTATAGTTATTTTTCTACCGACCGGGGGACCCCATTGATTTTGTTAACCACTCTCACTCGATATCATATTAAGACCTGCAAACATGTCTCTAAAATGCTCAAATGTTTTGCTCACAATGTGCCCCAACAAAATGTAGCTTAGGGTCCCCAAAAAGCTAGGGGTATGGGTATGGATGTGGGTACGCAGACCAGTGAGCCACAGTGACCCCTCATGATGAGTTCAGATTTTTGAGGCCCTCATCAAGGTTGCCCATCCCTGCTCTAGAACATTCTCACAACACAGTAACACCTGCATAAAACAAATACAGTTACATTGGTGATTGTTTGAACGCAGGCCTACATTCAGAGGAAGACTGTAGGAATCCATTAGTCATAGACCACTGAGAAAAATGTAAATATACTTTACAGAAGATCATGTAGGCCTACAATACATCTACATATATGATTCAGTCAAAAAGTATAGACGTGGTTGAATCTATGGTTGGCTAGCAATGGAATGGCCTTACTGAATCACCTGTTTGATGAAAACACTGGAATAACCAGAGGCGGCAAGGAAAGAATGAGCAGTCCCACTCTCCCCCTCCTTGCCATATGCACTGTCTGTGATTATTTAAGAAGCTATCAAATGACTTGTCAGGGACATGTCATTTGTAGACCTCTGTCATGTCTCCAGTTCTGGAGACACCCTATCTGCCCTCCTGCCTTCCAATGGTCATTAAATTCCCCATATCAGTCACGGTGAGAAGGGTTTATCATTCTTCCCATCTCGTCATTCTCCTGATGGTGTCAGAGCAGGAAGGAGACAGAGTACACTACATTATGTGCACATACCTCATGATGACATGATGCGCTTATGATAATCCTAGGGTTTGGAGCAGTTTCTATGTTTTTAGATTTTTTTGCTCACAAACAGATATTACTGTATTTTGACTGTGCTGTGCTGTTGGGGATTTAGTCTAGTTCTCTTAATTCAAACAAACTAATTCAAATGTTTGTATACCTTGAGTGTCCTAAAGCTGAGCTGTGTCCCACTGCATTTATTTAATGTATCCATAAAAACCGCTCCAGAAGGAACGGAGGAACAATTCACATCCCACTGGACACACCACCTACATGTCATTGAACACACTAATGGATTAGCAGCTAAAGTTATATAGAAAGTATCTAGCAGGCTAACTTGGTTATAAAGGCGACCCAATAATGCCAACACTGAGCTGAACAGTTGAATGGCGTTATTGCATTGCTCAGAGTCAGAACATTGTCTTATGTGAAGATCTCCACAGACCTGTGATGACCAACAGTATTTATGCTATCTTGAATATGTTCACTTCATATGATTACATAAGCAAAAATGTATATATGTATAGTAACCCCAAAATATAGTCATAGACGTGTTACACGTTTTCAGGCTGAATGTGACATTAGTTTGTAGGATAGCATTAAAGATGTAGTAATTCATGTCAGAAGCTAGCATATTGTTCACTTACCAACAACAGAACGGCAATTGCACCATCCGCAACCGCAGGGCTCACCAGAGGGTGGTGCAATCTGCCCAAGGACATCTACAGCACCCGGTGTCACAGGAAGGCCAAGAAGATCATCAAGGACCTCAGCTACCCAAGCCACGGCCAATTCACCCCATTATCATCCAGAAGGTGAGGTTAGAACAGGTGCATCAAAGCTGGGACTTAAAAATAGCTTCTATCTCAAGTCCATCAGACTGTTAAATAGCCATCACAATTGAACTGGCTACCACCCGGTTACTCAACCCTGCACCTTAGAGACTGCTGCCCTATGTACATACAGTGGTTTGCGAAAGTTTCCAACCCCCTTGACATTTTTCCAATTTTGTTGCCTTACAATCTGGAAATAAAATAGATTTTTGGGGGGGTTTGTATCATTTGATTTACACAACATGCCTAACACTTTGAAGATGCAAAAATATTTGATGAAACAAACAAGAAATAAGACAAAAAAAAAAATATTGAGCGTGCATAACTATTCACCCCCCCCCCAAAGTCAATACTTTGTAGAGCCAACTTTTGCAGCAAACACAGCTGCAAGTCTCTTGGGGTATGTCTCTATAAGCTTGGCACATCTAGCCACAGAGGTTTTTGCCCATTCTTCAAGGCAAAACTGTTCCAGCTCCTTCAATTTGGATGGGTTCCGCTGGTGTACAGCAATCTTTAAGTCATACCACAGATTCTCAATTGGATTGAGGTCTGGGCTTTGACTCGGCCATTCCAAGACATTTAAATGTTTCCCCTTAAACCACTTGAGTGTTGCTTTAGCAGTACACTTAGGGTCATAGTCCTGCTGAAACAGGTTTCCCTCAAGAATTTCCCTGTATTTAGCGCCATCCAACATTCCTTCAATTCTGACCAGTTTTCCAGTCCCTGCCGATGAAAAACATCCCCACAGCATGATCTGCCACCACCATGCTTCACTGTGGAGATGGTGTTCTCTGGGTGATGAGAGAGGTTGGGTTTACATAGCGTTTTCCTTGATGGCCAAAAAGCTCATTTTAGTCTCATCTAACCAGAGTACCTTCTTCCGTATGCTTGGGGAGTCTCCCACATGCCTTTTGGTGAACATGAAATGTGTTTTCTTATTTTTTTCTTGAAGCAATTGCTTTTTTCTTGCCACTCTTCCGTAAAGCCAAGCTTTGTGGAGTGTACGGCTTAAAGAGATCCTATGGACAGATATTCCAATCTTCGCTGTGGAGCTCTGCAGTTTCTTCAGGGTTATCTTTGGTCTCTTTGTTGCCTCTCTTATTAATGCCCTCCTTGCCTAGTTCATGAGTTTTGGTGGGCGGCCCCCTCTTTCAATTTGTTAATAACGGATTTAATGGTGCTCCGTGGGATGTTCAAAGTTTCATATTTTTTTACAACCCAACCCTGACCTTTTTGGAGAGCTCCTTTGTAACGGTCGTTTTCCTCCTCGTCTGAGGAGGAGCAAGGATCGGACCAAAATGCAGCGAAGACATCATCTCGTTTATTTAAACGAAGACGAAGAACACTTGAACAACTACAAAATAACAAACGACGTGAACAGACCTGAACTTGAGAACAAAACACATGAACGCACGAACAGGACGGAACACACGAACGAACGAAACGAAACGAAACAGTGCCATGTGGTACAAACACTGACACAGGAACAATCACCCACAAACAAACAGTGAGAACAGCCTACCTTAATATGGTTCTCAATCAGAGGAAACATAAAACACCTGCCCCTAATTGAGAACCATATCAGGCTAATACATTGAACCCAACATAGAAACACATAACATAGAATGCCCACCCCAACTCACGCCCTGACCATACTAAACAAAGACAAAATAAAGGAAATAAGGTCAGGAACGTGACATCCTTGGTCTTCATGGTGGCGCTTGCTTGCTGGTGCCCCTTGCTAAGTGGTGTTAAAGACTCTAGGGCCTTTCAGAGCAGGTGTATGCATACTGAGATCATGTGACACTTAGATTGAACACAGGTGGACATTATTTAACTAATTATGACTTCTGAAGGTAATTGGTTGCACCAGATCTTATTTAGGGGCTTCATAGCAAAGGAGGTGAATACATATGCACGTACCACTTTTCCGTATTTATTTATTTTTGCATTTTTTAAAACAGGTTGAAAAAAATTGTTAATTTCACTTCACCATTTAGGACTATTTTGTGTATGTCCATTACATGAAAACCAAATAAAAATCAATTTAAATTACAGGTTGTAATGCAACAAAATACGAATAATGCCAGGGGGGTGAATACTTTTGCAAGGCACTGTAGTTATGGAACACTGGTCACTTCAATAATGGAACACTGGGCACTTTAATAATGTTTACATACTGTTTTACCCATGTAATATGTATTTTCTGTATTCCAATCAAGGCCATCCTATTTAACTATTGCTGTACATATACTATGTTATCCTATGTTTTCTTCCGATGTACTACATATTCTATCCACATACTGTCCATAATGTCTACACATCATCACACACACACACACACACACACACACACACACACACACACACACACACACACACACACACACACACACACACACACACACACACACACACACACACACACACACACACACACGTATATACCAGTCAAATGTTTTGACACACCTACTCATTTAAGGGTTTTTGTTTATTTGTACTATTTTCTACATTGTAGAAAAATATTGAAGACATCAATACTATGAAATAACACTTATGGAATGATGTAGTAACCAAAAAAGTGTTGAACATATTTGAAATTATTCAAAGTAGCCACCCTTTGCCTTGATGACAGCTTTGCACACACATATTTTGAGAATCTGTATATTTTGGGAAGTGAGCAGTTTTTTATTTGACCTGACGAAGATCCGTTTCGGATGGAAACATTGTCAATAAAGCGCGTCTGTTTTTAAGGATGTGTGTCTGACCACATATTTTTGTTAAGTGGAGATCTCTCAACAATCATTCTCACAATCGAACGTCGGTTATAGTCAGTGAAAAATATCATAGCTAAAGAGGGCTGGGTGAAAACCATGGGATGCGAGAAGAAAGGGTAACTGTACATAGATCAATTCTCCAGTAGGAGATGCTTCCCAGCCTTTTGTTTTTTCTTCTGACAGTGGATACAGAACTGACCTCGTTTTAAAAGGTACAAATTCAACTTATACCACAGCATTGTTAAATACACATTTCTGATTGGCTAGAAAGGCATTCAAGAATGGGCATTAAAACCAGATATACAGGACAGTTAGAAAATACATAGGACACCTCTAAAGTAGTTCCAACAATAGTCACCTTTAAACCATTCTTAAAGCACTGCAACATGCTACAAAGTTACAGAAAGTGAAATGAAGAACCACACAAACCGAAATTGGATATATTGTAAATGCAGGTCCAACAAGGACCTGCTAGCATTCATTTGTATTAGCAGAGACAAATTTGCAGCATATGATGACCTGACTTGGTGAGTCCTGTTTTCTGTTTTCAGCAACTGGTTTTGTTGAATGTGGTTGTTATATTGGCAGATCTACTAGCAATAAACTATTTAGCTAGCTTCTAGCCAAGTGTTTCATTTGCAGTGTGATTTCCTCTGCTGTAATGAACAATGTCCCGATGAGAGAGCAAATGTTCTATGCCAGGCGAAATCACACACCATCAGCTCATTGTTATGGAGGTATCCAAGTAAGTGTCACTAGAAAACAGCTTAAAGCGATAATTGGGGATTTTGGAAATGAGGCCCTATATCTTCCTCCCTAGTCAGATGAACTCATGGATACAATTTTTATGTCTCTCTGTGCACATTGAAGGAAGTTGCTAAATAGTGTTAGTGCAACTGGAAGTCTGTGCAAACAGCTAGCTTCCTTTAGACTACCAGTCATTGCACTAATGCTAGTTAGCATTGGCTCGTAAAACTACCTCTAACTTCCTACGTTCTGGATGCAGAAAAAAAATCCAGAACTATTCCTTTAAATCGCACTATTACTATCAACTGAATCCTAGTGTTGCACATTCTGCAATAGGATAAACATGTATAGTCAGGTTTGTGTTTAAAACTATCTTTTCTCTCTACCAGAGTTCTGACGGGAATGTTTGTATTTCCCAGCAGAAAGCAAGAGTAGCAGGGTAATGCATTGTGGGAGAAAGTGACATCCCTATTACCTGCTGGCGGCTGCAGGGACAGAGAGGGCAGATCCTCTGCGTGTCCTTTGGGTTGTGACACTCTCCCTTTTAGCTCCCCTCAGATTTACTGGAATCTGTGGTTGCTACTGAGCAGGGCACTTTATAAATACATCTCCTCTCAATTACTGTGTCCATCGGCCCTGGGCAGCCAAGTGGAGCTGGGATTACTTTATCCCCTGGGACCTGGTGCAATAAATCAGGCCTCCGAATGGCCGCCTAACCCGTTATCAATCTGTGCTATTGCACACCCACGCAAGGGACACACAAGATGCATTCCCATCTAATCAGTGCAGTGTGGATCACTGGGAGGTAGAATTTCAAAGGCTTTATATCCCTTGCCTTTAGGTTGATTAGTGGTACAGGGGAAAGAAGATCCGTGATTGATCTGGTAAAAAAGGATGTCTACCTTCAATGGTAACTGTATATCATCTGAATTAAAATATACAGGTCAATCAAACAATCAAATATATTTATAAGGCCCTTTTTACTTCAGCCGATGTCACAAAGTGCTGTACAGAAACCCAGCCTAAATCTCCAAACAGCAAGCAATGCAGATGTAGAAGCACGGTGGCTAGGAAAAGCTAGGAAGAAACCTAGAGAGGAACCAGGCTCTGAGGGGGTGGCCACTCCTCTTCTGGCTGTGCCGGGTTGAGATTATAACAGTACATGGCCAAGATGTTCAAACGTTCATAGATAACCAGCAGGGTCAAATAATAATAATAATAATCAAGGTGGTTGTAGATGGTGCTACAGGTCAGCATCTCAGGAGTAAATGTCAGTTGGCTTTTCATAGCTGAGCACTCAGAGTTCAAGACGGCAGGTGCGTTAACTGCCAAATTAAAGGAAACACCAATATAAAACGTCTTATTAATAGGGCATTGGGCCACCATGAGCCTGAATGCACCTTGTCTTCAATGCACCTTGGCATAGATTCTACAAGTGCTTGGAACTCTATCGGAGGGATGCGACACCGTTCTTCCACTACAAATTCCATAATTTGGTGTTTTGTTGATAGTGGTGGAAAACACAGTCTCAGGCGCCGCTCCAGAATCTCCCAAAAGTGTTCAAATGGCCATGGCATATGGTTAACATTATTTCGTCAAACCATTCAGTGACCATTCGTGTCCTGTGGAGGCGGGCATTGTCATCCTATGGGGGCATAGCCATGGAAGTCAAAATAATGGCCGTCCCAGCAGGACCCTAAGCATTATGACATGTTAATTGCTAAATTAACTCAGGAATCAGACATGTGTGAAAGACCTGCTTTCAATATACTTTGTTATCTTCGTTTACTAAGGTGTTACCATTCTTTTGGCAGTTACCTGTATCTAATAAATGTCAGGTTACTTAGTACTTAAAGCATGCACATAGAGCCTTTATAGGCATGCATACAACCTTTATAAGCCTTAAAACTGTCATTATAAAGTTACAAAGGGTTTTGTTTGGATAATGGAGATCAGGATACAGAACAATGGATCATTATAACTATTAAAGACATGCTCAGGAACTTTGGCAACTGCCAAGTATTTTTTTGCCTCCCGCTTTATTGGGCTGAAAGTGTCAATGCGTACAGAGCCCTGGAAGTGACATTGACTGAGGTAAAACGTGCTCATGATTTTTAAAACGAGCTCAAAAATTACTAAATCGCGTGCATGAATTCATTTAAAAGGAGCTCACGAATTATAAAACATACTCACAAATTATTAAAATGTGTGCAGGAATTATACAAAACATGCAAGACAATGACACACAACACAAAGAGACACATGCAAGTGCTGCTTTCAAAAGTAAGAATGTCTAGGTTATTGCATTGATCTTTCCATCTAATGTTATCCAGGCATTATCCTGAAACCAGTTAAGGTTCTTATTTCAGATTAACATACTGCCCAACGTTAGCCAATGTTAGCTAGCCAAGGCCAGGAAATCTAGCTAGTTAGCTAGCCTAGCTAAATCGAGAGTAAACGTGAAGCTAACCATGTGCTATTTTTGGAGGGGTAACTCAGCTAGTGTCACGCTCGTCGAAAGGAATAGACCAAGGTGCAGCGTGGTAGGCGTACATTTTCCTTTATTAAATGAACACCGAACAAAAACGACAAAATACCAAACGAAACGTGAAGCTAATAATAGTGCTGACATGCAACTATCCATAGACAAGATCTCACAAAGCACAAAGGGGAAATGGCTGTGGTAAAGTGTTATTAACGTTAGCAAATGTTAACTAGATTAGCTAAGTTAACAAGGCTAGCTAAGTAGCTACCGGTAGTTAACGTGAGGCTAACCAGATGCTATTTTGGAGTGGTAACCCAGCTAGTTTCTCGTGTGTGATGCAATGGTGGATACATTTTATGTTTTTAAAGTCATAGTCAACAGCAACATGGAAGAACAGTCTCGCTTACTACCCATTCATTTGCTCTACTACGTTGAGTGTGGCAGTAGTGACACCATTCTATCTCTTCCCTACTCCTTCATTAATCAAGGAATTGATCTCAGGCATACTAGCTAGCTACATGGCTTTGTTTCGTGGTTGTGTCCATTGTGTGGCTCTCACCATCTCCTTTGTGTTTTATCTACTCAATAGAGAGGTTGTGTGTGTGTGTCTACTGTTCCCGCTAACTTTACATTATGTCCAGCAAGGCATCCTCCATTGTTCATCCATTCACTCACAAATACACAAACACTCAACGTGTTTATTTATTTATTTTAATTTTATTTATTTCACCTTTATTTAACCAGGTAGGCAAATTGAGAACACATTCTCATTTACAATTGCGACCTGGCCAAGATAAAGCAAAGCAGTTCGACACATACAACAACACATAGTTACACATGGAGTAAAACAAACATACAGTCAATAATACAGTGAAAAATAAGTCTATATACAATGTGAGCAAGTGAGGTGAGATAAGGGAGGTGAAGGCAAACAAAATATATATATAAATAAATAAAAATATAAAAAAGGCCATGGTGGCGAAGTAAATACAATATAGCAAGTAAAAAAACACTGGAATGGTTGGTTTGCAGTGGAAGAAAGTGCAAAGTAGAGATAGAAATAATGGGGTGCAAAGGAGCAAAATAAATAAATAAATACAGTAGGTAAAGAGGTAGTTGTTTGGGCTAAATTATAGATGGGCTATGTACAGGTGCAGTAATCTATGAGCTGCTCTGACAGCTGGTGCTTAAAACTTATTGTCAATAGGGGGTGCTGTTAGCACTTTGTAATAATTACGTTCCCAAATTAAACTGCCTCGTACTCAATTCTTGCTCGTACAATATGCATATTATTATTACTATTGGATAGAAAACACTCTCTAGTTTCTAAAACCGTTTGAATTATATCTGTGAGTGAAACAGAACTCATTTGGCACAAACTTCCTGACCAGGAAGTGGAAAGTCTGAAATCGATGCTCTGTTCTACTTCCTGCCTATACATGGGCATGATACGTAAGAGTCTACGTGCACTTCATAGACCTTCCCCTGGATGTCAAGAGGCTGTGAGAGAAGACATTTCGTGTATATCTTGATCTGAATTTGAATACAAGCTCTTTGTATGACGTGTCCCTCATTTCCGGTACTCTTGGCAGCGCGAGGTGGACAGTGGGATTGCCTTCTGTTTAGCTGCCGTTATGGACGACTACTATCTCCGGCTCTGATTTTATTTGATACATGTGACCATATCATCGTAAAGTATGTTTTTTCAATATAGTTTAATCAGATTATTGAAATTTTTTCGGGAGTTTTGCCGTGTTCCGTTCTCTGACTTTGTTGACGTTGGAGAGATCCGTGCCACTTGGCAAGTGCGCATGCTAAATGAAGAGGGAAATTTGCCGTTCCAGATCCAAACAACGACTGTTCTGGACAAAGGACACCTTGTCCAACATTCTGACGGAAGATCACCAAAAGTAAGAAACATTTTATGATGCTATTTCTAATATCTGTCGTGCATGTGAACTGGTCGTCGGCGCCCAAGTGTTTCTGGCTATTGTGGCTACGCTAATATAACGCTACATTTTGTTTTCGCTGTAAAACACTTAATAAATCGGAAGTATTGTCTGGAATCACAAGATGCCTGTCTTTCAATTGCTGTACACTATGTATTTTTCAGAAATGTTTTATGATGAGTATTTAGTTATTTGGCGTTGGTGTCTGTAATTATTCTGTCTCCTTTCGGTGCAATTTCTGATTGTAGCTGCAATGTAAACTATGATTTATACCTGAAATATGCACATTTTTCTAACAAAACATATGCTATACAATAAATATGTTATCGGTGTTAAGGCGGACGTAAAGGTAACGTAAAGGTAATGGCGGACTGAACGAAGTTATGTAGAGCACCTCAAGATAAAACATAATATTCGAAATATCTGCTAAATTAGACTAAAATATTAGCACTAAATAATTTGGTGGGTGATAACCTTCAATCTGGATAATAACACAAAACAAATCCTAAAACTAGAGACATTTATCGACAAATATTACGAAAACAAGCAACACCCAAACATGACGGAGAGTAACAGACACTGATGATTTAATATTCTCACCACCGGGAATGGTAAAGGTCGAAACCGATCTGTTAAAATCAATAAATGACAAACTGGGTAACTTGAATTAGTTAGTAAAGATATAAAAGAGTTGAAGGCAAGCCTAGAGATGAGTGATGAAAAAGCTGCGACATTGGAGAAGGACACACACAAGCTAAAAGGGACAGTCAATAAGATTGAAACCGAAATGAATGAAATTAAAAAGGAGAACACCGTTCTGAAGGAAGCCTTACTGGACATACAAACTAGATCCATGAGAGAGAATTTGGTACTTACAAATATCCAAGAGAAAGAAGGAGAAGTTCCTGAATCTGTAGTTAGAGAGTTCCTTCTTACAGCGCTTCAGATTCCACGCGAAGTTATCGACAAGATCCAACTTGAACGTGTACACCGCTTCGGACAGAGAGGGCAGAGGTACGAACGCCCAATCGTTGCCAAATTTGCTTCATTTAAAGATAAAATAATGGTTAAAAGCCTGGGTAAAAGACTTGCTGGGACCAAAATTGGCATGAATGATCAGTTTCCGAAGGAAATTGCAGAACGGTGCAAAGTTCTGTATCCAATTCTCAAAGAAAATAGATTAAAAGCGAAACGAGTAGCTCTCGTCGTTGATAAACTATATATTGATAACCAGTTGTTCAGAGACACAAAGACTACTCCATGGTTATTTTAAAAATTACAAAGTTCTCATAGATGAGGAAAATAAACACAATTCAAGCCCGGTTATTGATTGTAACAATACAATAAAAAATATAGCTTTTCTATAAATCTTCACATATAACTAATTGAACACACAAGCACTAGTTCTACAAAGTGAAGATAAAAACGAAGTAAACAGAAGGCACAGTATGTGTGGATGGTGTGGTGTGTGTTTATTTTATTTGTTATGTTTGGAAAGTTGAGTGAGTGAGTAATGAAATGGTTGCATATCCCAGAGCTAATGTATTGCTGTGAGCCGGGTATGAGAGGGCTTTCAATGTTGTTCAGATGATGGATATACTTTTATAATGAATTATACGTCTTATTTATTTATTGTCCTATCATGGGGAACTACATTTTTAAAATAAATTATATCTAATTATTTATTATCCTATTTTTAATGGTACGGTCCATGGCCCTATACCCTAGACACCCACATGAATGGCCCAGATACTAAGGAGAAGTCCTAACTGTTTTATGTGCATGCTGTAAGCGGTCTGTATGCAGCCAAAATGAGATCAGAGACCAAGAGCAGCACTGCCCCCTCAAGATTCTGAGCCTGCTTGGCAGGGTTGGTCCTGCAAAGCCAAAGCCCCCTAAAGGGAGAGCATAATAAACAAGGAAACTCTCAAAGCTGCTAATGAGAACCTTGATGACCTTGTACCTAGCCGGTGGGGATTCCGGTGGGGTGCCCCCACCCAGGCAGTGGCAGTGCTGGCAACACTAGCTGCAGTAACCCATGGGGAGGGGGTCACACTCGGACATTCAGAGAGGGGGTATATTATTGTGGCCCTGGTGGCACGAAATCAAAGTCGGACTGCATGGAGATGCTTGGGAACATGGTCATGACGGATGACCGTATTGTGGGTGTTTCAGGAAGAAGGTGTACATTTGACCCCCATCATCTAGGATGTGACAATTGGTAAATAAATCTCTACATTTATGCTCATTTTTTGTGCGGTCTTGCAGGCCTTCTCATGCAGCTGCAACTGCAAGTACATTTGTAAATCATGACCTACCTTGAGTTGGGCTCTGGGATGGTGCAATTGTTGAGAAAGTGAGCTTATGGTTGTGTGGGGGTAAGGGCTGAATGTGTGTGGGTGTATGTGTGTATCCCACAACTGTTGCGAAGGAAGAAGTAAAAGATGTTAGGGACTATAGAGGATGATCCACAGCAATATGTAATACAAATCGAGGTGAGGGCGATGGAAATGCATTTGGCAATGGATCTACTTCAATTCGGTAAATGGCACTGTGTGCTCTTTTCAAAGGATGGATCCCAGTCGGTCCAGGGCTATGGGATACAGGGGGTCGAGGGTGGTCTGCCGGGCATTGGGATGACAACCCAACTCGAGATGAGGGCTTTTAGCGGGTGGAATAGTAGGGACCAATTGGAGGTTTACTTAGTAGCAATGCAAATATTATGGTACAACTATATAGACACTCAATCATTATGTTACTTTTTAATAGGACATTTACAAACATATATTTTGATAAAAATAATTGAAAGGTGTGTCTCATTATGGTAAGTGGTGAAATAAGTATAGCCAGTTACAATTGTAATGGCTTAGCAGACAATAAGAAAAGACGATCAGTATTTACCTGGCTAAAAGAGAAGGATTATAATATCTATTGTTTACAGGAAACCCATTCAACAGTTTTAGATGAAGTTTTGTGGAAAAAGAACTGGGGGGGCGAAATATATTTCTCCCATGGGCAAAGAAATTCAAAAGGGGTGATGGTTTTAATTAACAGTAATTTTGATCCAAATGTGCAACTTGTCCAAACAGATCCTCAAGGTAGATGGATTATTTTAAATATGTTATTGGACAATAAACAGATATGGCTTATTAACCTATACGGTCCGAATAATGATGATCCAAGCTTCTTTGACAATATATATAAGAATGTATCAACTCTACAAGCAACACTAGACTCTATTATTATAGTGGGAGATTTTAATACGGTCTTAAATACCTCTATGGACCGGAAAGGAAATCACACTACAAACTATCACCCTCAGGCACTTAAGGAAATCAGGAATGTCATGGATATATTGGAATTAGTGGATATATGGAGACTTAAATACCCTGACCTAGTGAGATATACATGGCGGAGGCTTAATCAAGCTAGTCGCCTTGACTACTTTCTTATATCATTCTCTCTGGCACCAAAAGTTAAAAAGTGTTTGATAGGGGACAGAATGCGGTCGGACCATCACATAATTGGCATATATATTACTCTTACAGAATTTCCACGTGGGCGAGGATATTGGAAATTTAATCAAAGCCTACTAGATGATAAATTGTTTAGAACTAGGACAGAAGAATTTATAACTGACTTTTTTAGACATAACATAGGTACAGCAGATCCCCATATTGTATGGGACACTTTTAAGTGTGCCTTTAGAGGCCATGCAATTCAGTACTCATCTATAAAACAAAAGCAATTTAGATCAAAAGAGTCCATATTAACAAAGGAAATTGAAGGACTAACAGTACAGTTAGATAACAATAAAAACGGTACCATAGAGGCACAGAATAAGTTGGAGGAAAAACAAAAAGAAATGGAGGAACTTATTCAAGAAAGATCCAGTGTAATATATTATAAAAATAAAGCGAACTGGATGGAATATGGGGAAAAATGCACCAAATTCTTTTTCAATCTTCAATATAGAAATGCTACCAAAAAAAACGTATTAAAACTTGTTACAAATGATGGAGTCACGCATGATTCACCAAATGATATTTTGAAAGAGGAAGTAAAGTACTTTAAGAATATGTTTTCGTTTCAGGCTCCTCCATCTCCACTAACTGAAACTAATTGTATGGATTTTTTCCCTAATAATAATGTAAAATTAACATCTGTACAGAAAGACTCATGTGAAGGCCTAATTACAGAGGAGGAACTACTTGATGCAATTGGGGCCTTTAAGGATGGGAAAACTCCAGGGCTGGATGGCATACCAGTGGAAGTATACAATTCTTTTTTTGATATACTCAAAGGACCATTATTAGCTTGTTTTAACCACTCCTATATAAATGATAGATTATCAGACACGCAACAAGAAGGTGTGATATCATTATTATTGAAACAGGACCCAAGTGGTATATATAAGGATCCAGTCCATTTAACTTCTTGCGACTACAGGGGGTGCTGTTCCGAATTAGCATTTTGTCGTCTCCAAATTAAACTGCCTAGTACTCAATTCTTGCTCGTACAATATGCATATTATTAATTATATTGGATAGAAAACACCTTCTAGTTTCATACAACGTTGAAATGATGTCTGTGGGTGACCCAGAACTCTTTCTACAGCGAAATCCATGACAGACAGTGAAAGGTCTGAGAGCGAAGCTCTGGTTTCAGATCAGTTTTTAAGGTCTCTGTCTATCCTATGGAACGACACGAACTGCACCCGCCTTCCCCTGGATGTCAGTAACCAATGAGAAGTGGAATGGGCCTTCTCCGTAGCTCTCAGAGGTTATAAAAGACCAAGGAGTGAGAGTAGCCCCCCTTTCGACGCTCGCCCTTACGCAGGAAGGGACCTCCGGACGCCATTTTCACAGGCTCGGTTATCAACTTGAAATGTATCCGTCTGTAATTTAATTCGATATAGGACTTAGAAACATCATAAGGTAGTTAATTTAAACCGTTTTATAGCAATTTATATCCGTTTAGTGCGATTTTGAGGAATTTCTTTGTTGTGCACTCTGAAACTTTGGACACGTTTTGGGGTCCCGTTCGATCGTTAGTGGATATTTCGAAGGACAGAGGACATCTATCGACCAAAAGACGTTTATAACATAGAAAGGATACATTGCCCAAGAATATGATGGAAGAACAGCTCAAAGTAAGCAATATTTAATATGATAAATTGTTGTTCTGTCGAAATATTTTAAACGCATATTTCGCCATTTTGTTTGGTATAGCTTCACTTGGCGAACCCTGTATTGAAAAGTAAGGATAATTTTACAAATGTAAATCAGCGGTTGCATTAAGAACTAATTTGTCTTTCGATTCCTGTCAACCCTGTATTTTTTAGTCAAGTATATGATTAGCTTTCAATTAAACTAGATCACTCTGATAGATGACGTCAGACATATTGAGGCTTGATTTCCTAGTATTTTTATTGTGTAACCACGGTTTTGTATGGCTAAATATGCACCTTTTCGAACAAACTGTATATGTATGTTGTAAAATGATGTTACAGGAGTGTCATCGGAAGAATTCTGAGAAGGTTAGTGAAAAAATTAATATCTTTTGGCGGTGATTACGTTATAGCGCTCTTTGGCTGGAATCGATGCTCTGGTAACGTTTGCACATGTAGTATGCTAACTTATCGATTTATTGTGTTTTCGCTGAAAAACGCTTAGAAAATCTGAAATATGGTCTGAAATCACAAGAACTGGGTCTTTCCATTGCTATGCTTTGTCTATTTTTATGAAATGTTTTATGATGAGTAAATTGGTCATACACGTTGCTCTATCTAGTAATTCTAGTCGATTTGTGATGGTCGGTGCAATTGTAAACTGTGATTTCTACCTGAAATATGCACTTTTTTCTAACAAAAACTATCCTATACCATGAATATGTTATCAGACTGTCATCTGATGGTTTTTTTTATAGGTTATTGGCTATCAATATCTTAGTTGAGCCGAATTGGTGATAGCACCTGAAGGAGTAAGAAACTGATGGAGTTAGAATAGTGGTGTATTTTGCTAACGTGTTTAGCTAATAGATTTACATATTTTGTCTTCCCTGTAAAACATTTTAAAAATCTGAAATGGTGGCTTTATTCACAAGATCTGTATCTTTCATCTGGTGTCTTGGACTTGTGATTTAATGATATTTAGATGCTACTATCTACTTGTGAAGCTATGCTAGCTATGCTAATCAGTGTGTGGGGGGTGGGGGGTGATCCCGGATACGGGGTTGAGGTTCGGTAAAGGTTAAAAAATTGGAGACCTCTTACACTTCAGTGTTGTGATGCAAAAATCCTAGCAAAATGCTTGGCGCATAGAATAAAAAAAGTTTTGTCAGATATTATTCATCCTAATCAGACAGGTTTTTTACATGGACGATACATTGGAGATAATATAAGGCAAGTACTGGAAACAATAGAACACTATGAAATATCGGGGACACCAGGCCTGGTTTTCATAGCTGATTTTGAAAAGGCTTTTGATAAAGTAAGACTGGAGTTTATATATAAATGCCTAGAATATTTCAATTTTGGGGAATCTCTTATAAAATGGGTTAAAATTATGTATAGTAACCCTAGGTGTAAAATAGTAAATAATGGCTACATCTCAGAAAGTTTTAAACTATCTAGAGAAGTAAAACAAGGTTGTCCACTATCGGCATATCTATTTATTATTGCCATCGAAATGTTAGCTGTTAAAATTAGATCAAACATTAATATTAAGGGATTAGAAATCCAGGGCCTAAAAACTAAGGTGTCATTGTACGCTGATGATTCATGTTTTCTTTTAAAACCACAACTAGAGTCTCTCCACGGCCTCTTAGAGGATCTAGATACATTTGCTATCCTCTCTGGATTAAAACCAAATTATGATAAATGTACCATATTACGTATTGGATCACTAAAAAATACACATTTTACATTGCCATGTAGTTTACCAATTAAATGGTCTGACGGAGATGTGGACATACTCGGTATACAAATCCCAAAAGAAAGAAATGATCTCACTCCAATAAATTTTTATAGAAAGTTAGCAAAAATAGATAAGATCTTGCTACCATGGAAAGGAAAATACCTGTCTATTTGTGGGAAAATCACCCTGATTAACTCTTTAATCATATCACAGTTTACCTATTTGCTTATGGTTTTGCCTACACCTAGTGACCTGCTTTTTAAATTATATGAACAAAAAATATTCCATTTTATTTGGAACGGCAAGCCAGATAAAATTAAAAGGGCCTATTTATATAACGAATATGAATTCGGAGGGCAGAAATTATTAAATATTAAAGCGTTAGACCTCTCACTAAAGGCATCAGTCATACAAAAGTTATACTTAAATCCAAACTGGTTCTCTAGTAAATTGGTAAGAATGTCTCATCCTATGTTCAAGAAGGGCCTTTTTCCCTTTATTCAGATTACACCTGCTCACTTTCGGTTGTTTGAAAAGGAAATAATCTCCAAAATATCTTTATTTTTTAAACAAGCCTTAGAAAGTTGGTTGCAATTTCAGTTTAATCCACCTGAAAGGACGGAACAAATAGTACAACAAATATTGTGGTTAAATTCAAATATAGTAATTGATAAAAAAAACTGTATTTATCGAAGAAATGTTTAAAAAAGGTATAATTTTTGTGAATGATATCATAAATAGGACTGGTGGAGTAATGTCACACATGTAGCTAACACAGACATATGGAAATGTCTGCTCTACCCAAAATTACAACCAATTAATTGCAGCATTACCACAAAAATGGAAGAGGCAAGTAGAAGGGGAAAAAAGTAAGGAACTTGTATGTCGGCCATATATTAAAGAACATAAATGGTTAAAGAAAAGTGTGATAAATAAAAACATATACCAATTTAGTTTAAGGACCAAAAAACTGACAGCTGTGCCATATAAATTGCAAAATAGTTGGGAAGAGATTTTTGATGTACCCATTCCATGGCACATGGTTTATGAATTGATACGCAAAACAACGCCGGATTCAAAACTTCGAATTTTTCAATTTAAATTACTGTACAAAATTCTTGCAACTAATAGAATGTTATATATATGGGGGATACAATCTTCCCAGCTCTGCAGATTCTGCTGTGAGGAGGCAGAGTCACTAGATCATTTATTTTGGTATTGTCCGTATGTAGCTCGTTTTTGGTCACAGGTCCAGGAATGGCTGAAGAATTGCAACATTTGCGTAGAACTAACGCTACAGATAGCAATACTGGGGGATTTGAAAAGCCATAGTCAATCAATCAATAATATAATAATTATTTTAGCAAAAATGTTTATTTTTAATTTACAATCCGTGGAAGCTATGAGAATAGGAAGATTCAAATCTTTTGTGAAGCATCACAGCACAGTTGAAAAATATATGGCAAATAAAAATCCGAAATGGATGATGTTGGAAGATAGATGGGAAGGGTTGAGTGGAGCGGAAGGGTGGGACTAATAACAAGATAAACAATGTAGGGCATACGGGATCTGTGAAATGTGTATAGGGGCGGAGCTTTTGTGAAATAGCACAGTTACAAGTGGAAATCAAACTGGATGGACAACAGAAATAGAGGAAGGACTAAGAACAAACAAGAGAGAACTATTATAAAGTAGACTGTGTCTGTAAAATGTGTATAAGATGTATAAATTGAAGGTAAAAACAGAAATGTTTATCAGTTTACTCCAATTGGGGGATCGGTGGTAGGGTTTGCGGGGAATAATAATAAAGGTATATTCTTTAAAAAAGTATGTATGTCTATATAGGTATGTGTATGTATATATGTGTATATGTGTGCATACGTGTATGGATATATATATTTACCCCAAAAAATATGGGGGATTGGAAATGATGCAGACGATTACATTGGAAGCAACATTCTTTCCGCAATATTAAGCTGATCCACCCCTACAAAAAAATAAAAAAAAAATAAATAAAATAAAATAAAAATAAAAAAATAAAAAAATAAAAAAATATATGTTATCAGACTGTCATCTGATGAAGTTGTTTCTTGGTTAGTGGCTATTTATATCTTTATTTGGTCGAATTTGTGATAGCTACTGATGGAGTAAAAAACTGTTGGAGTAAAAAAAGTGGTGTCTTTTGCTAACGTGGTTAGCTAATAGATTTACATATTGTGTCTTCCCTGTAAAACATTTTAAAAATCGGACATGTTGGCTGGATTCACAAGATGTGTACCTTTCATATGCTGTATTGGACTTGTTAATGTGTGAAAGTTAAATATTTAAAAAATATATATTTTGAATTTCGCGCCCTGCACTTTGAGCTGGCTGTTGTCATAAGTGTACCGGAGTCGGGCTTGCAGCCAGAAGAAGTTAAGAACTAATTTGTCTTTCATTTGCTGTCCAACCTGTATTTTTTAGTCAAGTTTATGATTATTTATTGATTAGAATAGGTGCCTCTCCAAAGATTTCTCCCAACATTTTCTGGGCAGCTTGGCAACTTTTCTCATTGTATAACCACGATTTGTGCCGCTAAATATGCACATTTTCGAACAAACTCTATATGCATTGTGTAATATGATGTTATAGGACTGTCATCTGAAGAATTCTGAGAAGGTTAGTAAAAAAAATAATATATTTTGGTGGTTTATACGTTATCGCTATTTTTGGCTTGAATCAATGCTGTTGTGATGTTTGCTATTGTGGTAAGCTAATATAATGCTATATTGTGTTTTCGCTGTAAAACACTTAGAAAATCTGAAATATTGGCTGGATTCACAAGATCTGTGTCTTTCATTTGCTGTACGCTGTGTATTTTTAAGAAATGTTTTATGATGAGTAATAAGGTAATACACAATGGTCTCTGTAGTTATTCTAGTTGCTTTGGTGAGAGTTGTGATGGTGGCTGCAATGGTAAACTATGATTTATACCTGAAATATGCACATTTTTCTAACAAAGCATATGCTATACAATAAATATGTTATCAGACTGTCATCTGATGAAGTTGTTTCTTGGTTAGTGGCTATTTATATCTTTATTTGGTCGAATTTGTGATAGCTACTGATGGAGTAAAAAAATTGTGGAGTAAAAAAGTGGTGTCTTTTGCTAACGTGGTTAGCTAATAGATTTACATATTGTGTCTTCCCTGTAAAACATTTTAAAAATCAGAAATGATGGCTGGATTCACAAGATGTGTATCTTTCATCTGGTGTCTTGGACTTGTGATTTAATGATATTTAGATGCTAGTATTTACTTGTGACGCTATGCTAAGCTATGCTAGTCAGCTTTTTTACTGATGGGGGTGCTCCCGGATCCGGGTTTGGGAGGAATTAGAGGTTAAAGCTAGTGAGCGAGATGTGTTTCCAGTTTCAGAGATTTTTGTAGTTCGTTCCAGTCATTGGCAGCAGAGAACTGGAAGGAGAGGCGGCCAAAGGAAGAATTGGTTTTGGGGGTGACCAGAGAGATATACCTGCTGGAGCGCGTGCTACAGGTAGGTGCTGCTATGGTGACCAGCGAGCTGAGATAAGGGGGGACTTTACCTAGCAGGGTTTTGTAGATGACCTGGAGCCAGTGGGTTTGGCGACGAGTATGAAGCGAGGGCCAGCCAACGAGAGTGTACAGGTCGCAGTGGTGGGTAGTATATGGGGCTTTGGTGACAAAACGGATGGCACTGTGATAGACTGCATCCAATTTATTGAGTAGGGTTTTGGAGGCTATTTTGTAAATGACATCACCGAAGTCGAGGATTGGTAGGATGGTCAGTTTTACAAGGGTATGTTTGGCAGCATGAGTGAAGGATGCTTTGTTGCAGGAATAGGAAGCCAATTCTAGATTTAACTTTGGATTGGAGATGTTTGATATGAGTCTGGAAGGAGAGGTTACAGTCTAACCAGACACCTAGGTATTTGTAGTTGTCCACATATTCTAAGTCAGAGCCGTCCAGAGTAGTGATGTTGGACAGGCGGGCAGGAGCAGGCAGCGATCGGTTGAAGAGCATGCATTTAGTTTTACTTGTATTTAAGAGCAATTGGAGGCCACGGAAGGAGAGTTGTATGGCATTGAAGCTCGCCTGGAGGGTTGTTAACACAGTGTCAAAAGAAGGCCCAGAAGTATACAGAATAGTGTCGTCTGCGTAGAGGTGGATCAGAGACTCACCAGCAGCAAGAGCGACATCATTGATGTATACAGAGAAAAGAGTCGGTCCAAGAATTGAACCCTGTGGCACCCCCATAGAGACTGCCAGAGGTCCGGACAACAGACCCTCCGATTTGACACATTGAACTCGATCAGAGAAGTAGTTGGTGAACCAGGCGAGGCAATCATTAGAGAAACCAAGGCTGTCGAGTCTGCCAATGAGGATGTGGTGATTGACAGAGTCAAAAGCCTTGGCCAGGTCAATGAATACGGCTGCACAGTATTGTTTCCTATCGATGGCGGTTAAGATATCGTTTATGACCTTGAGCGTGGCTGAGGTGCACCCATGACCAGCTCTGAAACCAGATTGCATAGCGGAGAAGGTATGGTGGGATTCAAAATGGTCGGTAATCTGTTTGTTGACTTGGCTTTCGAAGACCTTAGAAAGGCAGGGTAGGATAGATATAGGTCTGTAGCTGTTTGGGTCAAGAGTGTCCCCCCCTTTGAAGAGGGGGATAACCGCAGCTGCTTTCCAATCTTTGGGAATCTCAGACGACACGTAAGAGAGGTTAAAAAGGCTAGTAATAAGGGTGGCAACAATTTCAGCAGATAGTTTTAGAAAGAAAGGGTCCAGATTATCTAGCCCGGCTGATTTGTAAGGGTCCAGATTTTGCAGCTCTTTCAGAACATCAGCTGACTGTATTTGGGAGAAAGAGAAATGGGGAAGGCATGGGCGAGTAGCAGAGGGGAGGGCAGTGCTGTTGACCGGGGTAGGGGTAGCCAGGTGGAAAGCATGGCCAGCCGTAGAAAAATGCTTATTGAAATTCTCAATTATAGTGGATTTGTCGGTGGTGACAGTGTTTCCTATCTTCAGTGCAGTTGGAAGCTGGGAGGAGGTGTTCTTATTCTCCATGGACTTTACAGTGTCCCAGAACTTTTTTGAGTTTGTGTTGCAGGAAGCAAATTTCTGCTTGAAAAAGCTAGCCTTGGCTTTTCTAACTGCCTGTGTATATTGGCTTCTAGCTTCCCTGAAAAGTTGCATATCACGGGGGCTGTTTGATGCTAATGCAGAACGCCATAGGATGTTTTTCTGTTGGTTAAGAGCAGTCAGGTCAGGAGAGAACCAAGGGCTATATCTGTTCCTGGTTCTAAATTTCTTGAATGGGGCATGCTTATTCAAGATGGTGAGGAAGGCATTTAAAAAAAAATATCCAGGCATCCTCTACTGACGGGATGAGATCAATATCCTTCCAGGATACCTCGGCCAGGTCGATTAGAAAGGCCTGCTCGCTGAAGTGTTTCAGGGAGCGTTTGACAGTGATGAGTGGAGGTCGTTTGACCGCTGACCCATTACGGATGCAGGCAATGAGGCAGTGATCGCTGAGATCTTGGTTGAAAACAGCAGAGGTGTATTTGGAGGGCAAGTTGGTTAGGATGATATCTATGAGGGTACCCGTGTTTACGGAATTGGGGTGGTACCTGGTAGGTTCCTTGATAATTTGTGTGAGATTGAGGGCATCAAGCTTAGATTGTAGGATGGCTGGGGTGTTAAGCATGTTCCAATTTAGGTCGCCTAGCAGCACGAGCTCTGAAGATAGATGGGGGGCAATCAGTTCACATATGGTGTCCAGAGCACAGCTGGGGGCAGAGGGTGGTCTATAGCAGGCGGCAACGGTGAGAGACTTGTTTTTAGAGAGGTGGATTTTTAAAAGTAGAAGTTCAAATTGTTTGGGAACAGACCTGGATAGTAAAACAGAACTCTGCAGGCAATCTTTGCAGTAGATTGCAACACCGCCCCCTTTGGCCGTTCTATCTTGTCTGAAAATCTTGTAGTTAGGGATGAAAATGTCAGAATTTTTGGTGGTCTTCCTAAGCCAGGATTCAGACACGGCTAAAACATTTGGGTTGGCAGAGTGTGCTAAAGCAGTGAACAAAACAAACTTAGGGAGGAGGCTTCTAATGTTAACATGCATGAAACCAAGGCTATTACGGTTACAGAAGTCATCAAAAGAGAGCGCCTGGGGAATAGGAGTGGAGCTAGGTACTGCAGGGCCTGGATTCACCTCTACATCACCAGAGGAACAGAGGAGGAGTAGGATAAGGGTACGGCTAAAAGCTATGAGAATTGGTCGTCTAGAACGTCTAGAACAGAGAGTAAAAGGAAGTTTCTGGGGGCGATAAAATAGCTTCAAGGAATAATGTACATACAAAGGTATGGTAGGATGTGAATACAGTGGAGGTAAACCTAGGTATTGAGTGATGATGAGAGAGATATTGTCTCTAGAAACATCATTGAAACCAGGTGATGTCATCGCATATGTGGGTGGTGGAATTGAAAGGTTGGATATGGTATAGTGAGCAGGGCTAGAGGCTCTACAGTGAAATAAGCCAATAAACACTAACCAGAACAGCAATGGACAAGGCATATTTACATTAAGGAGAGGCATGCTTAATCGAGTGATCATAAGGGTCCAGTGAGTAGAGGTTGGTTGGGGTCACGGCGATCCAGACAGCTGGCCGGGTAGCTGGCTATCGGTAGCAAGATAGCATAGGATGGAGGTCTATTTTTAGTCACCTCGTGCGTTTCCGTCGGTAGATTAGTGGGGTTCCGTGTGGTAGAGGGGATCAATCCAATTGGCAAAATAGATATAGTGACCCAAGAAAAATTGTCCGATATACTTATTCAGATAGCAGCCGATAAGACAGCTAACGATTAGCGGGCCCCAGATGAGCGTTCAGGTAACGTCGCGACGGAGGTGCCAGTTGGATAACTCCCTCGGGCAGATAACGTCGGTAGTCAGTCGTGAAGGCCCGGGTGGGGCTCCGCATTTGTAGTAAAAAAAACGGGTCCGGATAGGTGATTGTAGCCCAGGAATGGCTGATGGAACTCTTCAGCTGGCTAGCTCTGGAATAATTTAAGTTTGCTCCGGGATCGACGTAAGCCAATAGTCACACGGTTTGCAGCTAGCTAGCTGCGAAATCAAGGTGTAAATGTCCAGAGCTTGCGGTTGAAATCCGGGGATATTGAGAAAAATAGGTCCGGTATGTTCTGGTCTGAGTCGCGTTGTACAAAAGTGCCGATAGATTATCGAGCTAAAGGAATAGCTGATGACCACAAAACGTGGGTAGCTGAAATACTAACGTTAGCCAGTAAACCGGTTAACTTCTGGGTAGTTTCAGGTTACCTTCTGGCTAGTTTCTGGTTAGCTTCTGGCTAGCTTCTGGTTAGCTTCTGGCTAGCTTCTGGTTAGCTTCTGGCTAGCTTCTGGTTAGCTTCTGGCTAGCTTCTGGTTAGCTTCTGGCTAGCTTCTGGTTAGCTTCTGGCTAGCTTCAATTGTGAATTTTCAGATTTGAGGTAAATAATATTTTTTTTTTCTGTAATTGGTGAGGCGGGTTGCAGGAAAGCTTTTTGTAGTTGAGTTCTTGGATAATAAAATATATAAAAGATATGCGAAGAAAGGTGTAAATACACTGCTCAAAAAAATAAAGGGAACACTTAAACAACACAATGTAACTCCAAGTCAATAATACTTCTGTGAAATCAAACTGTCCACTTAGGAAGCAACACTGATTGACAATAAATTTCACATGCTGTTGTGCAAATGGAATAAACAAAAGGTGGAAATTATAGGCAATTAGCAAGACACCCCCAATAAAGGACTGATTCTGCAGGTGGTGACCACAGACCACTTCTCGTTCCTTGCTTCCTGGCTGATGTTTTGGTCACTTTTGAATGCTGGCGGTGCTCTCACTCTAGTGGTAGCATGAGACGGAGTCTACAACCCACACAAGGGGCTCAGGTAGTGCAGCTCATCCAGGATGGCACATCAATGCGAGCTGTGGCAAGAAGGTTTGCTGTGTCTGTCAGCGTAGTGTCCAGAGCATGGAGGCGCTACCAGGAGACAGGCCAGTACATCAGGAGACGTGGAGGAAGCCGTAGGAGGACAACAACCCAGCAGCAGGACCGCTACCTCCGCCTTTGTGCAAGGTGGAGCACTGCCTGAGTCCTGCAAAATGACCTCCAGCAGGCCACAAATGTGCATGTGTCAGCATATGGTCTCACAAGGGCTCTAAAGATCTCATCTCGGTACCTAATCGCAGTCAGGCTACCTCTGGCGAGCACATGGAGGGCTGTGCGGCCCCACAAAGAAATGCCACCCCACACCATGACTGACCCACCGCCAAACCGGTCATGCTGGAGGATGTTGCAGGCAGCAGAACGTTCTCCACGGCGTCTCCAGACTCTGTCACGTCTGTCACATGTGCTCATGTGCTCAGTGTGAACCTGCTTTCATCTGTGAAGAGCACAGGGCGCCAGTGGCGAATTTGCCAATCTTGGTGTTCTTTGGAAAATGCCAAACGTCCTGCACGGTGTTGGGCTGTAAGCACAACCCCCACCTGTGGACGTCGGGCCCTCATACCACCCTCATGGAGTCTGTTTCTGACCGTTTGAGCAGACACATGCACATTTGTGGCCTGCTGGAGGTCATTTTGCAGGGCTCAGGCAGTGCTCCACCTTGCACAAAGGCGGAGGTAGCGGTCCTGCTGCTGGGTTGTTGCCCTCCTACGGCCTCCTCCACGTCTCCTGATGTACTGGCCTGTCTCCTGGTAGCGCCTCCATGCTCTGGACACTACGCTGACAGACACAGCAAACCTTCTTGCCACAGCTCGCATTGATGTGCCATCCTGGATGAGCTGCACTACCTGAGCCCCTTGTGTGGGTTGTAGACTCCGTCTCATGCTACCACTAGAGTGAGAGCACCGCCAGCATTCAAAAGTGACCAAAACATCAGCCAGGAAGCATAGGAACTGAGAAGTGGTCTGTGGTCACCACCTGCAGAATCAGTCCTTTATTGGGGGTGTCTTGCTAATTGCCTATAATTTCCACCTTTTGTCTATTCCATTTGCACAACAGCATGTGAAATTTATTGTCAATCAGTGTTGCTTCCTAAGTGGACAGTTTGATTTCACAGAAGTGTGATTGACTTGGAGTTACATTGTGTTGTTTAAGTGTTCCCTTTATTTTTTTGAGCAGTGTATATATATATACAGGACACGACAATACGAGGGCAAAATGACGTCTGAACTGCTATGCCATCTTGGAAGAAAATGTAATAACCTACAAATTAATTTCCAAGATTTAAAGAAAACATTTTTTAAAATATATTTCCCGACCTTTACCTGGTTCCAATCCGCCACTCCGAGCAAAAAAAAAAATGTATGTATGTGTACATTGTCATCCACCTGATCTCAACATTGTTAATGCCCTCCTCTATTGATTTGTACGTGTTCTTTATTGAAGCTGGGTTGTGTTCATTAGAGCACACACCACAACAAAATGTTACGCAACAGAAAACCCTAAACAAGCCTTTAATATCGCAGATAATATTACACCTCCCGGTTTCACTGTGTTTTCTTCTGTGTTCTACCTTATGCACATTACTCTGTCCTTTATTGACTTCTTATCTGTCCGTCTCTGTAGTGGACTGTTGTTATTGTTATATTGACAATGTTGTCTTCTGTTATATTTCCCCAGTGGCCTGGCTGCGTTGGGCCGGGCTGTAAGGTGGTGGTGATAGTTTCTGGGTGCTGGTCTAGGTGGAGAGGCAGAGGCAGGAAGAGCCTGCAGTGGAGGAGTGGCTGTGGGTGTGGAGGTGGTGCCCCTGCTAGGCCATGCCCAGGTTCCGGAGAGGGCTGAGGAGATAGCAGCTGAGCCGCTCTGCTCTACCCTCCCTACAGACACAGGTAGGAAGCAGCCTCAGCAATGGTAACGGACCCAGGAACAGGTGAAAAATGGAGGGGGGGGAGTATCACAGATATAGAGATAGAGACATAAACAGACATGGGCGGGGTACAGTACTGTACTACAACAAGCAGGCTTAACATCCCCTCCCGAAATAAAGACACACACACACATACTTTATTTATTTACACAAGGCTGAATTAAATGTGTAAGCCTATTTGATCATACACCCTTTTGAGAAAAGATTTGGGGTTAACTATCCGTCTGCAACTACCATAAAACGGTCATATCTTCTTTCATCCTGACTGTGACGTAAGAAGCCTGCCCTTTAATCTTCTCTCCCATTTTCTCTAACAAAGTGATTCCTAAATCCAGTCCTTGAGTAGTCCAAACAGTAAACATTTTTGTTTTAGCTCCAGACAAACTCATCTGATTCAACTCATTGAAGGCTTGATGATTAGTTGACAAGCTGAATCAGGTGTGCTTGTCCAGGACTACAACAAAAATGTGTCCTGTTGGGGGTACACGGGGGAGTAAAAAGGGGCAGTGAAAATTATTGAAATTATTTTCCCTGAGGGGCAAGAAGGTATGGCAACACAGAGGAGGGGAAGGACATAATGATATTGATTATTGAAGCAAGAAGTCCCAAGGAGGTTTTGTATATGGCCAATTTAACATGGCTAAGGGCTCTTCTTAGCACAACGCAACGTGGAGTGCCTGGATACAGCCGTTATTCACGTGGTATATTGGCCAAATACTACAAACCCCAGAGGTGCCTCATTGCTATTATAAACTGGTTACCAACGTAATTAGAAGAGTGAAAATACATGTTTTGTAATACCCATGCGATATGGTCTGACATAGCACAGCTTTTTATGGTCAAAAGTTTTAGTAATCCTTTAGTAAATCTTTATTTTTACTATTTTCTACTAAAACTATGATATAACACATATGGAATCATGTAGTAACCATAAAAGTGTTAAACAAATTTAAACAAACATTTGAGATTCTTTAAATAGCCACCTTTTGCCTTGATGTCAGCTTTGCACACTCTTGGCATTCTCTAAACCTGCTTCATGAGGTAGTCACCTGGGATGCATTTCAATTAACAGGTGTTTCTTGTTAAAAGCTAATTTGTGGAATTTCTTTCCTTTTTAATGCGTTTGAGCCAATCAGTTGTGTTGTGACAAGGTGGGAGGTATACAGAAGATAGCCCTATTTGGTAAAATATCAAATCCATATTATAGCAAGAACAGCTCAAATAAGCAAAGAGAAATGACAGTCCATCATTACTTTAAGACATGAAATCAGTCAATATGGATAATTTCAGAACTTTGAAAGTTTCTTCAGGTGCAGTCGCAAAAACCATCAAGCGCTATGATGAAACTGGCTCTCATGAGGACCGCCACAGGAATAGAAGAACAAGAGTTACCTCTGCTGCAGAGGATAAGTTCATGTGAGTTAACTGCACCTCAGATTGTAGCCCAAATAAATGCTTCACAGAGTTCAAGTCACAGACCCATTTTAACATCAACAGCACCCAGAATATCATCCGGGAGTGGCCAGCTGAGTATAAGACTATGTAAATGGCTGAGAGAGCTTCCTACTGCCTGAGCTATGTTGTTGATGTAAATTGAGAATAATGTGGGGCCTAGGATCGAGCCTTGGCGTACTCCCTTCGTGACAGGAGTGGCTGAGACAGCAGATGTTCTTACTTTATACACTGCACTCTTTGACAGTGGTAGCTAGCAAACCAGGCCAAAGACCCCTTAGACATCAATACTCATTAGCCAGAATCAAGGGTAATGGTGACATCATTCAGGACCTTTAAGGTTATAGAGACACATGCATAATCTGAGTGGAAACCAGATTGTATACCAGAGAGAATACTATAGACATCAAGAAAGCCAGTCAGTTGATTATTGACAAGTTTTTCCAACACTTTTGATAAACTGGGCAAAATAGAAATTGGCCTATAACAGTTAGGATCAGCTTGATCTCCCCCTTTAAATAAAGGACGCACCATGGCTGCCTTCCAAGAAATGGGAACCTCCGCAGAGAAGAGAGACAGGTTAAAAAGGTCAGAGATAGCCTTGGCATAGGGGCTGCAACCTTAAAGAAGAAAGGATCTAAACCATCTGACCCAGATGTTTTTTTGGGGTCAAGTTTAAGGAGCTCCTTTAGCACCTCAGACTCAGCAACCTCCTGCAGGGTGAAACTTTGTAGCAGGGCAGGGGAAAAAGAGGGAGGAGCATCAGGGATATTCACATTAGAAGGGGTGGGAGATGAGGAAATGTTGGACTGGCAATAAGGCATGGCTGAGTCAAATGGGAGTCTTGACTTTATTAAGTGGTGATTAAAGATCTCAGCCATGTGCTCCTTGTCAGTAACAACCACATCATCAACATTAAGGGACAGGAGGAGGAGGGTTTATACTCCAGGTCTTTAACTATTTTCCAGAACTTCTTGGGACCCACAGAGAGACAACTGTTCCTTCAAGTAAATAACTTTGGCCTTCCAGATAGCCTGAGTGCACTTATTTGTAATTTGCCTGAACGAGAGCCAATCAGCCTGAGTATATGTGTGTCGAGCCTTTCGCCAAATTGAATTCTTGAGGTGGAGTAACTCTGCCATGGTCGAACCAGGGGCAGAAGCTGTTTTTAATGATCATTTTCTTGATGGGGGTGTGTTTTTTAACAATACCGCAGAAAATATTAAAAAAGAAGGTCTAAGCTTCTTCGACAGAGGGGATCAAGCTGATTCTATACCAATTTGCAGAGGCCAGATCATGAAGGAAGGCTTGCTCATTAAAGTTTTTTAGCAAGTGTCTATGACAAATCAGGACAGGTCGTTTCACTGAGCAGCCATTATGAACACAGGCTGTAAAACAGTGATCACTAAGGTCATTACAGAAAACACCAGACTGATACCTATCAGGATTATTTGTGAGGATAACATAAAGGAGAGTAGCCTTTTCTGGGTGTTTGGAGTCATACCTTGTGGGATTGGTAATATCTGAGAAATATTTAGGGAGTCCCATTGCTTTAGGACTTGGTCAGGTGGTTTAACCTTTACCGAACCTCAACCCCGTATCCGGGATCACCCCCCACCCCCCACACACTGATTAGCATAGCTAGCATAGCTTCACAAGTAGATAGTAGCATCTAAATATCATTAAATCACAAGTCCAAGACACCAGATGAAAGATACAGATCTTGTGAATAAAGCCACCATTTCAGATTTTTAAAATGTTTTACAGGGAAGACAAAATATGTAAATCTATTAGCTAAACACGTTAGCAAAATACACCACTATTCTAACTCCATCAGTTTCTTACTCCTTCAGGTGCTATCACCAATTCGGCTCAACTAAGATATTGATAGCCAATAACCTATAAAAAAAACCATCAGATGACAGTCTGATAACATATTCATGGTATAGGATAGTTTTTGTTAGAAAAAAGTGCATATTTCAGGTAGAAATCACAGTTTACAATTGCACCGACCATCACAAATCGACTAGAATTACTAGATAGAGCAACGTGTATGACCAATTTACTCATCATAAAACATTTCATAAAAATAGACAAAGCATAGCAATGGAAAGACCCAGTTCTTGTGATTTCAGACCATATTTCAGATTTTCTAAGCGTTTTTCAGCGAAAACACAATAAATCGATAAGTTAGCATACTACATGTGCAAACGTTACCAGAGCATCGATTCCAGCCAAAGAGCGCTATAACGTCAACATCGCCAAAAGATATTAATTTTTTCACTAACCTTCTCAGAATTCTTCCGATGACACTCCTGTAACATCATTTTACAACATACATATACAGTTTGTTCGAAAAGGTGCATATTTAGCCATACAAAACCGTGGTTACACAATAAAAATACTAGGAAATCAAGCCTCAATATGTCTGACGTCATCTATCAGAGTGATCTAGTTTAATTGAAAGCTAATCATATACTTGACTAAAAAATACAGGGTTGACAGGAATCGAAAGACAAATTAGTTCTTAATGCAACCGCTGATTTACATTTGTAAAATTATCCTTACTTTTCAATACAGGGTTCGCCAAGTGAAGCTACACCAAACAAAATGGCGAAATATGCGTTTAAAATATTTCGACAGAACAACAATTTATCATATTAAATATTGCTTACTATGAGCTGTTCTTCCATCATATTCTTGGGCAATGTATCCTTTCTATGTTATAAACGTCTTTTGGTCGATAGATGTCCTCTGTCCTTCGAAATATCCACTAACGATCGAACGGGACCCAAAAACGTGTCCAAAGTTTCAGAGTGCACAACAAAGAAATTCCTCAAAATCGCACTAAACGGATATAATTTCCTATAAAACGGTTTAAATTAACTACCTTATGATGTTTCTAAGTCCTATATCGAATTAAATTACAGACGGATACATTTCAAGTTGATAACCGAGCCTGTGAAAATGGCGTCCGGAGGTCCCTTCCTGCGTAAGGGCGAGCGTCGAAAGGGGGGCTACTCTCACTCCTTGGTCTTTTATAACCTCTGAGAGCTACGGAGAAGGCCCATTCCACTTCTCATTGGTTACTGACATCCAGGGGAAGGCGGGTGCAGTTCGTGTCGTTCCATAGGATAGACAGAGACCTTAAAAACTGATCTGAAACCAGAGCTTCGCTCTCAGACCTTTCACTGTCTGTCATGGATTTCGCTGTAGAAAGAGTTCTGGGTCACCCACAGACATCATTCCAACTTTGTATGAAACTAGAAAGTGTTTTCTTTCCAATAGAATTAATAATATGCATATTGTACGAGCAAGAATTGAGTACTAGGCAGTTTAATTTGGAGACGACAAAATGCTAATTCGGAACAGCACCCCCTGTAGTCGCAAGAAGTTAATTAAGCATGTCCCAGTTTAGGTCACCTAGCAGGACAAATTCAGATTTAGTGTAAGGGGCAAGGAGAGAGCTTAGGGCAGGTAGGGTACAGGCCGGTGCTGATGGTGGACGATAACACCCGCTTGGGAGAAACTTTTGTAGAAATTCCCAGCTAGCTAGCAAGTCCCTGTCCACCGTTTTTTTCCCACGTACAAAAGGAGGTCATTAGCTAGTTATGTCGCATCAGTTTCGGCGAATGGTCCTTTACAACGTCCAAGCAAAGTTGTCCTGTGGCTGTTGCATTTTGGAGATTGCGAGGAGGATATCTTGTGTCGTGACTTGCTATCATTAACCCTTTCATGTGTGAGTTCCAAATATCTCTAACGGTCGCCCCAGCGTGAGTTGTTTTATGCACGTGATGTTAGAACGTTCTCTCCAATTCCAGAATGTGATTGTTATGTAACAGTACGTATAATATGCGCTGCCCTCAAACCAAAGCACGCCGCCTGTTTTATTTTTCAATTTTCAATTATTTTCTAAACAGTTTTTTATTTTATAATAACAGTTTGAAATGAGGTGTGTTCCGCCACATAACAGTAGTCATTTTTACTTTTGCGGCCCAATTATTTTTTTTGACATTTCTGACCCGGACAAAATTCCTCAAACACTTCTCAATTGTTTGTGCAGTTCAAGTCTGCAGACATTTACTCATCTGCCGTCCTGCATACACATGTTCATATTTTCCACCTGTCGCCTGCATCGCAATCAAAGTCGTTTTCGTTACCAATAATAACTTTGGAAATGAGTGCGTTTCTATCAAAGTGCCTTATTACGTTATAATAGTTTCTGCATGTCGTGTTATGTCGTTTCTACTGTAGCATCATGTTTTTGTGTATATTCCTTATAACCGCGGAGACGCGATGTAACGTTACTCATTTCATAACATGTATGGTGTTATACTCAATGCTTAGGTATCTAGCTACAGTCTTATTAGCTCTGGAAAACAATGCTAATTGCGTCACGGATGTATTAGCATGTGTTGTATGTTGAAGCTACCCTGGCCTTTTGACTCCCAAGTGGCACAGCGTCTCAGTGCTAGAGGCGTCACTACAGACACCCATCTTCAAATCCAGACTGCGTTTCTATCAAAGTAAGTGCCTAATTACGTTATAATAGTTTCTGTGTCGTGTTATACCGTTTCTACTGTAGCTCACTGTGTGTATGGAGCATAATATATTTGTGTATATTCCTTATAACCGCGGACACGCTAGGTAACGTTACTCATGTTACTCACCTTTTATGGTGTTATATTCAATCGTGCTTATGTAGCTAGTTACATTATTCTATTAGCTCTGTAAAACAATGCTAAATGCGTCAGAAGTATTGGCATGTTGTATTTTGACGCTACCCTGGAAAAATATCTTATACCACTTGGTCGTTTTCTGAGTTCATTCCACAAAGCTGTTTATCATGTCGGCCTTATCCACTGCCCCCATTTTGAGGTAATAGTCAAGCACGCAGTCTGGTTTGATGTTTCTCTGTCTGGTTTGTTTCTCTCTCCCGTCAGGTGGTTCACCTTCCCTGTGGCCGACATGGTTGCTGTATGGACAGTGGAGAGGACATGGACGTCTCGTTTGTCATGGCACTTTACTGCCAGCTGTTGACATCTCTTGTTTTGTATAACGGGTCATTTAGGATGGCAGTAGCGTTGATGATGAAATGCAGTCATAGCAGCAGAACTAGGAAGCAGTCTTGGGAAAAGAGGGTGGCAAAGAAGGGAGTTGCAAACATAGGATCTCTGCTCCAGTATTCTCTTAGGGAGTTCTTCTTTACTGTCACCAGGAATGTATACATTTCACTAATTGTGGTTGTCCCCCCACTCCTGGTGTAACAGTATAACTTTACGTCCGTCCCCTCGCCCATACCCGGGCGCGAACCAGGGACCCTCTGCACACATCAACAACAGTCACCCACGAAGCATCGTTACCCATCGCTCCACAAAAGCCGCGGCCCTTGCTGAGCAAGGGGAACCACTACTTCAAGGTTTCAGAGCAAGTGACGTAACTGATTGAAACGCTATTAGCGCGTACCCGCTAACTAGCTAGCCATTTCACATCCGTTACACTGGCTCTCTCTTATCCTGTAGCTCCAAGGCATAGCGATTGGTCTCTACTATGTCTCCCACCAGCTCCTCTGTCAGAAACAACTTGAAGCACTGCCTCAGATGAAAATGGCAAGGGGCGTTGCACTCCAGACTGGGACTCATCAACACAATCAGCAGGGCCAGGAGGGGTGAAATGGCTGGCAGCCTTCCAGCTACCACAGAACTCCTGTACTTCATCCACTGTCAGTGTGCCACCATCACCACCAGCATCTTCTAATGGAACTGGGACTTTGTCAGTGGACAAGGGGTCCTCAGATTCAGGGTTCTCAATGGCTACAAGGTTGGGGGGTAGCTCCTCACTGTCAGAATCTGATTCCTGACTTTCATAGTCAGACTCAAAATCTCCAGAATTTCCACATTTGTGAGTTGTCTCCTTTTGAAAGTTATTGCTAATGCTACAGCTTAGCTCACTATCTACATACATAAACAACAACACTGAATGGTTTAGAGCAGGGGTGTCAAAGTCAAATGGACGGAGGGCCAAATAAAAAATTTAGCTACAAGCCGAGGGCCGGACTGTTCGAATGTTCATTGAAAAATTTTTAAATGACGCATATAGTCTAGTGAACCTAATTGAACCTACTGAAAACCTAACAAATATATTCCAATATGATCAGATAAATAAAGCAATATTTTCTTATGGCTCTGTCAGTAATCTTTAATTTTCAACAGACACAAAAGACAAATTTCCTTTATATAAAAATCCCCATAACATGAACATTAAATGAAAGAAACCGGTATTCAAGGCACCATCAGTAGCCTATATTTTCTATTTTAGCAAAAGTGGGCTAAATTTACTTCAAAGAAAAAAACAATAATAGCAATTTTCTATCATCCACTCAACTGAAATATTTTTAAAATATAATTGGATTGAAATACAATAAAATAAAGTGCAAAAATCTATTAATCAAAAACAACACTTTGTTTAAGGAGAAGTAACATGCAGTGAAAACAAATATTAAACTTTAACTTTTAAACTTGAACTGAGTAAAAACTCTAAATATGTGATTGCACAGTAATGTTCACTTGTTTGAGGTTGAGGGTGATACTTGGTGGTGTCCCATCTTTTCCACAAGTTCATCAATGTTCGGGGTAAGGCTCTGAGCTGAGGAAATCCTCAGAATTGAGTGGAGGTGTTCAGCAGTAAGTCGACTTCTGTGTGATGTTTTGTTCAGGTTCATCAAAGAAAACAGTTGTTCACACAGGTATGTGCTGCCAAACATAGACAACGTTTGAGCAGCCTGGATGCGCAGCTGGGGCATTGTGTCGGGGAGGAAACGGGCGAACTCCGCAGCACCCACTGCCGCATATTTTGCCCTCAGTGCATCATTGCATTGGAGGTCAATCAACTCCATTTGGAGGTTTGGTGGTGAGCTTTCCACGTCAACAGCAAATGGGTTACCGAGCAGTTCCAACCTGCTTTTTTGTGCTTCAAAGTCAGCAAATCGGCGTCGAAAGTCAGCGGCAAGCATACCTATTTTATCAGCCAACTGTGCGCTCGGGAACGCACTGGTAGAGAGCTTCTCTTTCATGGTCTGGCAGCTGGGAAAGTGGCTCAAATTTTCTTTCCGCATCTGCGTCTCCCACAGAGTCAGTTTGGTTTTAAATGCCTTCACTGTACTGTACATATCAGAGATGACATGATCCCGACCCTGCAGCTGCAAGTTCATTGCATTCAGATGACTCGTAATGTCACACAGAAAAGCCATTTCACACAGAAACATTTCGTCTCGGAGTTGTGTTGTGTCTTTCCCTTTGCTGTCCAAGAACAGACAAATCTCCTCACGAAGCTCGAAACATCTTTGAAGCACCTTTCCCTGGCTTAGCCATCGCACCTCTGTGTGATAAGGCAAATCACCATGCTCCGTTTCTAACTCCGTCAGAAATGCCTTGAACTGGCGGTGATTCAAACCTTTGGCTCTGATAAAGTTAACTGTGCGCGTGATGATGCTCATTACATGCTCCATTTTCAAGGCTTTACCGCACAACGCTTCCTGGTGTATGATACAATGATAAGCTGTCAGCTCACCTGTCGCGTTTTCCTCTTGCATCTTTTCCCGTATCTTCGCCACCAGTCCGCTCCTGTGTCCACACATCGCAGGTGCTCCGTCGGTTGTCAAACCCACGAGTTTTTCCCAAGGCAGCTCCATCTCATTTACACATCTTGACACCTCTTCATACAAATCATGCCCCGTAGTTGTGCCATGCATAGGACGTAAAGCCAAAAACTCCTCTGTCACGCTTAGGCTGGAGTCCACTCCGCGGATGAAAATTGACAACTGGGCAATGTCAGAAATGTCGGTGCTCTCATCCACAGCCAAGGAATATGCAATGAAATCTTTTCCCTTTTTCACAAGCTGCTCTTTTAGATTGATGGACAACTGGTCTACTCTCTCGGCAATGGTGTTTCTGCTCAGACTCACATTTAAAAAGAGTTGCCTTTTTTCTGGGCAAACTTCGTCACAAACTTTAATCATGCAGTTTTTGATGAAATCCCCCTCCGTAAATGGCCGGGCTGATTTAGCGATCTCTTCTGCCAAAATAAAACTGGCCTTGACAGCAGCCTGGCCTTGTGATTTGGCTTTTTTGAACAGAGCCTGTCGAGATTCCTCTGCCTTTTGTAGCCTTTGTTCCATGTCCATATTCTTGTTTTTGTCCGCGTGTTTCGTTTCATAATGTCGTCTCAGATTATACTCTTTCAGTACCGCCACACTTTCTCCACACAGAAGACACACAGGTTTTCCAGCTACCTCCGTGAACATATACTCCGACTCCCACCTTGTTTGAAACCCCCGGTTCTCAGTGTCCACCTTCCGTTTTGCCATTTTTGATGGGTATCTGAAAGTTAATTTTACTGTGATGCTGACGACTGCTGTGCCAATAAATATTGAAATGAAGCAGCCTACTGCTCGGTGCGTCACCGTTGCATTGTGGGAAATGTAGTATTGGTGCGTGTAAAAGATCTGCGGGCTGCCGGCTTGCTGCGGTCTGCGGGCCGGTTCTAATAATAAATCAAGATCATCCCAGGGGCCGTAAAAAACCTTCTCGCGGGCCGGATGTGGCCCGCGGGCCTTGACTCTGACATATGTGGTTTAGAGTGAGAGGGTACGTGGTTGACTGCCGGCACGCGCCACTTGTCTCAATAAATCACTATCAGAAAATGTTTTGTGTGGCAATTATTTGTGTATTTACTGTTTTCACATGTTTTCAATTCTATGTGACAAATCATGCATTCCGATTCTTGCACAGATTGTAATGGGCACATATGTGTGTAAAATACTTTTTTGAAGGTTGTACTGATTATGATGAGCTAAGCTAATTCCAGCTGTGTAGCCATGTTTGTTAACATACAATGCATTCTGGGTTTCACGTAATCGTCTGTTTGACCAAAGATGTTATAACAAAATGAGGTGAGTAAGAGTTCACTCATTTTTTGAGGACTTCCGGAAATGAAGGGTGGGATGTGAACGACTGTGATTGACACACCCCTTCAACATGCATACTCATCTTGTCTTCTCTTATTATCTTCGGTTTCTGTGAGGAACAAATGCATGGCTGCGCGCTGAAACTAATCGTCGGATTACTTTCGATTTCAAAAGTGTTTTACCTAATTATTTCGATCAATGGTGAGCTCACCCGTGATGTGATTAATTATACATAATAATTGCTATTATTGTAGTTTGTCAGCCGAGAGTTAGAAAATATTACTGCTTGTGTTGGGTCAATCTTTCCTCAGTTAGCGCTTGGATAAATGTAGCCTACATTTTTCCGGTTAGGATGATTGTGTTATGCTATATATACTTCTGTGAATATCTGAACATTGCATCCCAAAATAAACTGCGCACATTCTGGACATAACTTTGTAAGGACTGTGTTTGTGTAAATAGTTTCTGAAAAAAGTGTGGCCAGCTCAAATGCTGATTGTTGCGTCATTCGAAACTGGCCGTTCTAAACGAGCGTTCTAAATGAGTGTTCTAATCACACGGGTGTGATCGTACGCTTCAGGGACCACTGTAGAACGATCACACCCGTGTGATGGTACGTGTGAAAGGGTTAATGCAATGACGGCTATTCATCGAATAATTACATATCACGTTCAATTATTAATCGATTAAATGAATCATATAACAATTCATTAAGTAGTAATCTGGGGCACAATGGGAAAAGTTAATTTAACGTGTTACCGTTTCCAGAATTAACAAAAAAATATCAGAATATCTCGATATACTATCTGTCATCCATCAATCATTTGCCTCTATTTCAGTCTCATTCTGAACATCGTAATATGTTAGAAATCTGCACGAACCCCAGTCTCCATGATGAATCAGCTTACACAAATTGGCTTAATTATTTATTTACTAACTAATGAAATAATCACACTGAAATACATAAACACACACAGGATATTATGGAATACTAACATAATGCAATGAAAAGTCCCTAGTGGACTCAGATATGATAGCTTGTTACACAATGAAAGGGGGGGGGGGACAAAGAGAGGGAGGAGGAGAGACAAAGGAATTCAACTATCGTACATACAGTTGAATAATACACTCATCGTAAATATGGATGTTTAGCACCCCAACAACCACTCATTTGGATTTAGAAATGCAAGGTACATATTTACGCTTGTATTTTTTTGTTGCCTCGCGTTGTTGAAAACGCCCTATCAGTCTGTGGAGTCAGTCGACAGAAAGTCTCTGATTGTGTAAGTCTCTGGTTGTCCATCAGAGGTCACCATGTCCTTTGTAGTCGTAGCTTCTTGGACTCAGAATGTCTGTTACAACGGATCCTCCAGAGGTGTACCACGCGGTGTTCAGCGGGCCTTATTCTTCATTCTGTTTGTTTAGAATAAATACCCTAGAGATATCTATAGTGCTGAGAGGACGTGCTCTTTGTCTGTCTTCTTCGGTCAAGTTTCCTAGACTAACAGCTGCAGACTGAATGTTCCTGTGTAGTTTTCTTCGAGAGAGAGACTTTTAGAGGGTCTTACCATTTTCTGGTATTGTAGTTTCAAACCATTTTCCCATTTCCATATTCAGTACTTCGGCTGGTCTTTAGTTTTAAACCATTTCTCAGCCGTGTAGCCACCGCTTCACACTGTCTGGTCTGGTAGAGATTTTCTAGAGTTTCTAACCATATCGTACCTTTCAGCTCACGCCGTCAGTCATGCAGGTCTGGTAGAGTCAAACCATTTTACCGTCCGTATACTGGTCTGTAAAGATTCCAACCATTTCAACGTCTGGATGGTCCTCACGTTCTCTGGTCTAATGTAAATTTTGTTAGTGGTCCTTTTATGTCCTCGCGTTGGAGAGTGGTTCCATCACGTTGCCACAAGGTCTGTGCTCACGTGGGCGTGGTTACTGACTGGGTAAAACTTTACATGAAAAACAATTCTCTCATTTAGAAGGATAAAATCACATTTCATCGTCTCACAAATAGTTTCATATTTAGTCATATAAGCTCCTTAACTTTTAGATATACAGTAAATCTGATAACTGGGACGTATACACTTGTAGAGTTACTGTTATTTGGTTATACCGTCCTTAATGATATCACAAACAATGACTTATTTGACATGATTATTGTTTCGAGGCCCACCAACCGTTTCCCACATTATTTGTGTTAGGAATATTGTGTCCTTATCCACTGTTGGATGTTGTAGTTTTGGTGGGAGGAATCTCCTTGTAATCTCCACTTCCTCTACCTGCATTTTTTTCTGTCTTTGGTTTCGTTACCCTGCTCTTTGCTTTCCTGCCTTTTGTTGTGGTTGCAAAGTTTTGCCGCATTCATTCCATGTAGGCAGGGTTAAGAAGGAAGTTAAGATAATGCATCTCTATTGGCCAACCAGTTCTGGAGTGACAGGTCACCCTCACCCTGTCACGGAATTCTTCGTCCTCCTCTGATGAGGAGTAAGAAATGTCGGACCAAGATGCAGCGTGGCGAGTATCCATTTTAATAGAAATACTTGAAACAAACAAAATAACGAATAAACGAACGAAGACGAAACAGTCCCGTAAAGTGACAATATAAACACAGGATACAGGAACACAGTAACAGGAACAATCACCCACAACCCACAATACAAAACAGGCTACCTAAATATGGTTCCCAATCAGAGACAATGACTAACACCTGCCTCTGATTGGGAACCATATCAGGCCAAACACATAGAAATAGACAAACTAGACATACAACATAGAATGCCCACTCAGATCACACCCTGACCAAACAAAACATAGAAACATACAAAGCAAACTATGGTCAGGGCGTGACACACCCAATGATCCAGTTTGTTTACATCCTACATTAGCTACACGTAGGTATGTTAGATAGGCTACCGTGCACCTGGAAAACTTGCTAGCAATTGTTTTGTTACTGTATTAAGTAGCTTGATTTCTATTCAAGAAGTTAAGTGTCGATTGCAGTCCCTGAACTATTATCTTCAGCGTCTAACTCTGTTAGTTAGCTAACAGGCTAAGAAGCTAGCTAATAAGTTGATTCACACAAATTACTGTGGTGACATTTAGATTCCTGCTGTGAAACATAACGGAAGCCAAAAACACCTTTTTCTAAACAAATATTTTTTATGCATACATGGTCAATAATAATAGTTCCAAATGATGTGTAATGTACAGTTTGAACAGACAGAGTAGATGGATATAATCTACTAAACTATATGGAATTGTTTTAAGAAGGTCAACAAGGATTATTTTGCTTTTTGATTTGGAATTTTAAGACCCCTTGAAGTATCATAAAAATATATTTAAAAATAATTTGATGACAAATTGTATTTGGCCTTCCTGCTACGAGCCCTACAAACACATTGAATAGTAGATGCACTACATGGAACAACAAAAAACAACAACAAAAAACATCTAAAAAAGGAAATTTGTTCTGAAGTGTCTGTCCGATATCTGAGAGATGTAAGAAAGATCACAATTTTTTTAACCCTTTCTTTTTGTCACTAAACAGTCTCCATATATACTTCCATAAATTATTTCAACTGGTACCGGGGGACCTTCAGACGAGTCTTGTGAGGCCGGTGGGCATCCTAAAGCAAAACAACATGTACGTGTTTGTGAGAGTCTCATCTTTCCATAGAGGGGTTATAGTATGCCAATCCGTTCGCACGCTACAGATCATTTTGTGAGAAGAGCGATTTTCGGAATGTCTCATGGCCTGACAAACATCACTCTAGCTCTGTCACCTTTCACCGCAGATGTAACATAGGCAGATGTGGTGGATTGAGACACATCCAATGTAAATAAATCAGATACCGTATCTCTAGCTTAAATGGACAGATTTTTGTGGGTGTTTTTTTATTATGTTAATAATTTTTCTGTGGGGGTGCGGACATCAACCTTATAGGGTTAATAGGGTGTGCATGCCCTGCACTGTTGTTTGGTTAGCTGGTTTTCTGTAAAACAGTAAGCACACGTGTTAAATTCGCAAATCAAATGCCCAATTGTGGTGCCACAGGACAGCAAAAAATTGTATGTTTATCTTTATTTATTGTAATTTAAATGTTGCTTGTAGTAGTTCAGTGTTGACTTAGATTACATACTGTAGCCATTGCAAACGTTATTTAAAATAATTTAGATAACTTCACAGCAATTGCTAACCAGCTGAAATTTTGACAGCTAGCAGGCTCAGCTAAATAAAAATACCCCTAGATATAGCCACGTCTCATAGTCATGAGATTTGTAAATGACAGGCAGAATTCCCTTTAGTGGATAATAGCCGGAATTTGGCCTCTAATATTTTTTTATACAATAAATCAAATTGGTACAGGCCAATTGTCCAGGATGAAATAAAATCTCATTGTGAAATAATGCATTTTCGCCTATTCATTCATTGATATACCAGTTGATGTAGCGCCAGAGCTGCTGATACAGCTCAAACATCTGTTTGTTGTAACATGTTGTAACGAACGTCGTCAGGAGAAGGAGAAGAGGACCAAGGTGCAGCATGGTGCGTGTTTGTTGCTGCTGGAGTGAAACATGTGCTTTAATAAGCCCAATCATTGCACAACAATTCTAAAGGCAAATGAAACCAGTAGCCTTTTTCTCTCATGTTCTATTGGTTTTCAAATCAACTTTCTTTCATTGTCCAGTAGCAAAAAGGCACAATCCTCGTCATATTATATTGTTTCATATTTAGATCTTCCATCTTTCTAAATGTCCCTCTTTCACAGCTCACAATGTTTTTTCCAGCTAATTGCATTTGTCATGACTTTCCTGTGAGGATCCAGATGTGTCGGATCAGCTTTGCAGTGGATGACTTTAGCCAGACCCAGAAGGGGGGAGGGAGGAGCTAGTGGGGGTTTGACAGTTCACACCCTGTTATAAATCATGGATTAGAACTTTCAGCTTTCTCCCTCTCCAAAGTCACACAGGAAGGTGCCGTGGTTCACAGACATTTTCCAAAGTCTCCATCCTCCACGTTGTGTATGAAATATGAAAAATGATGAAAGTGTTTTTGTTTAGAGAGGGTATGTGTTCTTAGAAACTATAAGAGGAAATTCTTTCTATAACTTTGTACAAGTGAGTAGTCACTGGCCCCTTGAGTGAGGTCAGAGAGCGTGTCAGCCTGACTAATGTTTTCAGTTGATGCCAAACAAGTTCGATCTGGTTTAAATCCAGAGACCTACATGTAGAGATTATTATTTAGATATACTATAGGCCTACCTAACAGCCAACATTAGGTACAATAATAGAAGGCCTAAACGTATCTAAATATTGCTATAATCCTACCTTGAAAGAAACGATGTGGTCCCAGAAACACCTCTCTGACATAGGGTCCAGCATATCTCTTGATGATTTCTTCCTCAAAGAAATATCGAGCCATGATACCTGAAAAAGGAGGCAAGAGTGAATTATTGCGGATCACATAACAGTCCATGATGTGTAGGCTACAATATTTTATGTACCTTTTTCTTTGTACATAGCCAAACTTACCATCAAAAATCAAATATGGGTCTGGTCCCTGGCGAGAAATTTCCCCCCACACATGGAGTTTGAGCGGATGATTGGGACTCGGCATGCTTGATCTTCTTCCTTTTTTTCTGTAGCAATTTTGAGCAAATTGCTGCAGGGCCGCGGTCGTCTGTGAAGATGACATCATTGAATGTCTCACCAGCTTTGATCCAGGACGCAAAGTCTTTTTTTGTCAGACGAATCATTAGGTCAAAACTACAGAACATTATGACTATTAGCAGGGCTATATTTTGATCACCTACCAACCAGTAAGAACTCCGGCTCTCACAGACCTGTTAGTTTTTCTTTAAGAAGCCCTCCTGTTCTCCACTCATTACCTGTATTAACTGCACATGTTTGAACTCGTTACCTGTATAAAAGACACCTGTCCACACACTCAATCAAACAGACTCCAACCTCTCCACAATGGCCAAGACCAGGGAGCTGTGTAAGGACATCAGGGATAAGATTGTAGACCTGCACAAGGCTGGGATGGGCTACAGGACAATAGGCAAGCAGCTTGGTGAGAAGGCAACAACTGTTGGCGCAATTATTAGAAAATGGAAGAAGTTCAAGATGACGGTCAATCACCCTCGGTCTGGGGCTCCATGCAAGATCTCACCTCGTGGGGCATCAATGATCATGAGGAAGGTGAGGGATCAGCCCAGAACTACACGGCAGTACCTGGTCAATTACCTGAAGAGAGCTGGGACCACAGTCTCAAAGAAAACCATTAGTAACACACTACGCCGTCATGGATTAAAATCCTGCAGCGCACGCAAGGTCCCCCTGCTCAAGCCAGCGCATGTCCAGGCCCGTCTGAAGTTTGCCAATGACCATCTGGATGATCCAGAGGAGGAATGGGAGAAGGTCATGTGATCTGATGAGACAAAAATAGAGCTTTTTGGTCTAAATTCCACTCGTCGTGTTTGGAGGAAGAAGAAGGATGAGTACAACCCCAAGAACACCATCCCAACCGTGAAGCATGGAGGTGGAAACATCATTCTTTGGGGATGCTTTTCTGCAAAGGGGACAGGACGACTGCACCGTATTGAGAGGAGGATGGATGGGGCCATGTATTGCGAGATCTTGGCCAACAACCTCCTTCCCTCAGTAAGAGCATTGAAGATGGGTCGTGGCTGGGTCTTCCAGCATGACAACGACCCGAAACACACAGCCAGGGCAACTAAGGAGTGGCTCCGTAAGAAGCATCTCAAGGTCATGGAGTGGCCTAGCCAGTCTCCAGACCTGAACCCAATAGAAAATCTTTGGAGGGAGCTGAAAGTCCGTATTTCCCAGCGACAGCCTCGAAACCTGAAGGATCTGGAGAAGGTCTGTATGGAGGAGTGGGCCAAAATCCCTGCTGCAGTGTGTGTAAACCTGGTCAAGAACTACAGGAAACGTATGATCTCTGTAATTGCAAACAAAGGTTTCTGTACCAAATATTAAGTTCTGCTTTTATGATGTATCAAATACTTATGTCATGCAATTAAATGCAAATTAATTACTTAAAAATCATACAATGTGATTTTCTGGATTTTTGTTTTAGATTCCGTCTCACAGTTGAAGTGTACCTATGATAAAAATTACAGACCTCTACATGCTTTGTAAGTAGGAAAACCTGCAAAATCGGCAGTGTATCAAATACTTGTTCTCCCCACTGTATATTTATTCTCCAAAACATCGTTATATATAGCCTTCCCACTGTGGACGTCTATTTCAGCACGGTTTCGCGCTGCTCTAAGACAAGCATGGAGAAACTAAAATGTTCAAATATTTTCCAATATATTCTTAAGATACTGTATATGTGTTGGTGAATATAAGCAAGTGATGTCTGCTACATAATCAAGTTAGGTTTCTCCAGAAATAAATCATTCTAAATAAGAAACTGGTTTTATTGACAAATTAGTGAGAATGTCTCACCACATGTTCAATAATTGCCTTTTTCTCACTCACTCTATGTTAAATGAAAACGAAATCTTCAAAATATTATTACTTTTTAAACAACCCGATTATTATTATTAATATTATTCCTTAATTTAGAATTATATAAAAGCCCCTTAGATATTCTCAGATATTCTCACAGATCCTCACAGAAACTGCCCCTTAGATATTAATTTAGAATACTCCAATCCTCTAAATGTAATTATTGGTGGAAAGTCACATCATTGAAAAATATATTTTTATAAATACTATAGGCCTACCGTAGGAGAAATGAGTCTCACCAGGGTTGAGTACCTTGCTGTTAAAAGTGGTATAGGTCTTATTTATTTTAAAAGCATATTGAAGTTAGAAGCAATTGAAGTTGAAGCAATAACATTTTTGAAGCAATTAGATTTCAGCATCGTTTCGCACTGCTCGCACGACACTGGAATTTTTTAGCTAAATAGCCTAGTACTGTACTGCCGACCGTCACGTTGTACAGTGCCATATTTTCCATCCTAATGGAAATCCAGAGGGTTTTTCATTTTTATTGGAATAGAAACACCATAATATTAGACAAATGAATTAAGCAAGTACCATTCAAAAGTTTGGACACACCTACTCATTCAAGGATTTTCTTTTTTTATTTTCTACATTGTAGAATAATAGTGAAGACATCACAACTATGAAATAACATATGGAATCAGTTAAAAAAACATTTATTTTACAAGGACAGCCTACTCCTTCCTCCCCATCGGGGAATTGAACCCCGGTCTCCCGTGTGCACGCAATCTCTAGTACAGACATGGCCTGCTCTCCCTTATGTAAGGAATTAGGCACTTTCCTATGTTTACTACAGTATGTAATGTAGGCTATGTTTACTTGTCAGACTGCACAGTAGCCTAATAAACAAATGCAGGTGGCTTATATCTTCAAAATGCTTTAAATGCTTTATTATCCAAATGTAAAGCATATACTGTACAGTACTGTATTTCTTCATCAGCATCTTTATGCTTTCATTAATAAAATAATGATAAAAATACTCTTTCAAAATGCAGATGTTGATTTAGTTATGGATCCATCACGAATTACTATGGGAATAAATATCCCTGATTTACCGAAATATTGGAACAAAGTTGTCTAATGAAGGCAAACAATTTAGAATCCTCCAATTCTCTTATGCTGCAGCCTACTCCCGATCATCACGTTGTACAGCACTATGTTCTCCATTCCATCTTAACGAAAACCCTTAGGGTTTCATTTTTCGTTTTTCTCGGAATAGAAACACCATAATATTAATCACATTTATTAAGCCAAATTTATTCAAATCAATCCCATGTACTATGTTATTACAAAAAATGTTTTAAATTCTCTAGTAATTCCAATATGGGAGACCATCAAATGCTTCTCAAAGATGCTCTCTGGTGGCCAAACTAAAATGGCTAACAAATAAATAACGTGCCATAGAATGCTGCAGCGGTCCGCAAGGTGTGCTACAGTATGACACAACTTTTTAAGGAGGAACCACTGCAATTGGTTGTCTATTGTGCTTGTCTTTATTTTCTGAAAGGTTAAATGGTGGAGAAATGTGGTTGCAAAAAAAGTGAGGATCTGAAGACTGTTAAGTGAAAGCTGAATGAAGACTCAAATGGATTAAAAGTGTTGCAGTTAAGTAATTTATTTAATGTAGTTAAGTTTGTATTAGCGTATTTCTTGTTTTATGAACATGGTGGAATTGTGTAGAATGTGGAGGTTTTAAGTAGTAGACACCCAAACGCACAGTAGTTGCACAGTAGCCAATAAGGAAGAATTGTGTAGTGAATTGAGTAGGACATATGTAGTGTGCACTAGTAGTGAAACATCCCAATTCATCACTCATTACTACACTGAACAAAAAGGTAAAATACAACATGCAACAATTTCAAAGATTTTACTGAGTTACAGTTCATGGTAACACTTTACTTGACACCCAGCATCATAACACGTTATGACATGGTCATAACCATATCATAATATGTCAACAGCTGACATAACTTGTCATAACCTGTCATAATATGTTCATGACATATACCTGGTGGCATGTCTTGTGGGGTATGCATGGATGTCCGAGCTATTTGCTTTTAGTTTAAACAGACACCTCGGTGCATTCAGCATGTCACCACTTCAAGTATTGATGATGTCAATCTCTCCTCCACTTTGAACCATGAGAGATTTACATGCATATTATTAATGTTAGCTCTCCGTGTACATTTAAGGGCAAGCCGTGCTGCCCTGTTCTGAGTCAATAAACATTTTCCGAGGGTCCTTCTTTGTGGCATATGACCACATGACAGTAGTCCAGTTGTGACAAAACTAGGATCTGTAGGACCTGCCTTGTTGATAGTGTTGTTAAAAAGGCAGAGCAGAGCTTTGTGTTATCCATCCACCCCTAGGGCGGGTTAATAGAGCAATTACACTGTCACCTGCTCCACTAAAAATATGTTTAAGCAGTGAGCCACTGGTATCTTAAACAAGGCATGCTGTCTTGGGAGACTGTCAGTGCCTGCAGCACTTCCCCTTCCCTTTGTGCAATCCACACAGACCTTTCAGAGGTGAGAAGAATAGCGCTACCAGGAGGTTGTATTTAGTGATGAACTCTCTTCATGTTTTCAACACTTTAGGATAGAGCAGGCTGGCTCACCCTTTATGTTTTAATATAAAGTTCTATGACATCAAAGCATGACAACAAAAGCTGTACATCTATGTGGTCCAACTGCCACTTAAAGTTGTTGTGTTTTTGTTTAGTTTGTGGTGGGGAGAGATTGTGTTCTTCTTTTGCAAAAAAACTTCCTGTCCAACCTTTATTAATGTGACAAATGGCATTTCACTGAAGCAAACAAACTCAAATGAAATATTTAATGTTAATGTGGGAGGGAAAACAGATACACCAATTTACAATATCATGGTTAATTGTATTGTTTAAAAAACATAATTCAGTTTAATCATCATGATGCACACAATAATAACAGCAAGGCGAACTCTACATGTGGGAAAATCACAATGTGTGATGAAATGTGTAGCATCTAATTTGTGATGAATGAACAGGTTTGAATCTGGTTATAGTTAATTTGCTGTTCACCTCAGGTATGGAGGACAACAAACACTATGCTGTCTCAGATAAAGTTGAAGGAGTAATGGCCTTTATGTAGAAATTGCTCCGCCATTTGCTGGTAGCTAAAATTCTAGAATGTTCACCGAATTACAGTTTACTTAAAAAAAAACAAGTAATGTGTAGTGTAAGTGTAGAGAATCATTGTTTAAACTTCTTGTCAATAGGGGGTGCTGTTAGCACTTTGTAATAATTACGTTCCCAAATTAAACTGCCTCGTACTCAATTCTTGCTCGTACAATATGCATATTATTATTACTATTGGATAGAAAACACTCTCTAGTTTCTAAAACCGTTTGAATTATATCTGTGAGTGAAACAGAACTGGACTTAGAGCAATTTTCCTATGTGGATGTGAGAATGCAAAATTTTGCTGGCTGTTCTCAGATCTGTTTATAAATCTGCCTGTCTTCTATTGGTTGAGATGCACTGCATACGCCTTCCCCTGGTTGTTAGCGAATAGTGAGACTTGAAATGGAGTCTCTAGGCAGATCTGAAAGGTTATAAATGGCTTGGGAAGAAAAGTACTGGTCTTTTCCCTCTTCGCTCTGGCGCAGGAAGGAGCTTGGCATATCGTACTAGAACCTTCGGTTATAACTCTTAGAAATATCCGGCTGTGTTTTTATTCGATATAGGTGTTAAAGACATCATAATGTTGTTATTTTAAACCGAATTATATCAGTTTATGTCAGTATATTGCGATTTTCGGATATTTATTAGTGTTGCGTTCTAGGGAGTTGGTGATGTCTGGACCACATGGCTAATGTTTACTGCTAATTGCAACGTTGAAGAGGACATTCTACAACCGAGCAACAATTCTTTTGGACAAAGGACACCTTTCCCAAGTTTCTGATGGGAGTTCATCAAAAAGTAAGAACTATTTATGCTGATAATTCGTTGTTCTGTTGAAAAATGTTAAATGCATAAGCCGCCATTAATTTCAGTGTAGCCTCGCTTTAACGCACGCTGTATGTTGTAGTAACGTTAATTTAAAAAAATGTAACACAGCGATTGCATTAAGAACTAATTTGTCTTTCATTTGCTGTCCAACCTGTATTTTTTAGTCAAGTTTATGATTATTTATTGATTAGAATAGGTGCCTCTCCAAAGATTTCTCCCGACATTTTCTGGGCAGCTTGGCAACTTTTCTCATTGTATAACCACGATTTGTGCCGCTAAATATGCACATTTTCGATCAAACTCTATATGCATTGTGTAATATGATGTTATAGGACTGTCATCTGAAGAATTCTGAGAAGGTTAGTGAAAAAATTAATATATTTTGGTGGTTTATACGTTATCGCTATTTTTGGCTTGAATCAATGCTGTTGTGATGTTTGCTATTGTGGTAAGCTAATATAACGCTATATTGTGTTTTCGCTGTAAAACACTTCGATTGGTTAGTGGCTATTTATATCTTTATTTGGTCGAATTTGTGATAGCTACTGATGGAGTAAAAAACTGGTGGAGTAAAAAAGTGGTGTCTTTTGCTAACGTGGTTAGCTAATAGATTTACATATTGTGTCTTCCCTGTAAAACATTTTAAAAATCAGAAATGATGGCTGGATTCACAAGATGTGTATCTTTCATCTGGTGTCTTGGACTTGTGATTTAATGATATTTAGATGCTAGTATTTACTTGTGACGCTATGCTAGGCTATGCTAGTCAGCTTTTTTACTGATGGGGGTGCTCCCGGATCCGGGTTTGGGAGGAATTAGAGGTTAAACTGATGTGAAATACAATCTCAATAACCAGATATATCATATTTCCAGCTGTTTGAAGCTGGTGTACAAATCCAAAAGTAAAAAGACGCAAAAACAAAAGAGGAAGGAGAAGCATAGAAAGGGGGAGCATGGAAATAGCACACAAAGAATGGATCTACCACTGATCAGACTTGCTTTCAATGAGAATGACAGATCTTTAACTAACATTTCTATGTGAATTATGTTGGGTTGCGCACTCTGGTTCCACTCAATATTTATTTTCTGATACAATAAATACTACTGTAATGCAACTTAGCCAGTGTCACAAATGTTACCAAGAATATGTGCTCTTTTGTCAATCTACATTGTTGCTCATATACAGAACACATGTATTATGTTTACAGAATGGGCCAGGAGCATGACAGGTGAATTCTGCCATCATACATCCTGTGAGTGTCACACCCTGGCCTTAGTTATCTTTGTTTTCATTATTATTTTAGTTAGGTCAGGGTGTGACATGGGGATGTATGTGTTTTTGGTTTGTCTAGGGGTTTGTAGGTTTAATGGGGCAATGTCTTGTCTAGGTGTTTGTATGTCTATGGCTGCCTAGATTGGTTCTCAATTAGAGACAGCTGTGGTTTATTGTGTCTGATTGAGAGCCATATTTAAGGCAGCCATAGGCATTTGGGTTTTGTGGGTAATTGTCTGTGTCTATGTTCTATGTTGCATGTGTGCACCTAGTTCATTTATATAGCTTCACGTTCGTCTATTTGTTGTTTTGTTTTGTTTTTCTTCTTAATAATAAAGAGAAGATGTATTTTTCACACGCTGCGCCTTGGTCCACTCTCTCACCCTTAGACAGCCGTGACAGTGAGACAGTGTGGTTTGTAGAGGTTTGGGTTAGATGACTCAAACCTGGCTGTTGGACAAGTGACGAATCCCACTGGTTAGTGTGTGGGCTGAAGGTACCAGGCTATGCCAGCTCCACCTGTAGTGTGGGAGGAGAGAGGGGAACTCTGCCAAAATAGGGTCTTGACCTGCCAAGGTGACTGGTTAGGATGGAGAAACATCATTCCCATTCCCTACCACTGAAGTTATACTGTGTCCTTCACCATTCTACAGTAGATGGAGACAGCTCTAGACATACTCTACCAATTGGCTTTAGCTATGGAAAAAAGAAAGGGATCAAATCAAATCAAATTGTATTAGTCACATGCGCCGAATACAACAGGTAAGACCTTACAGTGAAAAGCAACTTAAGAGCAACTAACCAACAATGCAGTTTAATAAAAAATATATATAATAATAAAAAATAATGATACGAAAAAGAAATTCAAGTAACAAGTAATTAAAGAGCAGCAGTAAAATAACAATAGCGAGACTCTATACAAGGAGGTACTGGTACAGAGTCATTGTGCAGGGGCACCGGTTAGTCGAGTTATTTGAGGTAATATGTACATGTAGGTAGAGTTATTAAAATGACATGCATAGACGATAACAACAGAGAGTAGCATGGCATGTGAAAGAGTGCAAATAGTCTGGGTAGCCATTTGATTAGATGTTAAGGAGTCTTATGGCTTGGGGGTAGAACCTGTTTAGAAGCGTCTTGGACCTAGACTTGGCACTCCGGTACTGCTTGCCGTGCGGTAGCAGAGAGAACAGTCTATGACAAGGGCGGCTGGAGTCTTTTACAATTTTTAGGGCCTTCCTCTGACACCGCCTGGTATAAGGGTCCTGGATGGTAGGAAGCTTTGCCCCAGTGATGTACTGGGCCGTATGCACAACCCTCTATAGTGCCCTTGCGGTCGAAGGACGAGCAGTTCCCATACCAGGCAGTGATGCAACCAGTCACGATGCTCTCGATGGTGCAGCTGTAGAACCTTTTGAATATCTAAGGACCCATGCCAAATCTTTTCAGACTCCGGAGGGAAATAGGATTTATCGTGCCCTCTTCACGACTGTCTTGGTATGCTTGGACCATGTTAGTTTGTTGGTGATGTGGACACCAAGGAACTTGAAGCTCTCAACCTGCTCCACTACAGCCCCATCGATGAGAATGGGGGCGTGCTCTGTCCTCTTTTTCCTGTAGTCCACGATCATCTCCTTTGTCTTGATCACATCGAGGGAGATGTTGTTGTTGTCTCTGACCTCCTCCCAATAGGCTGTCTCATCGTTGATCAGGCCTACCACTGTTGTGTCATCAGCAAACTTAATTATGGTGTTGGAGTCGTACCTGGCCATGCAGTCATGAGTGAACAGAGAGTATAGGAGGGGACTGGGCACGCACCCCTGAGGGACCCCTGTGTTGAGGATCAGTGTGGCGCATGTGTTGTTACTTACCCTTACCACCTGGGGGTGGCCCGTCAGGAAGTCCAGGATCCAGTTGCAGAGGGAGGTGTTTAGTCCCAGGGTCCATAGCTTATTGATGAGCTTTGAAGGCACTATGGTATTGAATGCTGATCTGTAGTCAATGAACAGCATTCTCACATATGTGTTCCTTTTGTCCAGGTATGAAAGGGTAGCGTGGAGTGCAATAGAGATTGCATCATCTGTGGACTGTTAGGCTGGTATGCAAATTGGAGTGGTTCTAGGGTTTCTGGGATAATGGTGTTGATGTGAGCCATGACCAGCCTTTCAAAGCACTTCATTGCTACTGATGTGAGTGCTATTGTTCGGTAGTCATTTAGCCTGGTTACCTTAGTGTTCTTGGGCACAGGGACTATAGTGGTCTGCTTAAAACATGTTGGTATTACAGACTCGGACAGGGAGAGGTTGAAAATGTTAGTGAAAACACTTGCCATTTGGTCAGCGCATGTTCGCAGAACACATCCTGGTAATCTTTCTGGCCCTGCGTCCTTGTGAACCCACATCGGCTGCGGAGAGCGTCATCACACAGTCTTCAGGAATAGCTGGTGCTCTCATGCATGTGTCAGTGTTATTTGCCTCGAAGCGAGCATAGAAGTAGTTTGGCTCATCTGATAGGCTTGTGTCACTGGGCAGCTCTCTGCTGTGCTTCCCTTTGTCGTCTGTAATAGTTTGCAAGCCCTGCCACATCCGACGAGCATCAGAGCCGGTGTAGTATGATTTGATCTTAGTCCTGTATTGAAGCTTTGCCTGTTTGATGGTTCGTCGGAGGTATAGATTCCCGCTCCTTGAAAGCTGAAGCTCTAGCCTTTAGCTCAGTGCGAATGTTGCCTGTAATCCATGGCTTCTGGTTGGGGTATGTACGTACAGTCAATGTGGGGACGACGTCATCGATGTACTTATTGATGAAGCCAATGACTGATGTGGTGTACTCCTCAATGACGTCGAAGGAATCCCCGGAACATATTCCAGTCTGTGCTATCAAAACAGTCCTGTAGCTTAGCATCTGATTCATCTGACCACTTTTTGTATTGATTGAGTCACTGGTGCTTCCTGCTTTAATTTTTGCTTGTAAGCAGGAATCAGGAGGATAGAATTATGGTCATATTTGCCAAATGGAGGGCGAGGGAGAGCTTTGTATGTGTGTCTGTGTGTGGAGTAAAGGTGGTCCAGAGTTCTTTTCCATCTGGTTGCACATTTAACTTCTACTTCCTCCCAAACCCGGATCCGGGAGCACCCCCATCAGTAAAAAAGCTGACTAGCATAGCCTAGCATAGCGTCACAAGTAAATACTAGCATCTAAATATCATTAAATCACAAGTCCAAGACACCAGATGAAAGATACACATCTTGTGAATCCAGCCATCATTTCTGATTTTTAACATGTTTTACAGGGAAGACACAATATGTAAATCTATTAGCTAACCACGTTAGCAAAAGACACCACTTTTTTTACTCCACCATTTTTTTCCTGCATAGGTAGCTATCACAAATTCGACCAAATAAAGATATAAATAGCCACTAACCAAGAAACAACTTCATCAGATGACAGTCTGATAACATATTTATTGTATAGCATATGTTTTGTTTGAAAAATGTGCATATTTCAGGTATAAATCATAGTTTACCATTGCAGCCACCATCACAACTCTCACCAAAGCGACTAGAATAACTACAGAGAGCAACGTGAATTACCTAAATACTCATCATAAAACATTTCTGAAAAATACACAGCGTACAGCAAATGAAAGACAAAGATCTTGTGAATCCAGCCAATATTTCAGATTTTTTAAGTGTTTTACAGCGAAAACACAATATAGCATTATATTAGCTTACTACAATAGCCAACCACACAACAGCATTGATTCCAGAAATAGCGATAACGTATAAACCAGCAAAAGATATTAATTTTTTCACTAACCTTCTCAAACCTCTTTCGTTGACAGTCCTATAACATCATATTACACAATACATATAGAGTTTGTTCGAAAATGTGCATATTTAGCGGCACAAATCGTGGTTATACAATATGAATAGCAGCCAAAATGCAAACAAAATGTCGGGAGAAATCTTGGGAGAGGCACCTATTCTAATCGATAACTAATCATAAACTTGACTAAAAAATACAGGTTGGACAGCAAATGAAAGATACATTAGTTCTTAATGCAATCGCTGTGTTAGATTTTTAAAATTAACGTTACTACAACATACAGCGTGCGTTAAAGCGAGACCGCGACTAGATTCATAGCAGAATAATAGTTCTACATTTTTCAACAGAACAACGAATTAACATCATATATAGTTCTTACTTTTTGATGAACTCCCATCAGAATCTTGGGCAAGGTGTCCTTAGTCCAAAAGAATCGTTGCTCGGTTGTAGATTGTCGCCTTCAACGTTGGAATTAGCAGTAAACATTAGCCATGTGGCAAGACGTGTCCGACTCACTAAAACGCAGGACAAATGAATATCCGAAAATCGCAATATACCGATATAAACTGATATAACTCGGTTTAATATAACAACATTATGATGTCTTTAACGCCTATAACGAATAAAAACACAGCCGGATATATCTAAGGCCTATAACCGGAGCGTTCTAGAGCCACAGCCAGAGGTCCTTCCTGCGTCAGAGCGAAGTGAACAAAGACCGGACCCTACGTTCCCAGGCTATTTATAACCTCTCAGTTCTGCCTAGCAACTCCATTTCAATTCTCACTATTCGCTGACACCCAGGGGAAGACGTATGCAGTGCATCTCAACCAATAGAAGACAGGCAAATTAATAAACTGACCTGGGAACAGCTTGCAGAATTCAGCATTCTCACATCCTCATAGGAAAATTGCTCTAAGTCCAGTTCTGTTTTACTCACAGATATAATTCAAACGGTTTTAGAAACTAGAGAGTGTTTTCTATCCAATAGTAATAATAATATGCATATTGTACGAGCAAGAATTGAGTACAAGGCAGTTTAATTTGGGAACGAAATTATTACAAAGTCCAAACAGCACCCCCTATTGAGAAGAAGTTTTAACATGCTGATAGAAAGACCGATTTAAGTTTCCCTGCATTAAAGTCCCAGGCCGCGAGGAGCACCGCCTCTGGGTGAGAGTTTTCCTGTTTGCTTATGGCGGAATACAGCTCATTGTGTGTGGTCTTAGTGCCAGCCTCAGTCTGTGGTGGTATGTAGACAGCTATGAAAAATACAGATGAAAACTCTCAAGGTAGATAGTGTGGTCTTCAGCTTATCATGAGATACTCTACCTCAGGCGAGCAAAACCTCAAGACTTCCTTAGATATCGTTTACCAGCTGCTATTTACAAAAAGATATAGTCCGCCGCCCCTTGTTTTACCAGACGCCGCTATTCTATCATGCCGTTACAGTGTATAACCAGCAAGCTGTATGTTGATAATGTCGTCGTTCAGCCACGATTCCGTGAAGCATAAGATATTACAGTTTTGAATGTCCCGTTGGTAGTTTAATCGTCCACGTAGGTCATCGATTTTATTTTCCAAAGATTGGACGTTTGCTAGCAGAATGGAAGGCAGTGGGGGTTTATTTGATCGCCTACGAATTCTCAGAAGGCAGCCCGCCCTCTGGCCCCTTTTACTCCGCCTTCCTCTTTGTGCAAATAACAGGGATCTGTGCCTTTCCCGGGAAAGCAGTATGTCATTCACGTCGGGCATAAGAGACGGTAGCAGCAACATTATGTACAACAACAACGCACAGAAACGAACAAAAAAACACACTTGGATAGGAACGCGTAAAAAACGGCAGCCTTCTTCTCCGGTGCCGTCTTACTAAAGAGAGATAGCAGCCTTGCACTGTTCAAAACGGAATGGAGGTCTTTTCAGTCATTGTGGTGCACTGAAGTCCATTGCTCACCAGATCTGAGTGAGTGGCTTAGTAGATTTCTTCCACCAAGCATGTCTATGGCACCAGAAGGTAAATGGGAAGATGGGCCTGCACCTCCATCCAGGAGACATGAGTCATTTGCTCTTTGACTTTGAGAAACCTGTAGCAGCATAGCAGCATTTGTGACTTATTCCACAGACATCAGGCTTACTCTAGTCAAGCATATTAAGATAAAGCCAAGTAAAAAGGAAAAAGATACAACAAAATGCAATGTTAACAATAACCCCAATGTAGCATCCAGATGTCAGGAATTATGTCTAATGAATTATCAAAATGTTTTATTTCCCCATCAATCTACCATCAATACCCCATTATGACAAAGCAAAAACAGGTTTTAAAAGTGAATACAGCCTCGAGTATTCTTGGGTATGACGAACAAGCTTGGCACACCTGTATTTGGGGAGTTTCTCCCATTCTTCACTGCAGATCATCTTAAATTCTGTCAGGTTGAATGGGGGGCGTCGCTGCACAGCTATTTTCAGGTCTTTTCAGAGATGTTCAATCGGGTTCAAGTACGGTCTCTGGCTGGGCACCTCCAGGACATTCAGAGATCTGTCCCAAAGTCACTCCTGCGTTGTCTTGGCTGTGTACTTAGGGTAATTTTCCTGTTGAAAGGTGAGCCTTCGGCCCAGTCTGGAGGTCCTGAGCGCTCTGGAGCAGGTTTTCATCAACAATCTCTCTCTACTTTGCTCCGTTTATCTTAACATTGATCCAGACTAGTCTCCCAGTCCCTGCCGCTGAAAAACATACCCACAGCATGAACCTGCCACCACCATGCTTCAACGTAGGGATGTTGCTAGGTTTCCTCCGGATGTGACGCTTGGTACAGTGCCTTGTAAAAGTATTCATCCCCCTTGGCATTTTTCCTATTTTGTTGCAATACAACCTGTAATTTAAATCGATTTTTTTTACATTTCATGTAATGTACATACACAAAATAGTCCAAATGGATGAAGTGAAATAAAAAAAACGGAAATGTGGTGCGTGCATATGTATTCACCCCTTTGCTATGAAGCTCCTAAATAAGATCTGGTGCAACCAATTACCATCAAAGTCACATAATTAGTTAAATACAGTCCACCTGTGTGCAATCTAAGTGTCACATGATCCCAGTATACAGTTGACGTGAGAAGGTTACATAGACTTAGGTTGGAGCCATTAAAACTAGTTTTTCAACCATTCCACAAATGTCTTGTCAACAAACTACAGTTTTGGCAAGTCGGTTAGGACATCTACTTTGTACATGACACAAGTAATTTTTCCAACAATTGTTTACAGACAGATTATTTCACCTATAATTCATTTTTGGAGAAATGTCCTCTGGTCTGATGAAACAAAAATAGAACTGTTAGGCCATAATAACCGTTGTTATGTTTGGAGGAAAAAGGTGGAGGAATGCAAGGCAAAGATCACCATCCCAACCGTGAAGCACGGGGGTGGCAGCATCATATTGTGAGGGTGCTTTGCTGCAGCAGGGACTGGTGCACTTCACACAATAGATGGCATCATGAGGCAGGAAAATTATGTGGATATATTGAAGCAACATCTGAAGACTTCAGTCAGGAAGTTAAAGCTTGGTCACAAATGGATCTTCCAAATGGACAATGACCCCATGCATACTTCCAAAGTTGTGGCAAAATGGCTTAAGGACAACAAAGTTAAGATATTGGAGTGGCCATAACAAAGCCCTGACCTCAATCCTAGAGAAAATTTGTGGGCAGAACTGAAAAAGCTTGTGCGGTCAAGGAGGCCTACAAATCTGACGCAGTTACACCAGCTCTGACAGGAGGAATGGGCCAAAGTTCACCCAAGTTATTGTGGGAAGCTTGTGGAAGGCTACCCGAAATGGTTGACCCAAGTTAAACAATTTAAAGGCAATCCTACCAAGTACTAATTGAGTGTATGTAAACTTATGACCCACTGGGAATGTGAATAAATAAATAAAAGCTGAAATAAATCATACTCTTTACTATTATTCTGACATTTCACATTCTTAAAATAAAGTGGTGATCCTAACTGACCTAAGACAGGGAATTTTTCCGAGGATTAAATGTCAGCAATTGTGAAAAATTGAGTTTAAATGTATTTTTGCTAAGGTGTATTTAAAGTTCTGACTTCAACTGTATATACAGCTGTTCTGAAGGCCCCAGAGTCTGCCACACCACTAAGCAAGGGGCATCACCAAGCGAGTGGCACCCTGAAGACCAAGGAGCTCTCCAAACAGGTCAGGCACAAAGTTCTGGAGAAGTACAGATCAGGGTTGGGTTATAAAAAAATATCAGAAAGTTTAAACATCCCACGGAGCAGCATTAAATCCATTATTAAAAATGGAAAGAATATGGCACCACAACAAACCCACGGACCAGGCAAGGAGGGCATTAATCAGAGGCGCAACAAAGACAACCCTGAAGGAGCTGCAAAGCTCCACAGTGGAGATTGGAGTATCTGTCCATAGGACCACTTTAAGAAGTACACTTCACAAAGCTGGTTTTACGGAAGAGTGGCCAGAAAAAAGAAATTACTTCAAAAAAAATGTAAGTGTTTGCCAAAAGGATATGAGGGAGACTCCCCAAACATATGGAAGAAGGTACTCTGGTCAGATGAGACTAAAATTGAGCTTTTTGACCATCAAGGAAAACACAGCGCAAACCCAACACTTCTCATCACCCCGAGACACCATCCCCACAGTGAAGCATGGTGGTGGCAGCATCATGCTGTGGGTATGTTTTTCATCGGTAGAGACTGGAAAACTGGTCAGAATTGAAGGAATTGATGGATGGCACTAAATACAGGGAAATTCTTGAGGTGAAACCTGTTTCCGTTTTCCAGAGATTTGAGACTGGGACAGAGGTTCACCTTCCAGCAGGACAATGACCCTAAGCAACACTCGAGTGGTTTAAGGGAAAACATTTAAATGTCTTGGAATGGCCTAGTTAAAGCCCAGACCTCAATCCAAATGAGAATCTGTGGTATGACTTAAAGATTGCTGTACACCAGTGGAACCCATCCAACGTGAAGGAGCTGGAGCAGTTTTGCCTTGAAGAATGGGAAAAAAATCCTAGTGGCTAGATGTGCCAAGCTGATAGAGACATACCCCAAGAGACTTGCAGCTCTAATTGCTACAAATGGTGGCTCAACAAATTACTGACTTTGGGGGGTTGAATAGTTATGCACACTGTGTTATTTCTTGTTTGTTTCACCCCAAAATATATTTAGCATCTTCAAAGTGTTAGACATGTTGTGTAAATCAAATTATACAACCCCGCCACAAATCTATTTTAGAGTCCTTTAGTCCTGAGAGACCTTTAGCTCATTTGGCTTTTACTGAGCAGTGGCTTCCATCTGGCCACTCTACCATAAGGGCCTGATTGGTGGAGTGCTGCAGAGATGGTTGTCCTTCTGGAAGCTTCTCCCATCTCCACTTAGGAACTGTGGAGCTCTGTCAGAGTGACTATCGCGTTCTTGGTCACCTCCCTGACCAAGGCCCTTCTCCCCTGACTGCTCAGTTTGGCTTGGCGGCCAGCTATAGTAAGAGTCTTGGCGGTTCCAAACGAATGATGCAGTCCACTGTGTTCTTGGGGACCTTCAATGCTGCAGACATGTTTTGTTACTCTTCCTCTGTTCTGTGCCTCGATACAATCCAGTCTCGAAGCTCTACAGACAATTGCTTCAACCTCATTGCTTGTTTTTTTCTCTGACATGCACTGTCAACTGAGGTGCCTTATATAAGCAGGTGTGTGCCTTTACAAATCATGTCCATTCAATTGAATTTACCACAGGTGGACTCCAATCAAGTTTTTGAATAATCTCAAGAATGATCAGTAGAAACAAGATGCACCTGAGCTCATTTTCGAATGTCATAGCAAAGGGTCTGAATACTTATGTAAATAAGGTATTACCAGTAAAAAAACGTAAAATGTTTGCAAAAACTTCCAATAACTTGTTTCCGCTTTGTCATTATGGGGTATTGTGTGTAGATTTATGATGATTTGTATTTATGTAATCTATTTTATAATAAGGCTGTAACGTAACAAAATGTGAAAAAAGTCAAGGGGTCTGAATACTTTCTTAATGCACTGTAAATCATACATTACATATGGGGATGATTTGTGCGTTTCTTCCTTTGTTGTTGCTATATCCCATATGTTTCTTCAACATATCCATTTCTGTGTGGTTTGTACTGGAAAATGTCAGTTTTAAGAGAAGGAATCCATCTTTTTGTCGCCCTTGGGATGAGTGATGCACAGATGTTTTAGTACTCCAATGACAGGCGTGTGGATCTTTCTCATCATTTGTCTGCATGACACATTCTCAGGAAGCATCCCAATAGACTACCAGGAGGACACAAGCAGGTGAGATACCGAGATATAAAACACTTAAATGACTACATCATTGTTTTCGTTAACCCATGAATAAAATATAAGTTTATGTGCCATTATAACCAGTGAGTGAACAAATCCAATTCAATAACGTTGCACTGTGTTATGGATTTTGCTCCCAGACATCCATTGGCATGTGAGTCACAGCTCTCTCTATTTGTCCCTCTAACCAAGGCCATATGCTGCCAATGACGAGGTAGAGATTAAAGGAAAATTTAACCTCTGAAACAGGACATTTTCATTCATCTCAAATCTAGGCCTCACTTTTACAGTACTGATATAGCCTCACTATTTGTGTTCCTCTCTCAGTGCCAGCACACCACGATTGACAGAAGCCTCAAGATGGGTAACAGAGCAGCCACATTTTAGGAGATGGAGTAGATCTAAGGACAGCACATTGACATCACATTTCATGACACAAAAAAAGAAAAGGGAAAATAATCAAGTGAGGGTTGTAAAAAAACAAGAATGTTAAGGGTTTGATAGTTAACCTGGCGGCTGCATGGGGCCCAGAACCCATTCAATAACCTGGACTTGAACACATCCAGTTGGTTGTCTTTCACCAAAAAAATCCATTAGAAAGCTCCCTTTCCCTGGGTTTACAGTGCGTTTGCCTTGTACCATATAAATCATGCCCAGACTAGGCCCTCTGCCTACTGTGCTCTCCCATTTGTCATGTTTATTCACAAAAACATCCATACAGACAGCAAGATGCTAGGTCATAGGACCAAATGCGTCAGAAAAACAAAGACAGTTGTATGGGTTGCTATCCAAACAAGTGCATGTATGGTTTATATTCCATTGATTTGTTTGGGTCTCTATGTCTCGTCAAGGAGGAGCCTTGATGGAAGGTTTTCAATGCAGTAATTAACTGAGTCCAAGAAGCAACATGCTTCATAATAGAGCAGGGGTGGGCAACTTTATGGGGGGGGGCACACAAAATGTGAACTTATCATAATGTGCCGCAGAGGTTTGCAGGTTTGTGTACCCACTTCCATACACACACATGCAGTCAGAGCCGTTAGCCCTAGTCATTTTGGAGCCCTAAGTTACATTTTATCGACCAACTTACCAATCTAAAATATGTACCAAGGGCTTACAAAAGGTGGGGCAGTTGCCCATCCCTCTAATAGAGGGATTTTAAACTTGTATGGAGTATCCAATGATCATTTTAATTGCCTTTTTGGATTGCATTGGGAGAGTGAACATCAAAACATTCTGTTATTAAATATAGAGACAGTGTATGAAATTAGGTATTGTAGAAGGCCAAGGTATTTTTTTATTCAGTAGGAGAAGTGCAAAAACCAAGCATAATTGAAACAGCCATATTTTCTGTTGTTTACACTGACATTTTATGAAAACCTTCAATTAAATAACAACAAACAAAGCAGGCAGGTTTCTCTCTAATTCATACTTCTGTGCATAAAGTTGCAAATTCAGTTAAAATACTCTGTCCTAACAATGTATTAGAATTTACATATCGCAACTTGTGCAGGGGCGATGCACACACACAGACACCAGTGGAGGCTTCTCAGAGGATTATTAAGTGGATGACCATCCTCCTCAGTGAATTTCAGAAAAATTAAATAATGAAACAATTAAAGGTTATCATTTTTAGATAAAACTATTATAAATATATTCATGTCACCAAATAATTGATTAAAACACACTGTTTTGCAATGAAGGTCTACATTAGCCTCAACCGCACTCTGTAGGGTAGCACCATGGTGTAGCCGGAGGATAGCTAGATTCCGTCCTTCTCTGGGTACATTGACTTCCACAGAAAACCTAGGAGGCTCATGGTTCTCACTCCCTTCCATAGACTTACACAGTAAAATAACAACTTCCGGAGGATGTCATCCAACCTATCAGATTTCTGGTAGCTTCATTAAATAGTACCCGCAAAACACCAGTCTCAACATCAACAGTGAGAAGCGACTCCGGGATGCTGGCCTTCCAGGCAGAGCTGCAAAGAAAAGCCATATCTTAGACTGGCCAATAAAAAGAAAAGATTAAGATGGGCAAAAAAACACACTGGACAGAGGAACTCTGCCTAGAAAGCCAGCATCCCGGTGTCGCCTCTTCACAGCTGCCAGTTGAGGACTTGTGAGGCGTCTGTTTCTCAAACTAGACACTCTAATGTACTTGTCCTCTTTCTCAGTTGTGCACCGGGGCCTCCCACTCCTCTTTCTATTCTGGTTAGAGCCAGTTTGCGCTGTTCTGTGAAGGGAGTAGTACACAGCGTTGTACGAGATCTTCAGTTTCTTGGCAATTTCTCGCATGGAATAGCCTTCATTTCTCAAAACAAGAATAGACTGATGAGTTTCAGAAGAAAGTTTTTGTTTCTGGCCCTTTTGAGCCTGTAATCGAACCCACAAATGCTGATGCTCCAGAACCTCAACTAAAGAAGGCCAGTTTTTTTGCTTCTTTAATTAGATCAACAGTTTTCAGCTGTGCTAACATAATTGCAAAATGGTTTTCTAATGATCAATTAGCCTTTTGAAATGATAAACTTGGATTAGCTAACACAACATGCCATTGGAACACAGGAGTGTATCAAGGCACAAGGCAAGACCTAAATGCAGACGCAGGAGGCAGATGGTTGGAGTCTTGCAATGTTTTTCAATCCGAAGCGGTAGGCAGGAGAATGGTCGTGGACATACAAAAAGGTAAAAACCAGATCAGGGTCCAGGAGGTACAGAGTGGCAGACTGGCTCGTGGTCAAGGCAGGCAGAATGGTCTGGCAGGCGGGTACAAAGTCTAGAGACAGGCAAGGGTCAAAACCAGGAGGGCTAGAAAAAGGAGAATGCAAAAACAGGAGAACGGGAAAAACGCTGGTTGACTTGGAAACATACAAGACGAACTGACACAGAGAGACAGGAAACACAGGGATAAATACACTGGGGAAAACAAGTGACATCTGGAGGGTGTGGATACAATAACGAGGACATGTGAAACTGATCAGGGTGTGACAGAGTGATGGTTGCTGATAATGGGCCTCTCTACGCCTATGTAGATATTCCAGTTACAATAGTAATTTACAACATTAACAATGTCTACACCGTATTTCTGATCAATTTGATGTCATTTTAATGGACAAAAAATTAGCTTTTCTTTCAAAAACAAGGACATTTCTTAGTGACCTCAAACTTTTGAACGGTGGTGTGTACATTGTAAACGTTTATTCATAGGCTAGGTTGTAGCAACCTCATGATGTGTATAGAGAACGTTTTAGTATCATGTAGTAGCCTAAACCAATCAATGTTACATTGAGCTGGGTGAATGGTATATGAATGACAGTCATCGAATACGCCGTAGTAGAAATAAAGCCATGCTCAATAAAACAATCTTCCTGTCTCATCTTAAATGTCACGACCGCCACTGAGAGACGCACATACACAAACGCATGCATGAATGTGCACAAACAGACACACACACACATAGCACAAGCAACGGGCTCACACAAACACACTGATAAGCAGAGCACGTGCACACACAAAAAAAATCTATGCAATGCAAAGGGGAGGATACTTAGTTATGCTTCACGCTGACATTCTAATGGAGACAGAAAAGTTGGATAAATGAGTATCCAATTTCAGAATCACCAGCAATCCCCCAACCTACTCATAGATTTGCTGCCTCCTACTTTATGCATTCCCAGGGCAGAGATTAAATGGGAACTTATTGGACATTTGCCATATTATGGTAAGTTTAAATGTCCCTGAATCTTTTAGTACTTCTAGAAAAAAATAGATCCCCACTTTGAATTGAAAACAGCTAACGCTACCACAGTTGTGGTCAGTTTTACAAATAAATCAAACTCACCTCTAATCAGATATTCACATTTTATAGATCAATCTCTAGGTTCAATATTACAACCTTTAAAATTGCTTTGATTGGAGGAAATGTCTGTGAAGTCATGTTTTCTGTTCGTATTGATTCAGTGGCAGTCCAATTTGTATTGAACTCATTTACCCTTCCATATCATACAAACTAGATACTGCTAAACTTAAACGTGATTATTTCATCCACACCTGTCCCTATCAATTTTATTTTCTTGTGATGGCCCCACTATGGCTGATCACTCCCATTGATTGTTGTACATTTTTTCAGCCATCTAGCCATTATCTGTTTTTTGGATTAAAATGGCATGCCACACAACACGACTTGAGGAGAAGCCGAAGTGAAAGGACTGCATGCCGAGCGAGATGGCTCAACTAGTGAAGATTCGCTAGCTGCTCTAATGTATTGACAATGTGTGGTGAGCTTTCAGTGTACCTTTTGGGGCACTGAAAGTGGGTGCTACACAGAGTGGGTGGAGAGGAGTAGCTAGCAAGCTAATCACTAAAGCCTGCTGAGGCTACGGACCTGACTGTCTCTCTGACCCTGACCGGTTCCCTCCTCCATAATACCATAAATGTTTCCTGCACTCTCAATGCCATCCGATCTACTTCAACTCCTAGATCATCATCCATCCTTCAGCTCCCATCCTGGCTTTCTGCTTTCTTATTATTGTTCTTGTTTACTTGTGTGCTGTTTTACTACAATTCCGCTATTAGCTGCCAAGTACCGCCTACACGTGATAATAATAATAAACCAGGAAAACTCATCTTTTCTTATTTGTGTGCACAACATTTTATGAAATCCCTTTCTCCAGAGCTACAGAAATCCATCAGTAACTTATTAAATTGTACTGTGAGTGAGTGTAATAATCAAGCTTAACCATTGTTACCAGCCTCTGAACTGTCATGTCTTTCACCAATCCACAATACAGAGATAATTCCCCTGTCATTCTCTCTGTGTTAATTCAGTCATAAATCATGCTGTGACATTGACACAATTGCTTTTGATTGTGATCTCAAGGACTCCTGGTGTGACAGTGTGTTTGATTCCTGATTTAGCTCTTTTTTCTCACCCACAAACCATCTCTCAATTTTCTATATCAGCCCTCCATCTCTGTAGCCCTCAGAAATGCTGAACATATGCTTTGAGAAAGTACAGGTCAAAAGTTATTGTGGAATGTGGAGATGAATCTAGGTCTAGGAAGATAAGCTTCCTTCTCTCTTCTCCACTCCTTTCCTTTTGCTCCAAGTTGGAGTAGTTTATAGTCTCTCTCAGTCAGATTGACATGAAAGTGTCAGGGATATGGAAGGCAATTAATTGCGTCTCAAACTGACGTCACCTCAAGGAGGCTGGAACGGGCTGCGGAGGATGTGCTCAATTAGAGCTCTCGCAACATTTTACCCAGGATGCTGAGGGGACTGTCAATATACAGGAGTCCACACAGCAGAGAAAGAGAGCAGACGAATCGGGGATTTAACGTTAGATGATGGATGCGCAGAGTGATGCGACTGAAACCTCTCAAGGAAAGAAGGCCTCAGCACTGAAGTAAATTAAAATTGTGAGTCATTGAGACATTCAACAAGTTCCCAACTTCAAAATATTTCTCACCCCTAAATTGTTGATTTTCAGATAGAGGTCATTCAGAAAGTATTCAGACCCCTTAACTTTTTCCACATTTTGTTAAATTAGCCTTTTTCTAAAATGGATTACGTATTTTTTCCCTCATCAATCTACACACAATACCACATTATGACAAAGTAGATTTATTTAATTTTTTAAGTATTCAGAAACTTTACTCAGTACTTTGTTGAATCACCTTAGGTAGCAATTACAGACTCAAGTCTTCTTGGGCTCTGGACTCTGGCAGGCCACATAAGGACATTCAGAGACGTGTCCCGAAGCAGCTCCTGAGTTGTCTTGGCTGTGTGCTTGGGGTCGTTGTCCTATTGCAAGGTGAACCTTCACCACAGTCTGAGGTCCTGAGCGCTATGGAGCAGATTCTCCTCAATGATCTCTCTATACTTTGCTCCGTTCATATTTCCCTCGATCCTGACTAGTCTCCCAGTCCCGGCCGCTGAAAAATATCACCACAGCATGATGCTAACACCACAATGCCTCCTCAGGTTTCCTCCAGATGTGGAGCTTGGCATTCAGGCCAAAGATTTCAATCTTGGTTTCATCATACCAGAGAATCTTGTTCCTCATGGTCTGAGAGTCCTTTAGGTGCCTTTTGGCAAACTCCAAGCGGGCTTTCATGTGCCTTTTACTGAGGAGTGGCTTCCGTCTGGCCACTCTACCATAAAGGCTTGATTAGTTGAGTGCTGCAGAGATGGTTGTCTTTCTGGAAGGTTCTCCCATCTCCACAGAGGAAATGTGGAGCTCTGTCAGAGAGACCATCGGGTTCTTGGTCACCTCACTGACCAAGGCCCTTCTCCCCAGATTGGCCAGTTTGGCCAGGCAGCCAGCTTTAGGAAGAGTCATGGTGATTCCAAACTTCTTCCATTTAAGAAAGATGGAGGCCACTGTGTTGTTGGGGACCTTCAATGCTGCAGCCAATTTTTGGTACACTTCCCCAGATCTGTGCCTCGACACAATTCTGTCTCTGAACTCTACGGACAGTTCCTTCAACCTCATGGCTTGGTTTTTTCTGTCAACTGTGGGCCCTTATATAGACAGGTGTGTTTTTTTCCAAATCATGCCCAATCAATTGAATTTACCACATGTGGACTCCAATCAAGTTGTAGAAACATCTCAAGGATGATCAGGGGAAACAGGATGCATCTAACCTCAATTTCGAGTCTCACATCAAAGGGTCTGAATACTTATGTAAATAAGGTATTTCATTATACATCTTTTATTATTATTCATGAAAATGTCCCAAAAAAACTTCTTTGTCATTATGGGGTATTGTGTGTAGATTGATAAAAAACAAATATATTTTAATACAGTTTACAATATGGCTGTAACGTAATATTTTTCAAAGTCAAGGGGTCTGAATACTTTGTGAATGCACCACACATAGGGCAGCAATCTCTAATAAGGGGCAGGGTTGAGTACCGGGTGGTAGCCGGCTAGTAACAGTGACTGAAGTTCGGAACAGGGTACACAAAATAGATGGCATCATTAGTGTCACGTTCCTGACCTGTTTTCTGTTGTTTTGTATGTGTTTAGTTGGTCAGGACGTGAGCTGGGTGGGAATTCTATGTTGTGTGTCTAGTTTGTCTGTTTCTATGTCCAGCCTAATATGGTTCTCAATCAGAGGCAGATGGTAATCGTTGTCCCTGATTGAGAATCATATATAGGAGGCTTGTTTTGTGTTGGGATTTTGTGGGGGTTTGTTTCCTGTCTCTGTGATTGTCTGCACCAGATAGGTCTGTGTCGGTTTTTGCACATTTGTTATTTTGTATTGTTGTTTGTAGTGTTTTACTTGTTCGTTATTAAACATGTTTAACACTAGCCGCGCTGCACTTTGGTCCTCTCCTTCACCCCTGGAAGAAAACCGTTACAGAAACACCCACCATACCCGGACCAAGCAGCGTGGCAACGGGCAGCGACAGCAGCAGAGACAGACAGAGGAATGGACATGGGAAGATGTCTTAAACGGCAAGGGATGCTACACATGGGAGGAGATCCTGGCTGGAAAGGATCGCCTCCCATGGGAACAGCTGGAGGCAGCGAGGAGAGCAGAGGCAACCGGAGAGAGGAACCGGAGGTATGAGGGTACGCGACTAGCACGGAAGCCCGAGAGGCTCACCCAAAAATGTCTTGGGGGGGGCTAAAGGGGAGTGTGGCGAAGCCGGGTTGGATACCTGAGCCAACTCCCCGGGCTTACCGTGGAGTGAGAGGGCGTCGTACTGGTCAGACACCGTGTTATGCGGTAAAGCGCACGGTGTCCCCAGTACGCGTGCTTAGCCCAGTGCGGGCTATTCCACCTTGCCGCACTGGGAGGGCTAGGTTGGGCATGGAGCCGGATGTCATGAAGCCGGCCCAACGTATCTGGCCTCCAGTACGTCTCCTCGGGCCGGCGTACATGGCACCAGCCTTACAGGTGGTGTCCCCGGTTCGCCTGCATAGCCCAGTGCGGGTTATTCCACCTCGCCGCACTGGCAGGGCTACGGGGACCATTCAACCTGGTAAGGTTGGAGAGGCTCGGTGCTCAAGAGCGCGTGTCCTCCTTCATGGTCCGGTATATCCGGCGCCACCTTCCCGCCCCAGACCAGTACCACCAGTGCCTACACCACGCACCAGGCTTCCAGTGCATCTCCAGAGCCCTGTTCCTCCTCCCCGCACTCGCCCTGAGGTGCGTGCCCTCAGCCCGGTACCTCCAGTTCCGGTACCACGCACCAGGCCTATAGTGCGCATCGAGAGTCCAGTGTGCCCTGTTCCTGCTCCCCGCACTAGCCTTGAGGTGCGTGTCTCCAGTCCGGTACCACCAGTTCCGGCACCACGCACCAGGCCTACTGTGCGCCTCAGCAGGTCAGAGTCGGCCGTCTGCCCAACGCCGCCTGCACTGCTCATCTGCTCAACGCCGCCTGCACTGCTTGTCTGCCCAGCGCCGTCTGAGCTGCCTGCACTGCCTGCCTGCCCAGCGCCGTCTGAGCTGGCTGCCTGCCCAGCACCATCTGAGCCATCCGTCTGCCCAGCGCCGTCTGAGCCATCCGTCTGCCCAGCGCCGTCTGAGCCATCCGTCTGCCCAGCGCCGTCTGAGCCATCCGTCTGCCCAGCGCCGTCTGAGCCATCCGTCTGCCCAGCGCCGTCTGAGCCATCCGTCTGCCCAGCGCCGTCTGAGCCATCCGTCTGCCCAGCGCCGTCTGAGCCATCCGTCTGCCCAGCGCCGTCTGAGCCATCTGCCACGAGCCATTAGAGCCGCCCGTCTGTCCCGAGCCATTAGAGCCGCCCGTCAGTCAAGAGCTGCCAGAGACGCCAGCCAGTCAGGAGCTGCCAGAGACGCCAGCCAGTCAGGAGCTGCCAGAGACGCCAGCCAGTCAGGAGCTGCCAGAGACGCCAGCCAGTCAGGAGCTGCCAGAGCCGCCAGCCAGTCATGAGCTGCCTTCCAGTCATGAGCTGCCCTACGGTCATGAGCTGCCCTACGGTCATGAGCTGCCCTACGGTCATGAGCTGCCCTACGGTCATGAGCTGCCATTCGTCCTGAGCTGCCCCTCTGTCCTGAGCTACCTCTCTGTCCTGAGCTACCTCTCTGTCCTGAGCTACCTCTCTGTCCTGAGCTACCTCTCTGTCCTGAGCTACCTCCTAAATCATGTGGGGGCCTTGGGGAGGATTCTTAGGCCAAGGTCGTGGGCGAGGGTCGCCACTCAAAGGACGCTAAGGAGGGGGACAAAGACAGTGGTGGAGTGGTGTCCTCGTCCACCGCCGGAGCCGCCACCGCGGACAGATGCCCACCCAGACCCTCCCCTTGAGTTTTAGGGGTGCGCCCGGAGTTCGCACCTTGAGGGGGGGGTTCTGTCACGTTCCTGACCTGTTTTCTGTTGTTTTGTATGTGTTTAGTTGGTCAGGACGTGAGCTGGGTGGGAATTCTATGTTGTGTGTCTAGTTTGTCTGTTTCTATGTCCAGCCTAATATGGTTCTCAATCAGAGGCAGATGGTAATCGTTGTCCCTGATTGAGAATCATATATAGGAGGCTTGTTTTGTGTTGGGATTTTGTGGGGGTTTGTTTCCTGTCTCTGTGGTTGTCTGCACCAGATAGGTCGGTTTTTGCACATTTGTTATTTTGTATTGTTGTTTGTAGTGTTTTACTTGTTCGTTATTAAACATGTTTAACACTAGCCGCGCTGCACTTTGGTCCTCTCCTTCACCCCTGGAAGAAAACCGTTACAATTAGGCAGGAAAATTAGGTGGAAATATTGAAGCAACATCTCAAGACATCAGTCAGGAAGTTAAAGTTTGGTCACAAATGGGTCTTCCAAATGGACAATGACCGCAAGAATACTTCCAAAGTTGTGGCAAAAAGGCTTAAGGACAACAAAGTAAAGGTATTGGAGTGGCCATCACACAGCTCTGACATCAATCCTGCAGAAAATTTGTGGGCAGAACTGAAAAAAAATTGTTTTCGAGCAAGGAGGCCTCCAAACCTGACTCAGTTACATCAGCTCTGTCAGAAGGAATGGGCCAAAATGCACCCAACTTATTGTGGGAATCTTGTGAAAGGCTACCCGCTACATTTGACCCAAGTTAAACAATTTAAAGGCAATGCTACCAAATACTAATTGAGTGTATGTAAACTTCTGACCCACTGGGAATGTGATGAAAGATATAAAAGCTGAAATAAATAATTCTCTCTACTATTATTCTGACATTTCACATTCTTAAAATAAAGTGGTGATCCTAACTGACCTAAGACAGGGCATTTTTACTCCGATTAAATGTCAGGAATTGTGAAAAGCTGAGTTTAAATGTATTTTGCTAAGGTGTATGTAAACTTCCGACTTCAACTGTACATTGTAATATTTTTGAGTGGAGCATTAGTCTGCCTATTACCTGGTATTTGCATCAGAAGCCAATGTTTTTCACCCCATTGAGTCTTTCTCAGTGGTTTAATGGGAAAATCTCAGGAACAATTGCATGGGTGTTTTGAGTAAGTTTTAATAAGAAAATAGTTCAGTCTCCAGCACACCTCCAGAGCAAGAGAATGAGTGAATTTTTCAACATGACATGTCAATGCTGGAGATACTGTAGATGTGGGAAATGCCACTTTGAATTGTAGATTAAACATGCAATGTGTTCACATTGTAGTCTGTTTGTTCCATTAACTCTATCTCAAATTGAAATGACCACATTCCCCTACTATAAAGTCAACCATACCAAATAGTGATTCCCAGCAGTGTTACAGAGTTCATGTTTACTTTTAAGCTGTGTTTGTGTATGAAATGAACAAGAGCTAATAGCCAGTTATCACCTCAGAACAAAGATCATTAGTTGGAGGATTACTGCTTGGGCTCCCGAGTGGCGCAGCGGTCTATGGCACTGCATCTCTGTACAAGAGGAGTCACTACTGTCCCAGGTTTGAATCCAGGCTGTATCACATCTGGCTGTGGTTGGGAGTCCCATAGGGTGGTGCACAATTGGCCCAGCGTCGTCCGGGGGTTGGCTGGGGTAGGCCGTCATTGTAAATAAGAATTTGTCTTAACTGACTTGCCTAGTTAAATAAAGGCTAAATAAATAAAACATGAATACTGGGCTTCAGAGAGACAGAGTATCTTTTGTAGTATAATTTCATTAAGATCTAGGATTAAGCATCTCGCTCGCTCTCTGCGAGTTTGCTCGGTCACCCACTTCTGTCACTGCTGAGACCGAGACAAAGAGACAAAAATATGTTATTAAAAGTGTCAATCACGTTTTAAAATCGGATAATGTCCCCCTGCGGGAGTAATGTCAATGGTCACCTAGTGCCGTCAGAGTCAATATTCATCAGCAGACTGTCACTATTGGAGGAGAGCGGGAGGGCTGGATTAATAATTCAAAACAGAGTTATTCACAGGCTTGAAGGCAGACAGATTGAGTTTGTTTACCTCCAAATATCCTCCACAGAAGCTGCCACTGAGCACACACCTGGGGGAGAAGCCATTCTGCTGCTGCTGCCTCCACACAAAGACACTGGGAGTGTAGGGTAAAGCCAACCCTCTGGGTCCCCTGTAGGTCCCTGGAGCAGGGTAGTAACATGCTGGCTGCCCCTAAGGGCGGCACTGGGCTAACTGGTAGTAACGGATGGGCCTGCAGGGCCCGGGAGACAGCAACCAGCAGAGCAGGCCTGAATCTGTGGCAGTAGAGGAGAGTTGGGGTGTTGAGGGCGGCGGGATGAGGTGATACTGCAGGTGAAAGGAGATGGGATGGTAGAGGTAATGTTGTAATGTGAGGGGATAGGAGGGGGTATGTGGCCCAGAGTTTTTCTTAGTCAGGTCATGTGGTCAGCAAAACCTCTTGGCTGATCCTAGTAGTGTTGGAAAAAATGTAACTTTCTGGAGATTTAAGAGTTCCTTTTTAATAACTGTGATTTTATTTTGCTGTATGTTTTATATGTTATATGAATATGTTTCTAAACACTTCTACATTAATGTGGATGCTACCATGATTATGGATAATCCTGAACGAATCGTGAATAATGATGAGCGAAAAGGTTACAGAGGCATAAATATCGTAACCCCCCCAAAAATGATAACCTCCCCTGTTATTGTAATGGTGAGAGGTTAGCATGTCTTGTGGGTATGATATTTTTGTGTCTAACTTTCCCATTCATCATTATTCACAATTCATTCAGGATTATCAGTAATCATGGTAGCATCCACATCAATGTAGAAGTGTTTAGAAACATATTATATTCTTAATTACAATAAAAGTGACTCCAAAATTACACAATACATTATTTACCATTCATTTACATCGGGAACAAAATAATCTGAAACACAACCAAAACAAACAGCAAATACAGTAATATTGGAAGAAATATATAGATATATATTTACTACTTTAATACACATAAGTGAATTTGTCACAATACTTTTGGTCCCCTAAAATGGGGATACTATGTCCAAACAAAAATTGCTGCAATTTCTAAACTGTTCACCCGATATGGATGAAAATACCCTCAAATTAGAGCTAACAGTCTGTATTTCAACATCATAGTCATGTATCATTTCAAATCCAAAGTGCTGGGGTATAGAGCCAAAACAAAAACAAAAATGGACACTATCCTACTACTTTTGGAGCTCACTGTATATGAAGAGCTCTGTGGTGAAATTAGTTAAAGGCTTTTCATGCAGAGTAGTGACAGATGCTATGGTACTGTGTTTTTGCATTCACTTTTGATCTTTAAAATATCTTATTCTCTGTCTGTTGGTTTTGAATTAATACTTGGGTAGTATACTGTATTTCTAACAAAGCCATTCTAGAATCAAGGAGTAAGCCCTTTTTAGCTAGCACTAGACACAGTCCAATGTGGTTTGAGTTCAAACAGTCTTTTCCTCTGTTGTATATTATTTTTATGACTTATTTCAGGCTTTGATTCTTAGGTAGCTTAAAATACATCAGAGGTCCGGCAGACAGACTGTGCAGCACAAGTCTCAGCACACAACCACACAATATCACATACCAAGAACCCATAGGCCTACTGTGAGAGAACAACACAACCACATGTTTAACCCGCATAAATCCATTCACACTGGGATGCACCTATACAGTAGATTCACCATCCACCCTCTCAGTCTCAACCAGTCATAGGTGTGTGGCTTGACTTGAATGTCAATTTAAAAAAAATCGCCAAAATAAGGAATGCTGCAAGGATCAATTCATCATTGAAATATTAAGTGTGGTGGAAGAATCCAACTCCCTTTATGGGCATGTATAAAAGTGTCATGCCAGCATTGCAGCGAGAGACTTGATTGATCTGCCAGAAGCTGCAAGGTGTTGTGCTGAATAGAGACCTGTTTGTCAGCCATTGCTCAAGCCAGGTGAAAAGTCCTGCACTGTGTTGGCAGGCCCACCCTCAGTCTGAAATGTTAAAGGGGCAGTGCTGAGGAGAAATCCGCACCAAAAAAACAAAAAAATATGATTTTCTTGTTTTCTTTTTCTTTTCAAACTAGGAGGTCGAAATAACACTCTGCAATTGTGATAATGCCCTTTTAGTGTAAGAGTTTTTAAGAAAAACTGCTGGAATTTCAGCCTGTTCAGGCTGAATGGAGTTTTTGGCCCACAGCAATACGTCACAATCCGATAGGATTATGCTGACCAATGACACAGGACTCCTGGACATGGGAGGAAATTCTGGACGGTAAGGGACCCTGTGTTCAAGCTGGAGAATATTGCCGCCCTCGTGAAGAGCTGGAGGCAGCTAAAGCCGAGAGGCGGTGGTATGAGGAGGCAGCACGGAAGCGTGACTGGAAGCCAGAGAGGCAGCCCCAAAAATGTCTTGGGGGGAGGCACACGGGGGTGTGGCGAAGTCAGGTAGGAGACCTGCGCCAACTTCCCGTGCTTACCGTGGAGAGCGAGAGTACGGGCAGACACCATGTTATGCGGAAGAGCGCACGGTGTCTCCTGTACGTGTGCATAGCCCGGTGCGGTACATCCCAGCTCCTCGTATCGGCCGGGCTAGAGGGGCGATCGAGCCAGGTGCCATGAAGCCGGCTCAACGCATCTGGTCTCCAGTGCGTCTCCTTGGGCCGGTGTACATGGCACCAGCCTTACGCATGGTGTCCCCCGTTCGCCAGCACAGCCCAGTGTGGGTTATTCCACCTCGCCGCACTGGCCGGGTTAAGGGGAGTATTCAGCCAGGTAAGGTTGGGCAGGCTCGGTGCTCAAGAGCTCCAGTACGCCTTCACGGTCCGGTATATCTGGTGCCACCTCCTCGCACCAGCCCAGTATCACCAGTGCCAACACCACGCACCAGGCTTCCTGTGCGTCTCCAGAGCCCTGTTCCTCCTCCACGCACTCGACCTGTAGTGCGTGTCTCCAGCCCGGTACCACCAGTTCCGGCACCACGCACCAAGCCTCCTGTGCGTCTCCAGAGCCCTGTACGCCCTGTTGCTGCTCCCCGCACTAGCCTTGAGGTGCGTGTCCTTAGCCCGGTACCACCAGTTCCGGCACCACGCACCAGGCCTACTGTGCGCATCAGCAGGTCAGAGTCTGCCGTCTGCCCAGCGCCGCCTGAGCCGCCCGTCTGTCCAGCGTCATCTGAGCCGCCCGTCTGTGCTGAGCCGCTAGAGCCGTCCGTCAGTCAGGAGCCGCCAGAGCCGTCCGCCAGTCAGGAGCCGCCAGAGCCGCCCGCCAGTCAGGAGCCACCAGAGCCGCCCGCCAGTCAGGAGCCGCCTAAGCCGCCCGCCAGTCAGGAGCTCTCAGAGCCGCCCGCCAGTCAGGAGCTGCCCTGTAGTCAGGAGCTGCCCTGCAGTCATGAGCTGCCCTTCAGTCATGAGCTGCCCTTCAGTCCGGAGCTGCCCTTCAGTCCGGAGCTGCCCTTCAGTCCGGAGCTGCCCTTCAGTCCGGAGCTGCCCTTCAGTCCGGAGCTGCCCTTCAGTCCGGAGCTACCTCTCAGTCATGAGCTACCTCTCAGTCATGAGCTACCCCTCAGTCATGAGCTGCCCCTCAGTCATGAGCTGCCCCTCAGTCCGGAGCTGCCCCTCAGTCCGGAGCTGCTTCTTCAGTCCAGAGGCGTCTTTCAGTCCAGAAGTGTCCCTCTGTCCTGTGGGCCCATTTAGTAGGGTTCCCAGGCCAAGGTCGGCGGCGAGGGTCGCCGCTTAAAGGAGGACACTAAAGCGGACAAAGACTATGGTGGAGTGGGGCCCACGTCCTGCGCCAGCGCCGCCACCGCGGACAGATGCCCACCCAAACCCTCCCCTATAGGTTCAGGTTTTGCGGCCGGAGTCCGCACCTTGGGGGGGGGGGGGGGGGTTACTTTTGTGTTTTCTTTGTTTTAGTGTTGGTCAGGACGTGAGCTGAGTGGGCATTCTATGTTGTGTGCCTAGTTTGATTTTTTACTCCAAACATAACGATGGTCATTATGGCCAAACAGTTCTATTTTTGTTTCATCAGACCAGAGGACATTTCTCCAAAAAGTATGATCTTTGTCCCCATGTGCAGTTGCAAACCGTAGTCTGGCTTTTTTATGGTGGTTTTGAAGCAGAGGCTTCTTCCTTGCTGAGCGGCATTTCAGGTTATGTCAATATAGGACTCGTTTTACTGTGGATATAGATACTTTTGTACCTGTTTCCTCCAGCATCTTCACAAGTTCATTTGCTGTTGTTCTGGGATTGATTTGCACTTTTCGCAACAAAGTACGTTCATTTCTAGGAGACAGAACATCGTCTCTTTCCTGAGCGGTATGACGGCTGCATGGTCCCATGGTGTTTATACTTCCATACTATTGTTTGTACAGATGAGCGTGGCACCTTCAGGCATTTGGAAACTGCTCCCAAGGATGAACCAAACTTGTGTAGGTCTACAATTTTTTTTCTGAGGTCTTGGCTGATTTATTTTGATTTTCCCATGATCTCAAGCAAAGAGGCACTGAGTTTGAAGGTAGGCCTTGAAATACATCCACTGGTACACCTCCAATTGACTCAAATTATGTCAAATAGCCTTTCAGAAGCTTCAAAAGCCATGACATAATTTTCTGGAATTTTTCAAACTGTAACTGGGACTTATACACATTCAGAGAAACAGTTTGTTGGTCTGCTGTGGTAGTTACATTACAAATTATTAAGGAATTCTACGTGATTGTTCTTGAAGTACCAACGGACAATTTTAAATGGATTGAATACAGAAATATTGTTACATTATTCAGCCTCTTTGAGGTTACTGTACTGCAAAGTCTTTATCTTTGGTAACAAAGGGATTTCATTTTCGCAGAGTGAGGAAAGGAGTTTTGGTATTTACGACCATCATAAACTTGTGGTGTTAGAGAGAGAGATGGGGGGGGCTATGATCCTCACCCTTTATGACAGCTTTGCACACTCTTGGCATTCTCTCAACCAGCTTCATGAGGTAGTCACCTGGAATGCATTTCAATTAACATGTGCGCCTTGTTAAAAGTTCATGTGTTTGAGCCAATCAGTTGTGCTGTGACAAGGTAGGGGTGGTATACAGAAGATAGCCCTAAATTCATTAGAGTTAACTGCACGCCAGATTGCAGCCCAAATAAATGTTTCACAGAGTCCAAGAAACAGACACATCTCCACATCAATTGTTCAGAGGAGACTGCGTGAATCAGGCCTTCATGGTCGAATTGCTGCAAAGAAACCACTACTAAAGGACACCAATAAGAAGAAGAGACTTGCTTGTGACAAGAAACACGAGCAATGGACATTAGACCGGTGGAAATCTGTCCTTTGGTCTGATGAGTCCAAATTTGAGATTTCTGGTTCCAACTGGCATGTCTTTGTGAGATGCAGAGTAGGTATCCATGCAAAGTGAAGCATGGAGGAGGTGTGATGGTGTGGGGATGCTTTGCTGGTGACACTGGGGATTTATTTTGAATTCAAGGCACACTTAACCAGAATGGCTACCACAGCATTCTGCAGTGATATGTCATCCCATCTGGTGCGCTTATTTGGACTATCATTTGTTTTTCAACAGGACAAGGACCCAAAACACACCTCCAGGCTGTGTAAGGGCTATTTGACCAAGGAGAGTGATTGAGTGCTGCATCAGATGACCTGACCTCCACAATGTCACGTTGGCATAAATAACTCGGGAGACAGGCGCAGGAATGCGTAATAGTTTTTTTTATTATACCCAAATTACGGCATGCCTTGTCAAGGCACGGGGACGAAGAACAAACAAACACGTAACAAAACACAGGGTAGTACCCAGGAGTACCTCTATAAATAAATGACACACACGAACAATGATTAACTGACGGGACGAGACCCGTGATCCTCTGTGCAATCCACTAAGGCATGAAAGCCAAAACACACAGCACAGGTACTCACACACACCAACGGATATTGTAACAATAATCGACACCACCATGGTGAACAAAGGGTACATATATACAAATACAATCAGTGGGAATAGGAGCCAGGTGTGCGCAATGAAAGTTCCAGAGGGATACGTGACACACAATCATCCAACCTTAACCTCAACCCAACTGAGATGGTTTGGGATGAGTTGGGCCGCAGAGTGAAGGAAAAGCAGCCAACAAGTGCCCAGCATATGTGGGATCTTCTTCAAGACTGTTGGAAAAGCATTACAGCTGAAGCTGGTTGAGAGAATGCCAAGAGTGTGCAAAGCTGTCATCAAGGCAAATGGTGGCTACTTCGAAAAATCTAAAATAACACTTCAACAATTTTTTGGTTAGTACATGATTCCATTTGTGTTATTTCATAGTTCTGATGTCTTCACTATAATTCTACAATGTAGAAAACAGTAAAAGTTATCAGCAACCATCACTCCGGCACGTTGTGTTAGCTAATCCAAGTTTATTATTTTGAAAGGCTAATTAATTGATCATCATAAAACTTTTTTTCAAGTATGTTAGCACAGCTGAAAACTGTTGTGCTAATAAAAGAAGCAATAAAACTGGCCTTGTTTAGGCTAGTTGAGTATCAGGAGCATCAGAATTTGTGGGTTTGATGACAGGCTCAAAATGGCCAGAAACAAAGCCTTTCTTCTGAAACTCGGCAGTCTATTCTTGTTCTGAGAAATGAAGGCTATTCCATGCGAGAAATTGCCAAGAAACTGAAGATCTCATACAACGCTGTGTACTACTCCCTTTACAGAACATTGCAAACTGGCTCTAACCAGAATATAAAGAGGAGTGGGAGGCCCCAGTGCACAACTGAGCAAGAGGACAAGTACATTAGAGTGTCTAGTTTTAGAAACAGACGCCTCACAAGTCCTCAACTGGTAGCAGAAAAAGCCATATCTCAGTCTGGCCAATAAAAAGAAAAGATTTAGATGGACAAAAGAACACAGACACTTGACAGAGGAACTCCGCCTATACATTTAGTTATATTCCGTGGCAACACTTCAGTAAGCTAGTGTCGTGAGCATGGTCGAGATGCTAACATTAGCTAGCTACAGGGGATGAAGATCCGGGAGCCTTGTGAGAATTCGTTGGCGAGTGGGTAACCCACTTCGACCATCCGTCCTATTAGCAAATGTGCAGTCATTGGAGAATAAACTGGATGAGCTCTATTTGAGACAATCCTACCAAAGGAACAAAAACTGTAATATCTTATGTTTTACAGAGTCGTAGCTGAATGACGACATGGATAATGTACCGTTGGATGGGTTTTCCATGCATCGGCAAGACAGAACAGCTACCTCCGATAAGCCAAGGGGTGGTGGTCTATGTTTATTTGTCAATAACAGCTGCTACCCAAAATCTAATATTTTGGGTAGAAGTCGAGGTTTTGCTCACCAGTGGTAGAGTATCGCATGATAAGCTGTAGACCACACTATTTAACAATCTATATTTTTGTAGCTGTCTATTTACCACCACAAACCAATATTGGCACTAACATCACACTCAACAAGCTGTATAAGGCCATAAGCAAACAAGAAAATGCTCATCCAGAAGCGGCGCTCCTAGTGTCCGGGGACTTTAATGCATTCAAACTTAAATCCGTTTTACCTCATTTCTACCAGCATGTCACATGTGCAAACATAGGGGAAAAAAACTCTAGACCACCTTTACTCCACACACAGAGTAAGTAGCACAGACCGGAATATGTTCCGGGATTCATCCAATGGCCTTGAGGAATATACCACATCAATCAATGGCTTCATCAATAAGTGCATCAATGGTGTCGTTCTCACAGTGACTGTACGTACATACCTCAAACAGAAGCCATTGATTACAGGCAACATCTGCTCTGAGCTAAAGGGTAGAGCTTTTAAGAAGCTGGACCCTAACCCGGACACTTATAAGAAATCCCACTATGCCCTCGGATGAACCATCAAAGAGGCAAAGCGTCATTACGGGACCAAGATTGAAGACTCCAGCCACCCTAGTCATAGACTGTTCTCTCTGCTACCGCACGGCAAGCGGTACCGGACCGCCAAGTCTAGGTCCAATAGGCTCATTAACAGCTTCTACCCCCAAGCCATAAGACTGCTGAACAATTAATTAAATGGTCACCCGGACTATTTACATTCACCCTCCCCATTTGTTTTTTACACTGCTGCTACTCGCTGTTTATTATCTATGCATAGTCACTTTACCCCTACCTACATGTACATATTCCCTCAGTTACCTTGACTAACCTGTACCCCCACATATTGCCTCGGTAGCGGTACCCCTTGTATATATAGCCTCATTATTGATATTTTTTTTTACTTTAATGTATTTAGTAAATATATTCTTAGCTCTTATTTTCCTTAAAACTGCATTGTTGGTTAAGGGCTTGTAAGTAAGCATTTCACAGTAAGGTCTACACCTGTTGTATTTGGCGCATGTGAGAAATGACATTTGATTTGATTTCAATAGCAAAAAGAGGATCAGGGAAAGAAATTATTACACATATCATTTGGAATTATTTTCATGAAGTAGGTATTAGACAAATAGTGATGATTTAAAATGTTATTGAAAAGACTTCATGGGGGTTTTAAAGAGAAATTATGGAAAGATTTGAGTCAGGAGCCTCACCTTGTACATGTCAAAAGAGTGAAGTCAGGGCATCCCTTTTGTACGTGTCAAGACAGTAAAGTCAGGGCCTCATCTTTGTACATGTTAAAAGAGTGAAGTCAGGGCATCCCCTTTGTACGTGTCAACACAGTAAAGTCAGGGCCTCATCTTTGTACATGTTAAAAGAGTGGAGTCAGGGCCTCAGCTTTGTATGTGTCAAAAGAATGAAGTCAGGGCCTCACCTTTGTACCTGTCAAAAGAGTGGAGTCAGGCCCTCACTTTGTTCGTGTCAAAAGAATGAAGTCAGGGCCTCACCTTTGTACCTGTCAAAAGAGTGGTCAGGGCCTCACCTTTATTTGTGTCAAAAGAGTGAAGTGAAGGCCTCAACGTTGTACCTGTCAAAAGAGTGGAGTCAGGGCCTCAACTTTGTGCGTGTCAAGAGTGGAGTCAGGGCCTCACCTTTTTGCCTGTCAAAAGAGTGGAGTCAGGGCTGCACCGTTGTATCTGTCAAAAGAGCGGAGTCAGGGCCTCACCTTTGTATGTTTCAAAAGAGCGGAGTCAGGGCCTCTCCTTTGTATGTTTCAAAAGAGCGGAGTCAGGGCCTCTCCTTTGTATGTTTCAAAAGAGCGGAGTCAGGGCCTCTCCTTTGTATGTTTCAAAAGAGTGGAGTCAGGGCCTTACCTTTGTACGTGTCAAATAAGATGAGTTTGATGGAACCCAGGCATCTTAGAGACATTGTACCAAGCAAAGTGGAGACTATACCTACTGTAACTGATTCTAGATTTGTCTGAACTAGGGGCTTGCGAGAGGTCAGTCAGGGAGCCTTGAGCTGCAGCTCTTCTCTCCTCTCCCTCTACCACACACTCCCTCCCAGCTTCATTAGAATTCTTCTGCTCCAGGTGTCTTAATCTACTGATAAGGCAAAGCTCTTAATCCGTCAAAAGAGATCACAGGGCTAACAGTTTCGTTTACCGTTGAGGAATCAGCTTATGGCCCAAATATTTTTTTTCCTTTGCTCTAAAACGTTGACTTTGCTCTTTTGTAAATGCTGATCTGTGTGGAATATAATATACCATTTTAATAGAATGCCTGGTTATCTGTCTTTTTCTGTTAAAATATTTTCGTGGTGGTGGTCGGGGTGTGTGTACTGTGAACACCACTAACTTAAATGTATCATAATGATATTTGAAGCATATTGTGTGATTGTCACGCCCTGACCTTAGAGAGACTTTTTATTTCTCTATTTGGTTAGGTCACAGTGTGATTTGGCTGGGCATTCTAGTTTTTCTATTTCTTTGTTGGCCGGGTATGGTTCCCAATCAGAGGCAGCTGTCTATCGTTGTCTCTGATTGGGGATCATACTTAGGCAGCCTTTTTTCCACCTTTAGTTTGTGGGATCTTGTTTGTGTGTAGTTGCTTTCTGCACTGCATGTAGCTTTACGTTCGTTTTGTATTTTTTTGTGTCATTTAATAAAAGAAAGATGTACTCCTACCACGCTGCACCTTGGTCCAATCCATCTCTAAATGGATCTCAATCCATCCCGGCCTCCAGTGCGTTTCCCCAGCCTGGTACGCCCTGTGCCTGCTCCACGCACCCTGTCTCAAGTGCGTCTCCCCAGCCTGGTACGCCCTGTGCCGGCTCCACGCACCAGGCCTCCAGTGTGCCTCCGCAGTCCGGAGCCTCCTGTGAGGGTTCCCAGTCCGAAGCCTCCAGTGATGATCCATGGCCCGAAGCCTCCAGTGACGATCCATGGCCCGGAGCCTCCAGTGACGATCCATGGCCCGGAGTCTCCAGCGACGGTCGGTAGTCCAGAGTCTCCAGCGACGGTCGGCAGTCCAGAGTCTCCAGCGACGGTCGGCAGTCCAGAGTCTCCAGCGACGGTCGGCAGTCCAGAGTCTCCAGCGACGGTCGGCAGTCCAGAGTCTCCAGCGACGGTCGGCAGTCCAGAGTCTCCAGCGACGGTCGGCAGTCCAGAGTCTCCAGCGACGGTCGGCAGTCCAGAGTCTCCAGCGACGGTCGGCAGTCCAGAGTCTCCAGCGACGGTCGGCAGTCCAGAGTCTCCAGCGGGCTAGATGCCCACCCGGACCCTCCCCCATAGAGTCAGGTTTTGCGGCCGGAGTCCGCACCTTTGGGGGGGGGGGGGGGGGTACTGTCACGCCCTGGCCTTAAAGATTTTTTATTTCTTTATTTGGTTAGGTCAGGGTGTGATTTGGGTGGGCATTCTAGTTTTTATATTTCTTTGTTGGCTGGGTATGGTTCCCAATCAGAGGCAGCTGTCTAACGTTGTCTCTGATTGGGGATCATACTTAAGCAGCCTTTTTTCCACCTTTAGTTTGTGGGATCTTGTATGTGTGTAGTTGCTTTCTGCGCTGCATGTAGTTTTACATTTATTTTTTTTGGTGTCATTTAATAAAAGAAAGATGTACGCCTACCACGCTGCACCTTTGTCCAATCCATCTCTAAACGAACGTAGCAGTGATCTTGCTGACACTAGCAGGTAGTGTCAATGCTACTCTGTATTTGGATACAATTTGTGACAGCAGACCTCAGGATATCTGACAACTGTAGGTAAAATATCCAGTTTCTTCGTTGCTAACAAAGAAAATATCTCTCTGCCTTTGCTACACGGTTCGCCATTTTGGGCTCCAATTACCCTGATTCAGCCACACAGTACTCGAAAATGTATTCTGTGAACGTAATGAAAAATGTTCAGTGGAAAACAAATAGTTCCATGCAATAGTTATTCTGTAGTACAATAACACAAACCAACACCTTTGTTACTCTGATTAGGCCCATTACTGAGCCATAAGTTATTCAGGAATCCTTATACAGTACACTATACAGTACACTTGTGCAAGGCACAAGGCGAGACCCAAATGCAGACACAGGAGGCAGATGGTTGGAGTCTTGCAATGTTTATTAATCCAAAGGGGTAGGCAAGAGAATGGTTGTGGACAGGCAGAAAGGTCAAAACTAGATCAGAGTCCTGGAGGTACAGAGTGGCAGACAGGCTCGTGGTTAAGGCAGGCAGAATGGTCAGGCAGGCGGGTACAAAGTCAAGAAACAAGCAAGGATCAAAACCAGGAGGGCTAGAAAAGGGAGAATGCAAAAAGCAGGAGAACGGGAAAAAACCTCTGGTTGACTTGGAAATATACAGGACGAACTGGCACAGAGAGACAGGAAACACAGGGATAAATACACTGGGGAAAACAAGTGACACCTGGAGGGGGTGGGGACAATAACGAGGACAGGTGAAACTGATCAGGGTGTGCCAGCTGGAGCAACTTGTTCCACAGGCCATGAATCTTGGCAGAGCAGCTGTCTATACCGAAATATAAAATGAACTTCTGAATAACCTCGAAGGTATACTTCAAGCCCTTTAGATAGTCAATGTTCAGGGCATAAAGAAGATCCATCATCACATGAATGGTTTGGGGACGACACAGATATTGCTCCTCCAAGATCTGTGTTACAGCCTGACAGGATGCTCTTGATTGTGCATCTGTAAAAATGTGTCAAGGTTTTGGGTGACAAGGCAAATTTCTTCAGCCTCCTGAGGTTGAAGAGGCGCTGTTGCACCTTCTTCGACACACTGTCTGTGTGAATGGACCATTTCAGTTTGTCTGTGATTTGTACGCCCAGGAACTTAAACTTTCCACCTTCTCCACTGCTGTCTTTTCGATGTGGATAAGGGGCTGCTCTCTCTCCTGTTTCCTGAAGTCCATGATCATCTCCTTTGTTTTGTTGATGTTGAGTGAGAGGTTACACCGCACTCCGAGTGCCCTCACCTCCTCCCTGGTAATCAAGCCCACTACTGTTGTGTCATCTGCAAACTTGATGATTTAGTTGTAGGAGTGCATGGCCATGCAGTCGTGGGTGAACAGGGAGTACAGGAGGGGGCTGAGCACGCACCCTTGTGGGGCCACAGTGTTGAGGGTCACCAAAGTGGAGATGTTGTTTTCTACCTAAGTTACAAACAACGCAAAGAAACGAACAAAAAACACAATTGGATAGGAACACGTAAAACATCAGCCTTCTTCTCCGGCACCATCTTAACATAAGACTTGAATGGACATTATTGAATTGTAATGCATGTGTTTCAGTATATAGTGTCGGAATTGTTGGTTTACTGAAGGAAATGTGCAGAACTTACAACTACAGGAAATGTTGTGTAATTGGTTCTACTGTGCCACTTGACGCAAGGTCCTGCTGAAAAAGAAGGTTCAATGTTGGAACTTACAGGTGTTGGAAAAAAAAAAGTAAAACATGCAGCCAGCTAGTTATTAGGGATGGGCATGATCATGTGACCTAGGAGGACTAGAAAAGTACTGCTCCCCTCTCCCAAAGGAGGGTCCAGAGTCTCCAGCAGGCCAATCACAGGCCCTGGACCTGTGCCTTTAATTGCCAGAACTGGTAACAAAACAGTTAGGAAAAGCTACCTTTTAGGGAATAGTACCTTTAATCCTTAAAAGAGCTAGTGTAGCCTGAACTGTCCACTTAAACTAACATTCTTCAAGGAAATTAGGAGGAGACAATTAGAGCACAGCCTCTGCAACTCAAGCAAGGAGCCAACAGAGAAGACCAACAACATAAGGACATAAGGACACCAACTCAGGACCAAAGTAGCCTTCTCCTTCCTTTGTTCTCCTCCATGTGGCCTGAACAGTCAAGAAGCCACAACAGAGTTTGATCACAGACTGAGTATAACAACATTTAATGTTCAAGATCTCGAGTTCTTCCCTTTTTGTCTTTCATTCTATTTCCACATTTTCATGATCTCATTATGTTCGTAAATATTTTGATTAGCTATATTAAATTCCAATTGTAAAAATACATATTGCTTGTCTTGTTATTCTGGTAAAGAACAATTGATTATCAAAATAATTCATACTTTCAGATTAATTAAACATATTTAACTTTTATGTTTTTCCCGACTAAAAAGGTTAACTGGTTAATTATACTGAACAAAAATATAAACGCAACATGCAACAATTTAACTGAGTTACATAAGGAAATCAGTAAATTGAAATGAATTAACCTCTCTAGGGTACGTGAGACGGTAGCGTCCCACCTCTTCAACAGTGTAACGATCGTCATCTGAAGATGAGGAATCATCGGACCAAAGCGCAGCGTGGTAAGTGTTCATGTTAATTTATTAAAACAGAACACTAAACAAAATAACAAAGAGAATGAAACGAAACGAAACAGTCCCGTCTGGTACAGACACAAAGACAGAAAACAACTACCCACAAAACACAGGTGGGAAAAGGCTACCTAAGTATGGTTCTCAATCAGAGACAACGATAGACAGCTGCCTCTGATTGAGAACCACACCCGGCCAAACACACAGAAATAGAAAACATAGAACACAAAACATAGAATGCCCACCCCAACTCACGCCCTGACCAAACCAAAATAGAGACATAAAAGAGGAACTAAGGTCAGGGCGTGACAAACAGCCATTGAAACTGCAGTGCGCCAAATTCAAAACAACAGAAATCCCATAATTAAAATTACATGTATTTTACACCATTTTAAAGATACACTTGTTGTAAATCCGGCCACAGTGTCTGATTTCAAAAAGGCTTTACGACGAAAGCAAACCAAAGAATTATGTTAGGTGAGTGCCTATTCACAGAATAATACAGCCATTTTTCCAGCCAAAGAGAGGATTCACAAAAAACAGAAATATAGATCAAATTAATCACTAACCGTTGATGATCTTCATCAGATGACACTCATAGGACTTCATGTTACACAATACATGTATGTTTTGTTCGGTAAAGTTCATATTTATATACAAAAATCTGAGTTTACATTGGCGTCTTACGTTCAGAAGTCACAAAACATCCTTTGATTTTGCAGAGAGCCACATCAATTTATACAACTGTTATGCATGGAATTTTAGATGCGCTTCTCCTTAATGCAACCGCTGTGTCAGATTTCAAAAAAGCTTTACGAAAAAAGCAAACCATGCAATAATCTGAGTCGGCGCTCAGAGGCCAATCAAGACACAAATATAGCCGCCATATTATGCAGTCAACAGAAGTCAGAAGTAACATTATAAACATTCACTTACCTTTGATGATCTTCATCAGAATGCACTCCCAGGAATCCCAGTTCGACAATAAATGTTTGTCTTGTTCGATAATGTCCATCATTTATGTCCAAATTCCTCCTTGTTGTTCTAGCGTTCAGTACACTTTCCAAACTCACGACGCGCGGGCAGTTCCAGAGGAAAGTACGGACGAAAAGTAAAAAAAGTTATATTACAGTCCGTAAAAACATGACAAATTAAGTATTGAATCAATCTTTAGGATGTTTTTAACATAATTCTTCAATAATGTTCCAACCGGAGTATTCCTGTGTCTTCAGAAGTGCGATGGAACAGAGCACGCTCTCACGTGAATGCGCATGGCCAGAGCATGGTCACCTCATGGCAGACCTGACTCATTCCTCTCTCCTTCGGCCCCACTTCACAGTTGAGGCATCAGACAAGGCTCTAACGACTGTTGACATCTAGTGGAAGCCTTAGGAAGTGCAACATTACCAAAATCCTACTGTATCTTCAATAGGAGCTGAGTTGAAAATCGACCAACCTCAGATTTCCCACTTCCTGGTTGCAGTAGCAGTTTTATCTACAGAATTGAATGTTTGTCTTGATTCATGTGATTAAATCAGTATGCAGTCATTATGGACTTCAAAAATTAAAGCTGCAGTATGTTACTTTTTAGGCGACTCGACCTGAATTCACATATAAATGGGAGTTATACTGTATATATTTTATTCTCATTGAAAGCAAGTCTAAGAAGCGGTAGATCTGTCCTATGTGCACAATTTAAAATAAGTTTTGTTTTAGCATTTCTTACTTTCGGTTTTGTACACCTACAGTGGTTCCTCTAAAGTTGTATCATACTGCAGCACACCTTGCGGGCTGCTGCAGCATTCTATGGCACGTTAGTTCAATGTCAGCCATTTTTCACGTGAATGCAAGTTAATGCTAGTTTGACCACCAGAGGGCATCTTTGAGAAGCATTTGATAGTCTCCCATATTGGCATTACTGGAGAATTTAAAATATTTTTTGTAATAGCATAGTACATTGGATTGAATTGAAGAAATTTGGCGTATTACATTTTATTAATATTATGGTGTTTCTATTCCGAGAAAAACGAAACCCTCAGGGTTTCCGTTAGGATGGAATGAAAATGGCTGTACAAAGTGACGGTCGGGAGTAGGCTGCAGCATAAGAGAATTGGAGGATTCTAAATTGTTTGCCTTCATTAGACAACTTTGTTCCAATATTTCTGTAAATCAGGGATATTTATTCCCATAGTAATTAGTTATGGATCCATAACTAAACCAACATCTGCATTTTGAAAGAGTATTTTTATCATTATTTTATTAACGAAAGCATAAAGATGCTGATGAAGAAAAACAGTACTGTACAGTGTATGCTTTTACATTTGGATAATAAATCATTTAAAGCATTTTGAAGATATAACCCACCTGCATTTGTTTATTCAGCTACCCATTAGTCTGACAAGTAAACATCGCCTACAATACATACTGTAGTAAACATGGGAAAGTGCCTAATTCCTTACATAAGGGAGAGCAGGCCAAATCTGTAGTAGAGAATGTGGGAGAGCAGGCCAAATCTGTACTAGAGAATGCGGGCACGCAGGAGACCAGGGTTCAATTCCCCGACGGGGAGGAAGGAGTAGGCTGTTCTTGACATCTCTAGGGTAGGGGGCAGCATTTGGAATTTTGGATTAAATATATGCCCAAATTAAACTGCCTGCTTCTTGGGCCCAGAAGATATGATATTCATATAACTGGTAGATTTGGATAGAAAACACTCTAAAGTTTCCAAAACTGTTAAAATAGTGTCTGTGAGTATAACAGAACTGAGTTGGCAGGTGAAACCTGAGAAAAATACATTCAGGAAGTATTTTTGTTGTTGGGTTTTGTAGTTTTCTATTCAATGCCATTTCAGTATCCATTGACTTAGGACTCAAATTGCAGTTTCTATGCCTTCCACTAGATGTCAACAGTCTTTAGAAATTGTTTCAGGCTTGTATTCTGAAAAATGAGGAAGCAAGAGCAGTCTGAATGAGTGGACCCTAAAGTGTCACAGAGCCTTTTCATGGGCGAGACCGAGAGTGCGTTTCTTGTTTACCTTTTAAATTGACAACGTTATTGTCCGGTTGAAATATTATCAATTATTTAGGCTAAAAACAACCTGAGGATTGAATATAAACATCGTTTGACATGTTTCTATGAACTTTACGGATACAATTTAGATTTATTGTCTTCCTGTTTTGACTGCGTTTGAGCCTGTGGATTACTGAAGAAAACGCGAACAAAATGGAGGTTTTTGGATATAAAGAGACTATCGAACAAAAGGAACATTTATTGAGTAAATGAATGTCTGCTGAGTGCAACCATATGAAGATCATCAAAGATAAGGGATTAATTTTATCTCTATTTCTGACATGTGTAACTATTCTACTTGGCTGGCTACTGTTTGTAATGATTTGTCTAGTGGGCTATGTTCTCAAATAATCGTAAGGTATGCTTTCGCCGTAAAGCATTTTTAAAATCTGACACCGTGGTTGGATTCACAAGAAGTTAATCTTTAAACCTATGTAAAATATGTTTTGTTTTCTGAATTTTTATAATGAGTATTTCTGTATTTGAATTTGGCGCCCAGCAGTTTCACTGGCTGTTGAAGAGGTGGGACGCTAACGTCTCACGTACCCAAGAGAGGTTAACTGATTCCATATGTGTTATTTCATAGTTGTGATGTCTTCACTATTATTTTACAATGTAGAAAATAGCAAAAATAAAGAAATCCTGGAATGAGTACTTAAAGCCGCCAATAATTACATTTAGAGGATTGGAGGATTCTAATTTAATATATAAGGGGCATTTTTCATTAGGATCTGTGAAAATTTCTAAGTGGCTTTTATATAATTCTAAATTAATAAATAATAATAATAAATCACTTTGTTTAAAAAGTAATAATATTTGAGATTTCATTTTCATTTTAACTGACTTGCCTAGTTAAATAAAGGTAAAAAAAGGTAAAAGTTGGCAAATATTTAAATAGTCATGTACATATTACCCCAAAAATTACATATGTAGTACTTTAAAGTATTTTTATTGAAGTACTTTACTCCACTGGAATTCTGAAAATTGAAACATCCTCAAATCTTGAATAGTTGCTCTTTTGAGACCCTTGATTCCTTTTTGAATAAAGTTGTTTATTCCAACAAGTTATTGGCTGCTCATGAAGCTGAATAAAATCTTGCAACCATTCAAATGTCTATGTTATTGTAATACTTCAAATGACTGTTGGACGTGCAGCGGTTCTGGATTGGGCCTTGAACATGTTCCTGAAATGTTTTCCTCCCTTTGCATATTAACGGCTTCAAATTTCACTTCCCCAATTCAGAGTCGCCACAACCGTGCTGTGGAAGTGTAAACTCTGCCATTTCTCCTGCCATTCAAAAGGCAATCTTCTCAAGCATTACTGATTAATCTATCATTAGCACTCAAGAATGAATCCGTTGCCATGTTTGGATGAAAGTTGCATCTGCACCCTTGGCTCTCTCAATTCCCTGAAAATGTATTTGTCAAGAGTCCATGCAGAGTTTCATCAGAGGACAGCTGGTGAGCTACATCTGGCCTTCTACTGCCTAAAATGTGGTTTTACACAACCATTTGATGAGAATGACATTTTTTCTCATTTTATAGGACATTTGAAAAATCATGAAATGGTACAGGGTCCAATTAAAGACTTATAATTTAAAACAAATGTCTACTCAACATTCAACTCACATAAATTGAGAGACCATCTGCATTTAAGCTCAACTGATTTCAATGATATAGTTGTGAGACACAGAAGTGAGTCCCAAGACAAGGTAAGACCAACAATGATGTGTCAAGTGATGTGTGAAAGCACTGCTTCATTGAAACAACAACTGCAGCCAGCAAAACTTGGCTTCTTACCTTTTGAAACCGGTCGGTTAATCATGTGTCACAGAGTGCCACTCAATAAATATTAGTCAACTTTGAAATACTAGTCAAACCACTTCTCAAATAAATAGTTTAGCAAATTCTAGAGAAAAATACATAAATTAAATAGTGAACAGCATAGAAGACAATTACTTTCTTTACAGTTGCACACCCAAAGATTTGACAACAGCAAAAACAAGGAATTATTGTTATGATAAAACAATCCATATGGTGAAGCCAATTGAATACAGGCCACAAGGCAAACAACTTTTGACCATGTACTATGCATTCGGAAAGTATTCAGAGACCTTGATTTTTTTCGCATTTTGCTAAGTTACAGCCTTATTCTATAATGGATTAAATGTTTTTTTCCCTAATCAATCTACACACACTACCTCAAAATGACAAAGCAAAAACAGGTTTTAGACATTTTTGCAAATGTATATACAGTGTATATATATATAAACGGAAATATAACATTTATATAAATTTTCAGACCCTTTACTTAGTACTTTGTTAAAGCACCTTTGACAGTGATTACAGCCTAGAGTCTTCTTGGGTATGACGCTACAAACTTTGCACACCTGTTTTTGGGGAGTGTCTCCTATTCTTCTCTGCAGATCTTCTCATGCTCCGTCAGGTTGAATGGGGACTGTCACTGCAGTTATTTTCAGGTCTCTCCAGAGATGTTCGATCGGGTTCAAGTCTGGCTCTGGCTGGGCCACTCAAGGACATTTAGAGACGTGTCCCGAAGACACTCCTGTGTTGCCTTGGCTGTGTGCTTAGGGTCATTGTTCTGTTGGAAGGTGAACCTTTGCCCCAGTCTGAGGTGCTGAGCACTCTGGAGCAGGTTTTCATCAAGAGTCTCTCTGAACTTTGCTCCGTTCAAATTTCACTCGACCCTGACTAGTCTCCATTCCCTGCCACTGAAAAACATCCCCACAGCATGATGGTGCCACCACCATGCTTTACCATAGGGACGGTGCCAGGTTTCCTCCAGATATGACACTTGGCATTCAGGCCAAAGAGTTCAATCTTGGTTTCATCTGAACAGAAAATCTTGTTTCTCGTGGTCTGAGAGTGCTTGAGGTGCCTTTTGGCCAACTCCAAGCGGGCTGTCATGTGCCTTTTAATGAGAAGTGTCTTCCATCTGGCAACTCTACCATACAGGCCTGATTGGTGGAGTGCCGCAGAGATGGTCGTCCTTCTGGAAGGTTCACACATCACCGCAAAGAAACTCTGGAGCTCTGTCAGAGTGACCATTGGGTTCATGGTCACCTCCCTGACATAGGCCCTTCTCCACTGATTACTCAGTTTGATGGGTGGCCAGATCTAGGAGTATTGATGGTTCCAAACAGGCCACTGTGTTGTTGGGGACCTTCAATGCTGCAGACATTTTTTGGTACCCTTCCCCAGATCTGTGCCTCGACACAATCCTGTCTCGGAGCTCTACGGACAATTCCTTCAACCTCCTGGCTTTGTTTTTGATCTGACATGCTCTGTCAACTGTGAGACCTTATATAGACCGATGTGTGCCTTTCCAAAACATGTCCAATCAATTGAATTTACCACAGGTGGACTCCAATCAAGTTATAGAAACATCTCAAGGATGATCAATGGAATCAGGATGCACCTGAGCTCAATTTCGAGTCGAATAGCAAAGGATCTGAATATTTATGTAAATAAGGTATTGTTTTTATTCATATTTAATACATTTGCTGAAATGCCTAAAAACCTGTTTTCACTTTGTCACTATAGGGAATTGTGTGTAGATTGATGAGGAAAATATTTTATTTAATCCATTTTAGAATAAGGCTGTAACATAACAAAATGCAACAAAGTAAAGTGGTCAAAATACATTCCCAATGCACTGTATGTCTCCATCCTCTAGATGTTGTTGCAGAAGCTGCTTAAAAAAAGTTATGTTTTACAGGAAGCAATGAAAACATCTGGACTGCCAAATGGCCAATATGCCTCATGCTCCCAAGGATGAACCAAAAGGATAATTTTGTAAGGAGAATGGACTGCTGGCTTGTGAGGATTTAAAGCTAGCTATTCAAATGTTTTCTGAACTTACTTGGTACATCGACAAAAAAACAAAATATGTTGTGTTTACTGGACTATCTCAAATATTTCCAACAAATATGGTTCATATTTTGGTACAATAAAGCTGGCCTTGCTATGCAATTCAAATGACATGAAGACTTTGGATATGTCAAGGTTTTTGGACCACTTACGAATTACCTGAAAATTATGGAAAAGGATGACATCTACAGTTGAATACGGTGGTTTACATACACCTTAGCCAAATACATTTAAACTCAGTTTTTCACAATTCCTGACATTTAATCCTAGTAAAGATTCCCTGTCTTAGGTCAGTTAGGATAACCACTTTATTTTAGGAATGTGAAATAATAGAATAATAGTAGAGAATGATTTATTTCAGCTTTTATTTCTTTCATCACATTCACAGTGGGTCAGAAATGTACATACACTCCATTAGTATTTGGTAGCATTGCCTTTAAATTGTTTATCTTTGGTCAAATGTTTTGGGTAGCCTTCCACAAGCTTCCCACAATAAGTTGGGTGAATTTTGGCCCATTCCTCCTGACAGAGCTGGTGTAACTGAGTCAGGTTTGTAGGCCTCCTTGCTAGCACACACGTGAGTTCTGCCAACACATTTTCTATATGTTTGAGGTCAGGGCTTTGTTATGGCCACTTCAGTACCTTGACTTTGTTGTCCTTAAGCCATTTTGTCACAACTTTGGTAGTATGCTTGGGGTCATTGTCCATTTGGAAGACCCATTCTTCCTGAAAGATGTCTTGAAATGTTTCTTCAATATATCCACATAATCTTTCTGCCTCATGATGCCATCTATTTTGTGAAGTGCACCAGTCCCTCCTGCAGCAAAGCACCCCCACAACATGATGCAGCCATCCCCGTGCTTCACGGTCGGGATGGTGTTCTTCGGCTTGCAAGCCTCCCCCTTTTTCCTCCCAAAATAACGATGGTCATTATGGCCAAACAGTTATATTTTTGTTTCATCAGACCAGAGGACATTTCTACAAAAAGTGCGATCTTTGTCCCCGTGTGCAGTTGCAAACCGTAGTCTGGCTTTTTTATGGCTGTTTTGGAGCAGTAGCTTCTTCCTTACTGAGCGGCCTTTCAGGTTATGTCGATAAAGGGCTTGTTTTACTGTGGATATAGATACTTTTGTAACTGTTTCCTCCAGCATTTTCACGAGGTCCTTTGCTGTTGTTCTGGGATTGATTTGCACTTTTTGCACCAAAGTACATTCATCTCTTGGAGACAGAATGCGTCTCCTTCCTGAGCAGTATGACATGTTTATATTTGCGTGATATTTTTTGTACAGATGCACTTGGTTCCTTCAGGCATTTGGAAATTGCTCCCAAGGATGAACCAGACTTGTGGAGGTCTACAAACTTTTTTCTGAGGTCTTAGCTGATTTCTTTTGATTTTCCCATGATGTCAAGCAAAGATGCACTGCCTTTGAAGGTAAGCCTTGAAATACATCCACATGAACACTTCCAATTGACTCAATTATGTCAATTAGCCTATCAGAAGCTTCTAAAGTCAATGCATAATTTTCTGGAATTTTCCAAGCTGTTTAAAGGCACAGTCAACTTAGTGTATGTGAACTTCTGACCCACTGGAATTGTGATACAGTGAATTATACGTGAAATAATCTGTCTGTAAACAACTGTTGGAAAAATTACTTGTGTCATGCACAAAGTAGATGTTCTAATCAACTTGCCAAAACTGTAGTTTGTTTACTAGAAATTTGTGGAGTGGTTGATGACTTTAAATGACTCCAATCTAAGTGTATGTAAACTTCCGACTACAACTGTATGTTTAATCTTCTGAAGAATGTGTGCAGGGGACAGTGTTGTGGCTGATACTTTGGCTGCAGATGGACTTGGAGGGTTTAAAGAGAGGTTTAGTGGAAAATACTATTGAAGTTTTTGTCTTTAATCTAAGGAGGACATTCAAACACATGCAGTTCTGAAGATTATAGTGTGAATAGTGCTTGTTTTTTCACAGCAACTGCAGTACTTTTATTCAGTAAATGGATTTCCTCCGGACATCTTTTATGATTTCCTGGAAGGTGTTGTGGCGGTAGAGTTGGCATTGTACCTACAACAACTGATTAGAAATACGTTTTTCTATTTGGAACAATTGAACATAGCCATTGTGAAGTTTACATACAAGAACAGTGATAAGGTTGATCGGCCTCAGCCTATCCCTAAAAACGTCTCAAAAACTAAATCTATTTGATGTAATGGCCACAAAAAGCTCACATTACTAAGGCTTCTTCCTGACAATAATCTTGGAGGTCCCAGAGGATGAAAAAGCATGGGAAATCTTGATGGATTTGAAAGACCTGGTGCAACTTTTGTCCCATGTTTACTCAGAAAAATGTACACAGTACTTGACTTAAACAATGTCAGACCATAGACAACTACTGTAGGGGGTATTTCCTGATTTATGCATCCATCCAAAGCACCATTTCATTGAACATTGTTTCAGCACAGTTGTGCATGTCTGGGTCATCAGATTTGAAGGAAAACAAAGTTTTCAAGAAGAAAGTATTTTTGATCATGCTTTTACAAGCAGGATTTCATACAGGGAAAAACTGACAGCATCACAGTGTACAGTACGTCGCATTTTGTCAATGGCATGTTTGTGTGAACTGAACCGTACAGGGGCTTAGCCTAATTCAAGTAAATTATAAACAGTGTACTGATCAGGAATCAAACCCTACTCATATCCAAAGACTGTCAATCATGGTACCAGTGGTGTAAATTACTTAAGTAAAATGATTTAGGTTGTTTTGGGGGATATCTGTACTTTACTATTTATATTGGCTACTTTTACTTCAATAAATTCCTAAATTAAATTAATGTACTTTTTACTCCATAAATGTTCCTTGACACCCAAAAGTACTCGTTACATTTTGACAGGAAGGTGGTCCAATTCAAACACTTATCAAGATAATATTTCTGGTAATTTTTACTGCCTCTGATCTGGCGGACTTGCTAAACTCAAATGCTTTGTTTGTGAATTATGTCTGAGTGTTGGAGTGCTGGCTATCCATAAATAAAAGAAGAAAATTGTGACGTCTGGTTTGGTTACGCGGAGCGAACACAGGGGAACCCAAGACCGGACTCAGATGCGGAGGCAGGGATGAATGAACCCAAATGTTAATTGTACACAGAGAGAGATGGAGTGCAGCACCGGGGCAGCTCAGATGAGTTGCAGAAAACCCCGAAGTGTAGAGTGAGGTTGTAGTTGACTGAGTTGAACAGGGTAAACAGGTCCTGAGGGGAATCCAAGGTGGTGAGTGAAATCCAGAGCAATGTGGTAGGGTGGTGAGAAGTGGTACAGAAGACAGGAGCCAGAGACAAAGCGGTAACTGCAATGAGATGACAAAATGGTGTGAGGCAGGGAAACAAGCACAGCAGCGCAACAGGATCTTGATAATGAACAAAAGGCTAGGATAATAACTGACTGAGCAGAGATTACAATCTGGCAGAGTGGAAGTGGCAGGAATGAGTATTTGTAGAGTTCTTGATTATGGAACGAGTTGCAGCTGATAGGGATCTGCTCTGACTCCAGCACACCTGTCTCCAACCACACAATTAAACAGAGAGGGAGAGGGAGAGAAAGAAAGTACAGTGGGAGAACTGCAGGTCAAGACACCGGACGAACACCAGAGGGCGTAGCCAGAGCAGATGTGACAGTTTGCTTAATATAAGGAATTTGAAATGATTTATACTTTTAATGTTTTAGTAAACCCATCCAAAACTTTTAGACTTTTACAATATTTTACTGGGTGAATTTCAGTTTTACTTCAGTAATTTTCTATTAAGAGTTATCTTTACTTTTACTCAAGTATGACAATTGAGTACTTTACCTCTGCTGCAGAATTCTGATAAAAAATATTCAATTTTTTTTGTGTTTTATTGTTTTCCAGATTTAAAAAAAGAAATAATGCACTTCAAATGCAGATGATATCAAATAGCCAAACATGTTGAGAGATTAGCTAGCTATCTCTGATTTAATTGATAGCCGACTAAACTCAAAGATGTATGATGTGGTTGAGAGGTGACTAGTGTGTAGCTCCGACATCACATAAAATGCAATTGCACACAACATTGTTCTGTGTAATTGCGGGCTATTCTTTGGGTGCTGAAATCAGTATTTTAAATGAAAATAAAATGTTATGTGATGTTGAAGCTCCATTCCACCAACACTAGTCTCTGCTTCGTAAATTTTGAGTTTAATAAGTTATTGAGGAACCACTTGTCAAAAACGGGGTAATTGTCCTTTAATGCAAATCATTTACGACCATTGCTTTAGCCAAATAAATCATTGTTTCAAAGAATAGTTGCTAACTATCAGCTTAGCTAAACCTTTTCTTAAAACATGTGAAATGTTGCTTCATTGCAGAATATAGACAACATTAGGTAGATAGCATTTTCATTTAACATTACAAATAGCAACTAAGTTAGCTAGCTACCTGGGACCCAGCCCGCTAAAATGCCTCATAAATGTGTGGCAAGCTAGCTAATGCAACTAGCCAGTCATATTAGATAGTTGACTCAAAGAGAGAGAAAGACAATAGTTTTGCAGTTGTAAACAAATTAATTTCTTCAAAAATGAATGAGAAGCACGAGAGAGAGAGAGATTTTGTTCTATTTTTTTCCTCTCTCACTTGCAGCTATCAAGTTTAGCATGCTCAAACAGAGTGATGCTATGTTAACTAGATGGCTATTGTTTATCCAACATCAGAACTTTTCCAGGTCAAGGTAAGCTTTTGATTTTGTTAATTTATTGCCACCGGGTTACAACAGGTATAACTGCTAAACTGCTTGCTGACTGTACACTGTATTGCATGATTGTAGCAGGTTTGCTAACACATTAGTTCTAGTAGCTATGTTGACTATGACGTTAGCTAATATGGTAACAACGATGTAGGCTCTGTGTAGCATTTAGTGGTTATGATATGAAGGCTTGGATTTTGCCTGGTCACAGACAGCTGTGTTGTGCACTGAAGTCCACAAGCAAAGGGAAAAAGTGAGAGGAAGAGAGCGAGAAGAAATTATACAATTATCAAAGTGATCATGCTGTTTGTATGTGGCTGCTATGAAAGTGAACTGTGTTTGCGTGTGATCAGGGATGTAGAATTTTTCCAATAGAAACTCTTGTTGTTGCAACTGTTGGACTATTGATTACACCCTAGATGCAGGCAAGAGTGTGCAATCCGGTTCTGAATGTGTCACTGTCTGTCATCTTGATTACTCAAATTTTTCTCTCGACCTGTTCTCCTATGTTATAAACTTTGATTCATAGGCTAAGTTGTAGCAACCTTGTGATGGGTATAGGGAACATTTGAGTATCATGTAGTAGCCATAACCTATTGATGTTACATTGAGCTGGGTGAATGGAATATGAATGACAGTCATCCAATATGCTGTAATAGAAATAAGGCCATGCTAATTAAAAAAATAATCGTCCTCCCTCATCTTAAACGTCATCGACCACCACTGAATGACACTGATAGCACAGCCAGCTGAGACACACTGTCTGAGAGCAGAGGAGGAAAGGGGAGAACTAGAGAGGGCAGGAGAGGAGATTAGGGTAAGAGGAGGCTGAGACTGAGTTAGGCTTAGTAGCCCCTTTCCAGAACACAGGGCTGATCAGGGCCATCCATGTTGCTCATTATTTATGCCATTGCAATTCCCCTAAAATGTCATTAATTTGGCTCCCTTTTCATCTTTCTGCCTCCAGAGATGATTTGTCAGCTGGTGTGTGGTCTAATATTAAACAATAGTGCCATCGACCCCGTGTTACATGTTGAAATTGGCCCTGCAAGGACCAGTTAGCCCTGCTGTTGATAACTGGTTAGTGTGTCCCTCTATGCTCTCTTTCCCATGCAACTACCAGACTGCATGCTGATACCACGCATCTGATGTGCCTCAAGCAACCTTCACCAGAGCAGTGCTGTTAATCTCTATATGCCCAGAGGAGCACCTTTACTCCCAAGAGGGCCTGCATTGCCTCCCTCAATGCCCTCCAATCAACAGCACAGCATTATACCACAGCAGCACGTAGATTTATAGCCTTAACCTGTCTAGGACTCGTCAACAGCCAATGAAATTGCAGGGCGCCAAATTCAATCAACAGAAATCTCATAATTCCATTTTCTCAAACATACAAGTATTAGGCACCATTTTAAAGATACAATTCTCGTTAATCCAACCACAGTGTCCGATTTCAAAAAAGCTTTTCGGCGAAAGCAGAACATATCATTATGGTAGGTCAGCAACTAGTCACAGAAAGCATACAGCGATTTTCCAATCAAAGAGAGGAGTCACAAAAAGCAGAAATATTGATCAAATGAATCACTAACCTTTGATATTCTTCATAAGATGACAGTCCCGGGACAACATGTTACACAATACATGTATGTTTTGTTCGATCAAGTTCATATTTATATCCAAAAACCTCAGTTTACATTTGGCTTTGCCTCCAAAACATCCCGTGAATTTGCACAGAGCCACATCAAATCACAGAAATATTCATAATAAACACGAATAAAAGATACAAGTGTTATTCACAGATTTAAAGATATACTTCTCCTTAATGCAACCGCTGTGTCAGATTTCAAAAAAACTTTACGGAAAAAGCAAACCATGCAATAATCTGAGTACGGCGCTCAGAGACATACACAACCCAAGAAGATATCCGCCATGTTGGAGTCAAGATAAGTCAGAAATAGCATAATACATATTCACTTACCTTTGATGATCTTCGTCAGAATGCACTCCCAGGAATCCCCGTTCCATAATAAATGTTTGCTTTGTTCCATAAAGTCCATCATTTATGCCCAATTCCTCCATTTCTTAGGGCGTTTAGTAAACAAATCGAAACTCACTGGCAAGTCCAGTGGAAATGTTGGACGAAAATTCCAAAAAGTTATATCACTGGTCGTAGAAACATATCAAACGATGTATAGAATCAATCTTAGGATGTTTTTATCATAAATGTTTAATAATGTCCCAAGCGGAGAATTCCTTTGTCTGTAGAAAAGCCATGGAACGAGAGCTACTTCTCACATGAACGAGCGTCAAGAGTTTGTGGCACTCTGCCAGACCACTGACTCAAAGAGCCCTTATGAGCCCCTCCTTTACAGTAGAAGCCTCAAACAAGTTTCTAAAGACGGTTGACATCTAGTGGAAGCCTTAGGAAGTGCAAAATGACCCCATAGACACTGTGTATTCGATAGGCCAATCTTTGAAAAACTACAAACCTCAGATTTCCCACTTCCTGGTTGGATTTTTCTCAGGTTTTCGCCTGCCATATGAGTTCTGTTATACTCACAGACATCATTCAAACAGTTTTAGAAACTTCAGAGTGTTTTCCATCCAAATCTACTACTAATAATATGCATATATTAGCAACTGGGACTGAGTAGCAGGCCATTTACTCTGGGCACGCTTTTCATCCAAACGTGAAAATGCTGCCTCCTATCCATAAGAAGTTTTAAACAGCCCTCCAAGGGAGAAACCAATGCAGCACATGCATCAGGAAGCATCATAGTTTCACAGCTAACTTTGCCAATTAGCTAAGCTACTGACATATGCTGAACAAAAATATAAACGCAACATGCAACAATTTCAAAGATTTTACTGAGTTACAGTTCACATCAGGAAATCAGGCAATTTAAATACATTCATTAGGCCCTAATCAATGGATTTCACATGACTGGGCAGGGGTGCAGACACGGGTGGCTCCCACCATCTAAGGAACCAGGCCCAGCCAATCAGAATGAGTGTTTGCTTACAAAAGGGCTTTAATAGAGACGGAAATACTCCTCAGTTTCACCAGCTGTCCAGGTGGCTGGTCTCAGACGATACCGCAGATGAAGACGCAGGATGTGGAGGTCCCGGGCTGGCGTGGTTACACGTGGCCTGTGGTTGTGAGGCTGGTTGGAAGTACTGCCAAATTCTCTAAAATGATGGTGGAGGCAGCTTATGGTAGAGAAATTAACATGAAATTATCTGGAAACAGCTCTGGTAGACATTCCTGCACTCAGCATGCCAATTGCATACTCCCTCAACTTGAGAGATTTGTGGCATTGTGTTGTGTGACAAAACTGCACATTTTAGAGTTGCCTTTTATTCTCTAGCACAAGGTGCATCTGTGTAATGTTCATGCTGTTTGATCAGCTCCGATATGCCACACCTGTCAGTTGGATGGATTTCTTGGCAAAATAGAAATGCTCACTAAAGGGATGTAAACAACTTTGTGCACTAAATTTGAGAGAAATAAGCTTTTTATGCATGTTAAACATTTCGGTGATCTTTCATTTCAGCTCATGAAACATGGGACCAACACTTTTGTCGTGTCTTTGTCTTCATTAAATTGAAGACTGTTATTTTATCAATTCAATTCTCTGTAATTATTATTACATTATTAAACTAATCATGTAAATGTAATTAACTAGGAAGTCGGGGCACCAAGGAAAATGTCAGATTACAAAATTATAATTTTCCTAATATAACTCTTCCGTTATTTTAATATCTGATCAATTAGTCTTCTAATTAATGAATTATTCTTTACCTCACATTAGTCTCATTCCAAACGTCGTAAATTGTTAGTTATCTGCACGAACCCAGCCTTTACTATGAATCATCCATACACCAATTGTCTTAATAATACACCAATTGTCTTTATTTACTAACTAACTAAATAATCAGAGAAATGCATCAACAAACAACAGTTATGGTTACAAGGAAATAATAGGGGAGGTTCCCTAGTGGGCTAAGCTGATTTGATGGCTTGGTGGACAAAGGGAAATGGTTGTGGACTGAGAACAGGCGGGACAGAACAGAGGGCTCACTACACACAGTACTACTATAATTATATGAATTGAAATGCTTCAGAGTACCATTCAGAAATGTTCTCATAGATGTTTCGGCGGTTGTTGGTCGTTACATCCCAGGTTGACAAATTCTAGCTGCAGACTAGTATTATTTTCTAAGATTTGCTCTTATTCTGCAGGGATCGATAGTCTCAGAGTTTAACCATTTCCAGCCATGTAGCCAATGCTCCACGCGGTATGGTTAGGAATTCAACACAAATTACAACCTTAGCTTATACTGAGGTTTTTGTGGTCTGAAGAGGATTTCCTCAGAAGGTGGTTTAATTCGTAACAATAGAAAAGGCGGGTCTATGACGCCAGATCATGTCTGTGCTCACGGGGACGGCCCAATGACTTAGTTAAACTTTAAAGGGATTACAATTCTCTCACATTAAAGGTTTAACCTGTTTGGGCTGCAGGGGGAGTATTGAGTAGCCAGATAAAAGGTGCCCATTTCAAACGGCCTCGTACTCAATTCTTGCTCGTACAATATGCATATTATTATTACTATTGGATAGAAAACACTATCTAGTTTCTAAAACCGTTTGAATTATTTCTCTGAGTGAAACAGAACTCATTCTGCAGCACATTTCCTGACCAGGAAGTGGAAAGACTGAAATCGATGCTCTGTTCTACTTCCTGCCTATACATGGGCATGATACGTAAGAGTCTACGTGCACTTCATACACCTTCCCCTGGATGTCAAGAGGCGGTGAGAGAAGAAATTTCGTGTTTATCTTGGTCTGAGGTGGAATAAAAGCTCTTTGTATGACGTGACCATCCATTTTCTGGAGCGCGCGAAAGAGGACATGGATTTGCCTTCGGTTTAGCTGTCGTTATGGAAGACTAACATCTCCGTCTTAGATTTTATTTGATACATGTGACCATATCATCGTAACGTATGTTTTTTCAATATAATTTAATCAGATTATAGTCAAAAATTATATATCTTTTGCTTGTTTGTTACGATCGCTAACTTTTGCTACTGGGAAATTGCTTGTGTTTTTGGCTATTGTGGTAAGCTAATATAACGCTCTATTGTTTTCGCTGTAAAACACTTGATAAATCGGAAATATTGTCTGGAATCACAAGATGCCTGTCTTTCAATTGCTGTACACTATGTATTTTTCAGAAATGTTTTATGATGAGTATTTGGTTATTTGGCGTTGGTGTCTGTAATTATTCTGTCTGCTTTCGGTGCAATTTCTGATTGTAGCTGCAATGTAAACTATGATTTATACCTGAAATATGCACATTTTTCTAACAGAACATATGCTATACAGTAAATATGTTATCAGACTGTCATCTGATGAAGTTGTTTCTTGGTTAGTGGCTATTTATATCTTTATTTGGACGAATTTGTGATAGCTACTGATGGAGTAAAAAACTGGTGTCTTTTGCTAACGTGGTTAGCTAATAGATTTACATATTGTGTCTTCCCTGTAAAACATTTTAAAAATCGGACATGTTGGCTGGATTCACAAGATGTGTACCTTTCATATGCTGTATTGGACTTGTTAATGTGTGAAAGTTAAATATTTAAAAAAATATATCTTTTGAATTTCGCGCCCTGCACTTTGAGCTGGCTGTTGTCATAAGTGTACCGGTGTCGGGCTGCAGCCATAAGAAGTTAATATCACATTTCATTATTTCACAAATAAACTCAGCAAAAAAAGAAATGTACCTTTTTCAGGACCCTGTCTTTCAAAGATAATTCTTAAAAAATCCAAATAACTTAACTTCTCTGCGCTACGGATCCCTTTTACGGGATCATTTTCCTAAACAACCGCTGAATTGCAGGGCGCAAAATATTACTAAAAATATTTATAATCATGCAATCACAAGTGAAATATAGCAAAACACAGCTTAGCTTGTTGTTATTCCACCTATCGTGTCATATTTTGAAAATATGCTTTACAGAGAAAGAAATCCAAGCTCTTGTGAGTGTATCAATCAATGCTAGAACAGCTAGCCCCAAATTAGCATGGTCACGAAAGTCAGAAAAGCAATACAATTAATCGCTTACCTTTGATAATCTTCGGATGTTTGCACTCACGAGACTCCCAGTTACACAATAAATGTTCTTTTTGTTCGATAAATATTACTTTTATAACAAAAAAAACGCCATTTGGGTTGCGCGTTATGTTCAGAAAACCAAAGCCTCGTTCCGTTCGACGAAAATTCCAAAAAGTATCCGTAATGTAGTCCCGTGTAGCTCAGTTGGTAGAGCATGGCGCTTGCAACGCCAGGGTTGTGGGTTCGATTCCCACGGGGGGCCAGTACAAAAAAGTATGAATGTATGTACTTGTAAGTCGCTCTGGATAAGAGCGTCTGCTAAATTACTTAAATGTAAAATGTAAATGTAATGGTCGTAGAAACATGTCAAATGTTTTTTATAATCAATCCCCAGGTTGTTTTTAACAAACATAATCGATAATATTTCAACCGGACTGTAACCTACTCAATAAGAGAGAAAAAGAAAATGGAGCGCTACCCTCTCTCGCGCAGGAACTAACCTGAGGACAACTGACTACTTTTGAAAAATCTCGCTAATTTTTCAAAATAAAAGCCTGAAACTATGTCTAAAGCCTGGTCACAGCCTGAGGAAGCCATTGGAATCTGGTTGATACCCCTTTAAATGGAAGAAAGACGGGCCAGGAAACACAGATTTAAAAAAATATATATATCACTTCCGGGTAAGATTTTCTCAGGTTTTCGCCTGCAGAATCAGTTTTGTTATACTCACAGACAATATTTGTGCTGTCCGTACTGTGAGATTCCTAAGACAGGACAGGCAGCTGATCGTCCTCGCAGTGGCAGATCACGTGTAACTACACCTGCACAGGATCGGTACATCCAAACATCCCACCTGCGGGACAGGTACAGGATGGCAACAACAACTGCACGAGTTACACCAGGAACGCACAATCCCTCGATCAGTGCTCAGACAGTCCGCAATAGCCTGAGAGAGGCTGGACTGAGGGCTTGTAGGCCTGTTGTAAGGCAGGTCCTCACCAGACATCACCGGCAACAACATCGCCTATGGGCACAAACCCACCGTCGCTGGACCAGACAGGACTGGCAAAAAGTGCTCTTCACTGACGAGTCACGGTTTGGTCTCACAAGGGGTGATGATCGGATTCGCGTTTATCGTCAAAGGAATGAGCGTTACACCGAGGCCTGTACTCTGGAGCAGGATCGATTTGGAGGTGGAGGATCCGTCATGGTCTGAGGAGGTGTGTCACAGCATCATCGGACTGAGCTTGTTGTCATTGCAGGCAATCTCAACGCTGTGCGTTACAGGGAAGACATCCTCCTCCCTCATGTGGTACCCTTTCTGCAGGCTTATCCTGACATAACCCTCCAGCATGACAATGCCACCAGCCATACTGCTCGTTCTGTGTGTGATTTCCTGCAAGACAGGAATGTCAGTGTTCTGCCATGGCCAGTAAAGAGCCCGGATCTCAATCCCATTGAACACGTCTGGGACCTGTTGGATCGGAGGGGGAGTGCTTGGGCCATTCCCCCCAGAAATGTCCAGGAACTTGCAGATGCCTCGGTGGAAGAGTGGGGTAACATCTCAATGCCAGAACTGCCAAATCTGGTGCAGAACATGAGGAGGAGATGCACTGCAGTACTTAATGCAGCTGGTGGCCAGACCAGATACTGACTGTTACTTTTGATTCTGAGCCCCCATTTGTTCAGCGACACAATATTACATTTATGTTAGCTGATTAAACAGCATTATCATTACACAGGTGAACCTTGTACTGGGGAAATAAAATAAATGTTAAGTTTTGCCACAGATGTCTAAAGTTTTGAAGGGCCCTGCAATTGGCATGCTGACTGCAGGAATAGCCACCAGAGCTGTTGACAGATAATTTAATGTTAATTTCTCTACCATAAGCCACCTCTGATGTCATTTTAGAGAATTTGGTAGTACGTCCTGCCAGCCTCAAAAGCGCAGACCACGTGTTTGGCATCGTGTGGTCGAGCGGTTTGCTTATGTCAACGTTGTGAACAGAGAAACCGTGATGAGATCCTGAGGCCCATTTTCCTGTTGAATCGGAGGGTGAGGGCTAGGGGCCATTCCCCCCAGAAATGTCCGGGAACTTGCAGGTGCCTTGGTGGAAGAGTGGGGTAACATATCACAGCAAGAACGGGTAATCTGGTGCAGTCCATGAGGAGGAGATGCACTGCAGTACTTAATGCAGCTGATGGCCACACCAGATACTGACTGTTACTTTTGATTTTGACCCCCTTTGTTCAGGGACACATTATTCAATTTCTGTTAGTCACATGTCTGTGGAACTTGTTCAGTTTATGTCTCAGTTGTTGAATCTTGTTATGTTCATAGAAATATTTTGCTGAAAATAAACGCAGTTGACAGTGAGAGGGTGTTTCTTTTTTTGCTGAGTTTAGTTTCATCTTTACTTATTCATTTTATACAATAATTAGATGCAAACCCCATAATTGAGAAATGTATACATTCAGATATATATTTTTGTGTGTTTGAGGTGTTCCTGTCCTCTCTGAGGTCACCAAATGAAAAACAGTCATCATACCCATCCCTTAAGTGTCCACGGACCATTCCCACCTTCTCATAAGTGGACATTTTGTATCAAATTCCCATTTTGGGGATTTAGGAGTTTGCCATGTGAAATTCATTGTTCTCTCTATGTTTCTCTCTTGCTGCATGGCCAGGGGGAGAGAGTCTCCACCAGGAATTTATGACCTGAGGTAACAGAACCTGGGTGTAGGAGAGAGAGGGAGAGAGGGGGATGCCACGATCTATACCCAGAAAGGGCCACGTCATGACACTTTACATGTTGCATAACAATGTTATGTTAGAAATGGTCAGTGGGGAAAATTGGTCAGTGAGGAACTATGTAAAAGGAATGTAATATTGCTTTTCATTTTGTGATGTCATTAAAAACAGTATAAATACTGTAACTTGGAAAGTACATCCCCTTATAATTTGTCAAGTTTCCATCCAATATGTTATGCTTTTACTATGAAAAAGTATGTAAAGTATTTTTGTTAAGATATGAATGTGATTTTAGGAAGTTTAGTGGTTCTTCCTTTAAGTTAAAAGTTACAGCGTTCCGGAACAGAGCTTGCGGGGCGCCACGGAATTCTATGGAACGTTATTTAAGTGTCAGCCATTGTTGCCAGAATGACGCAATTCACAACAATCTGCCACCATCTACCACAAACGGTCGTGGCATAAGATCAAAACTTTTAAAGGAAGAACTACTGTACAAGACAATCTATCTCCTATATACTGTGCATAAGTAAGTAGCCATGCTCTGCGTGAGGTTGTGAGACGGAGCCACCCCCTTTGGCCAGAGTGCATAAAAAGCCTTGGTAACGAAATTAACCTGTTTGGGCTGCAGGGGCAGTATTGAGTAGCCGGATAAAAGGTGCCCATTTCAAACGGCCTCGTACTCAATTCTTGCTCTTACAATATGCATATTATTATTACTATTGGATAGAAAACACTCTCTAGTTTCTAAAACCATTTGAATTATATCTGTGAGTAAAACAGAACTCCTTTTGCAGCAAACTTCCTGACAGGAAGTGGAAAATCTGAAATCGATGCTCTCTTCTAGGGGATGCCTATTAAAGTCCTTGAGATTTATTCGTTTAGATGCACTTCATACGTCTTCCACTAGATGTCGACAAGGAGTGCGAGAAGAAATGAACTGTGTAACTTGATCTGGGCTCGTATAATTGCTCTTTCTATGACGTGTCACCAATTTCCTGTTTTCTGGAGAGCGCGTCAAGGGACCTGAATTTGCCTTCTGATAAGCTGTCGTTACGGACGACTAATATCTCCGGCTTTGATTTTATTTGATACATGTGACCATATCATCGTAAAGTATGTTTTTTCAATATAGTTTAATCAGATTATTGACATTTTTTCGGGAGTTTTGCCGTGTTCCGTTCTCTTCCGTTTGTTGACATGGAGAGATTCGTGCCACTTGGCTAGTGCGCTTGCTAAATCGAGAGGGAAAGAGGCCGTTCTAAATCCAAACAACGATTGTTCTTGACAAAGGACCCCTTGTCCAACATTCTGATGAGAGATCAGCAAAAGTAGGAAACATTTTATGATGCTATTTCATATATCTGTCGTACATGTGAACTAGTCGTCGGCGCCCAGCTTTTGGGTACTCTAGCTATACCGAAGCTGTATGTCGAAATGAAGTTATTTTTAGAATTCTAACACGGCGATTGCATTAAGAACTAGTGGATCTATCATTTCCTATACAACATGTATTTTTTAGTTATGTTTATGAATAGCTATTTGGTCAGAATATGTGTGTCAGAAAAAGTGTCAGAAAAATATCCGGACGTTGTGGGAAAAAGTAGCTACGATAGCACAATGTATAACCACTGATTTCAGCTCTAAATATGCACATTTTCGAACAAAACATAAGTGTATGTATAACCTGATGTTATAGGACTGTCATCTGATGAAGAATATCAAGGTTAGTCAAAAATTATATATCTTTTACTGGTTTGTTACGATCGCTAACTTTTACTGCTGGGAAATGGCTTGTGTTTTTGGCTGTTGTGGTAAGCTAATATAACGCTATATTGTGTTTTCGCTGTAAGACACTTAATAAATCGGAAATATTGTCTGGAATCACAAGATGCCTGTCTTTCATTTGCTGTACACTATGTATTTTTCAGAAATGTTTTATGATGAGTATTTAGGTATTTGGCGTTGGTGTCTGTAATTATTCTGTCTGCTTTCGGTGCAATTTCTGATTGTAGCTGCAATGTAAACTATGATTTATACCTGAAATATGCAAATTTTTCGAACAAAACATAGATTTATTGAATAACATGTTATAAGACTGTCATCTGATGAAGTTGTTTCTTGGTTAGTTTGGTTGGTTCTTGGTTAGTTAGGTTGGCTTTGTGCATGCTACTTGTGCTGTGAAAAATGTCTGTCCTTTTTTGTATTTGGTGGTGAGCTAACATAAATATACGTGCTGTTTTCGCTGTAAAACATTTTAAAAATCGGACATGTTGGCTGGATTCACAAGATGTGTACCTTTCATTTGCTGTATTGGACTTGTTAATGTGTGAAAGTTAAATATTTCTAAAAAATATATTTTGAATTTCGCGCCCTGCACTTGAAGTGGCTGTTGTCATATTGTGGGCGGCCTCGGGCTTGCAGCCAGAAGAATTTAACATTAGACCAGAAAAGCGTGGAGCAGTAGCTACAAGTTTGAAATGGTTGGAACTTTGAACCACAGCACGAGGTGAAAAAATAAACTCACATTTTTTTAGACCAGGAAAGCCCACGTTTAAAGTGGCTTAACTTCACTAGGGTACGGGGCAGCGTTCGGAATTTTGGATGAAAAGCGTGCCCGCTACTCAGGCCCAGAAGATGGGATATGCATATAGATTTGGATAGAAAACACTAAAGTTTCCAAAACTGTTAAAACAATGTCTGTGAGTATAACAGAACAGATATGGCAGGCGAAAACCCGAGGAAAATCCAACCAGGAAGTACTATTATTTTGAAAGGCTGTTTTTCCATTGAAAGCCTATCCACCATACAAAGACTTAGGACCCAGTTCACGAGCTCCGTGTCTTCCTCTACATGTGGCCAGTCTTTAGGCATTGTTTCAGGCTTTTACTCTGAAAAATGAGGGAGATACAGCACTTTCAATCAGTGGCCAGTGGAAATGTCCATTCATCAGCCATGCGCCCTGATCGGGAACGCGCCTTTCTTGTTTCTCCTTTGCTATTGACGAAGCTTTTGTCCGGTTGAAATATTATTGATTATTTATGACAGAAACTACCGTAGGATTGATTTTAAACATCATTTGGCATGTTTCTACTATCTTTTATTGTACTTTTTTGACTTTTCGTCTGGACTTAGTTCACGCGCATTTTATTACTGGATTACTGGACAAAACGTGCGAACAAAAAGGAGGTATTTGGTCATAAAGAGGGACATTATCGAACAAAACAAACATTTATTGTCTAACATGGAGACCTGGGAGTGCCACCAGATGAAGATCATCAAAGGTAAGTGATTAACCTGTTTGGCGTGCAAGCCCGACGTCGGTACACTTATGACAACAGCCACTTCAAGTGCAGGGCGCGAAATTCAAAAGATATTTTTTTTTAATATTTAACTTTCACACATTAACAAGTCCAATACAGCATATGAAAGGTACACATCTCGTGAATCCAGCCAACATGTCCGATTTTTAAAATGTTTTACAGGGAAGACAAAATATGTAAATCTATTAGCTAACCACGTTAGCAAAAGACTCCACTTTTATTACTCCATCAGTTTTTGACTCCTTCAGTAGCTATCACAAATTCGGCCAAATAAAGATATAAATAGCCACTAACCAAGAAACAACCTCATCAGATGACAGTCTGATAACATATTTATTGTATAGCATATGTTTTTTTCGAAAAATGTGCATATTTCAGGTATAAATCATAGTTTACATTGCAGCTACATTCAGAAATTGCACTTCTCCGAAAGCAGCCATAATATTTACAGACACCAACGTCAAATACCTAATTACTCATCATAAAACATTTCTGAAAAATACATAGTGTACAGCAAATGAAAGACAGGCATCTTGTGATGCCAGACAATATTTCCGATTTATTAAGTGTTTTACAGCGAAAACAAAATGTTGCGTTATATTAGCTTAGCACAATAGCCAGAAACACTTGGGCGCCGGCGACTACGACAGATATATGAAATAACATCATAAATTGGGTCTTACTTTTGCTGATCTTTCATCAGAATGTTGAACAAGGTGTCCTTTGTCCAGATGAGTCGTTGTTTGGATTCAGAATGGCAACTTTCTCTCTCCATTTAGCAAGCGCGCTAGCCGGGTTGCACGGATCTCTCCATGTAAACAAACGGAAGAGAACGGAACACGGCAAAACTCCCGAAAAAATTTCAATAATCTGATGAAACTATATTGAAAAAACATACTTTACGATGATATGGTGACATGTATCAAATAAAATCAAAGCCGGAAATAATAGTCGCCTATAACGTCAGCAAAACAAAAGGCAACCCCACTGTCCAAATCGCGTTCTTCAGAGTACCGGAACTGGGGTACACGTCATTCCAAGAGGATTTATTCCATCCCAGATCGAGATAATCACCTCATTTCTTCTCTCACAGCCTTCTTGACACCCAGAGGAAGGTGTATGACGTGTATGTATACTAATAGGTCTTGTGCCCATGTATAGGCATGAAGAAGAACAGAGCATCGATTTCAGACGTTCCACTTCCTGGTCAGGAAAAGTGCTGCAGAATGAGTTCTGTTTCACTCAGAGAAATATTTCAAACGGTTTTAGAAACTAGAGAGTGTTTTCTATCCAATAGTAATAATAATATGCATATTGTACGAGCAAGAATTGAGTACGAGGCCGTTTGAAATGGACACATTTTATCAGGCTACTCAATACTGCCCCTTGCAGCCATAAGAAGTTAATTGTAATGCTATTTCTGACTTTTGTAACACTCTCCTTGGCTGGAAAATGGCTGTATGGGTGTCTGTGGCTAGGTGCAGACCTAACATAATCATTTGTGATGCTTTCGCTGTAAAGTGTTTTTGAAATCGGACACTGTGGTGGGATTAACAACAAGAGAAGCTTTAAAATTGTATAAGATACTTGTATGTTTGAGGAATTTGAATTATGAGATTTCTGTTTGAATTTGGCGCCCTGCACTTTCACTGGCTGTTGTCATATCATCCCGTTAACGGGATTGCAGCCCTAAGAACTTAAACAACCTCTTCCGTGGTGCCCTAAATACTAATGAGTTAATTGTTACATAATTAATTTAATCGGTTAACATTTAAACATAGTTAGTGGATTAAATAAATAACAGTCATCAGAATAATCAAAGTAAAGTAAAGTCACAGAAATCAATTTATTTTGAATTCAAGGCACACTTATCCAGCATGGCTACCACAACATTCTGCAGCAATACGCTATCCCATCTGGTCTGCACTTAGTGGGACTATCATTTGTTTTTGAACTGGACTTTGACCCAAAACACCTGCAGGCTGTGTAAGGGCTGTTTGTCCAAGAAGGAGAGTGATGGAGTGCTGCATCAGATGACCTGACCTCTACAATCACCCAACCTCAACCCAATTGAAATGGTTTGGGATGAGTTGGGCCGCAGAGTGAAGGAAAAGCAGCCAACATGTGCTCAGCATATGTGGGAACTCCTTCAAGACTGTTGGAAAAGCATTCCAGGTGAAGCTGGTTGAGAAAATGCCAAGAGTGTGCAAAAGCTGTTATCAAGGCAAAGGGTGGCTACTTTGAATAATATAAAATATAAAATATATTTAGATTTTTTTTAAACACTTTTTTGGTTACTATATAATACCATATCTGTTATTTCATAGTTTTGATGTCTTCACTATTATTCTACAATTTAGAAAATAGTAACAATAGAGAAAAACCCTGGAATGAGTAGGTCCTTTCAAACTTTTGACTGTATATATATATATGTATATATTTTCCAAACCGAAACCAAAGTGACCTCAAAAAGCACTTATCGCTCAGCACTAGAAGGTCTATTTTGTAATAGCCTTTCAATGATGTGCTTGGGAAAGCAAGATAAGCACAAAACTACGTCCATATTTTCATCGCACACACCTCAGGGAAGTAATGGGTGCGTTGTGGGAAAAGATTACGCATTACATGGTTTTGGTATTTTGTTCAGAACGCAGAAAAGGAGACACTTCAACTCTCAGAAAAAAACACTGCATATCTCAAACGGACAACATGCACCCAATTCTATAAACTTTGTGTTGAAGATAGTTAGTCAATGGACTTGGTATACCTTGGAAGATTGTATCACTTTCAACACCAAATAAATGAAAGGAGTATTGTGTAAAATGTCTAAAACATTGAGCGTAGAAAAGCAGACAGCAGAAAATAAGCAATATACAGAGTAATCATGATTCAATATGTTGAGAAATGGGTTGAGCCACCAGAATCACACTGATACTGTATGTTGACAAAAGTCTAACAAAAAGTTTACCTGAAGCCACTACACTCAGAGATAGATATCAGCGGACCCTGCCTTGGGTTATGTCACATCCATAGCCTCAAAGACGTACAGCAGAAGCTTGCATTGAGATTGTCAGCCAGGTGAGCTGTGAGCGGTTTTGACAGGTTCTCTCACACGAGCCTCCTCGGGCCACCGGCCGAGCGAGGTGGTAGATTTTACCAGGCAATTTCTCAGGGCCCAATACCCAGCATTTCACTGCTGATCACAGAGACCCAACCCAGCAGCAATGCTTGACACGTGAATATACGATCCAGGCGGAGCGCTGCTCATTTATTGAGGCAAATTATAGCTCCCGGAGGCTGTGACGCTGAAAAATTGCTTGACGAATTGTTCCTAGGTCACCCCAAAGGAACAGGAAGGAGAGGCCAGACTAGGAGAGAACCTCTGGAAATATATGGCTGTTCCCAAAGGTGAAGGACGGATGCTGCTATTTTCGTCTTGCTTTTGTCTTCTGCTGCCTCTTGTTTGTACACTTAGCAATTGCTTTGAGTTTGTGTGTGGCTTTGAACAAATGGGTCATCGATGGGAAGTGAATAAAAGATGAAGAGGTTACAAAATGGGGTGTGTGGGGGGGGGGGGGGGGTATACATTTGATTTGTTTCCATACCTGTAAGAATATTTTGAAGATAAATACACAACACAGAGGATGAGAGGACGAGACTACTAAACTAAATATAGCACTAATGGTCAATAGGGAATTGTCGATGTAAATAGTTGGTCTTCAGTTCAACAGCTGTTTAGAATATGTGGAATGTCAGTCCTGAACTCAGAGCTACGTGTGCTACGGTTTGTACATTGTGTCGGGAGCAGGATACTTAGTTAATTGGGTTAATTGGCCATTGGTCCAGTTGTACTGCAAGGACTTCTGATTGGTCAACGTCAGACTAGGGTGGGGGGTGATAAATGGCATCCTGTTCCTTTGTTCGGTGGAGAAAAGCTGAGGACAGGGGAGACTGAACATCTACCTCCCAGCATAACATCTTGATTTGTCCTTCTCAAATAAACCTATTTTTCTCCCCCTGATTTGCTTTGGAGTTTGTGTCATTGAAAAATAACATTAATTGCTAAGACTACCAATCTACACAACCTACTCCACATTTTTAAAGAACATCATATAATCTTCCAAATTAATAAAAAATATAAACAGTCTTGATTGCGTATTGCTTCACACCCCAGAGTTAGAACTTGGAGGAAGCACCTTGAGGCAGCCATTACAGCTGTGAATAATTTTGAATAAGATTCTACCAACTTTGCAAAACTCGTAGGACATTCTTGCAACATCAAAATAATGTTTTGTGCACCCTGATACAAACATTATCTGAATGTCAGCGCAACTGGACAGTTTTAGTGTTTTGGGAACCTTTCTTGTCATATCCCCACAATGTTCCAACAACCTAAAAACACTTTATGGGAACCTTTAATGAAAACATTAATTGTGATCTGGGAAAGTTCTTGTAACATCATGTATATGTTTTTTTGCACCCAAAAATAAACATTCTATAATCATCAGCACAACTGGACAGTTTTTGTGTTATAAGAACATTTGCCAGGACCTAAGGAATGTTCTGGGAACTTTCACAGGACATATTTTGGTTTGCTGGGTTGTGACACAATGCAGTATAATGACTTCAGACTGTGCCCAGGAACTTTGCCTCTCGTAAATGAGACACTGTTGTTTCCTTTTCGCCTTAATTTACATCCTCTTCCTCTGAGGCATGGGGGAGGTACAGCAGAAGCTGTGACAACAGTATTTTGTTGAGGTGGCACTGTCATAGGATGCCACCTTTCCAAAAAGTCAGTTTGTCAAATGTATGCCCTGCAAAAGCTGCTCCGGTCAGCTGTAAGTGCTGTCATTGTGAAATGGAAACATCTAGGACCAAAAACGGTTCAGCTGCAAAGTGGTAGGCCCCACAAGCTCACAGAATGGGACCACTGAGTTCTGAAGCGCATAGCGTGTAGAAATTGTTTATCCTCGGTTGCAACACTCACTACCGAGTTCCAAACTGCCTCTGGAAGCAACGTCAGTACACATGTAGTGTACGTTTCCAAAGAAGACATCTGTTTTAGGGAAATGCTGGGTTATCGCATATCTGGTCACAAAATTTCCTGTCGTTGGATATCCGGAGGCAAAGTCACTCATATATACAGAGGCGTGTTGGCAGACCAATCCAAACTGATCTCTCGGCATTTCTAGCCCACTCATTATCTCAGCCAATCATGGCTAGCGGGAAGGCTGCTTGCTTTTTCTGTGGCTAAACCAACTAGGCTCGTAATTTAACAGTTTTATTTGTTTTTTCAGATGGAAGTCAAGTTTGCTACTAAGACACATGGAAGTTCTCATATTCGAGAAGGCATTTCTGCCAAAAAACGCATTTTGATTAAAAAAAGTTTACATTCAAACGGCTCTCCTGTGAAGTAGTGACCCACGACATACGCCTAGTTCCTGAAACAGGTCACATATACACGGACACGGTGACTGAGTTCCTCAGGAAGTGTATAGGCAATGTTATTTCCACTGTGACTATTAAAACCTACCCAAACTAGAAACCGTGGAAAGACGGCAGCATTCGCACAAAACTGAAAGCGTAAACCACCACATTTAACCATGAAAAGGTGACTGGGAATATGGTTGAATACAAAAAGTGTAGTTATTCCCTCCGTAAGGCAATCAAAAGTAAAAATGTAACTACAGAGAAAAGTGGAGTCGCAGTCAATGGTTCAGACACGAGACACATTTGTGTCAGTGCAGTACATGTTGAGTGCCCTTCTCTATTAGCATGCTGAAAGTCTGTTGTTAATTTATTTACAGAGAAATAGCACTGTATTTGGTCAAATACAACACTAAGCTGGCAGCAAGCTTATAGGTCTGCTGTTAGAATCAGTAAAGTCTGCTTTACCACTCTTGGGTAGCGAAATTACTTTGGCTTGCCTCCAGGCCTGAGGACAAAGACTTTTCTCTAGGCTCAGATTAAAAATATGAGAGATAGGAGTGGCTATAGAGTCAGCTACCATCCTCAGTAGCTTTCCATCTAAATTGTCAATGCCCGGAGGTTTGCCATTATTCATCAATAACCATAATTTTTCCGCTTCTCCCACACTAACTTTACAAAATTCAAACTTGAAATGCTTTTCTTAAATTTTTTTGTTTTTTATGCATGACTACAATTGTTCACTGTTCATTGTTGGCATTTCCTGCCTAAGTTGTCCCACTTTGCCAATGAAATATTAATTCAAATAATTGGTAACATCAAGTGGATTTGTGATAAATAAGCCATCTGATTCGATGATTTCACTTAAAGTACTCCAGTACTTTTTTCCTTCATAATTTATATAATTGATCTTGGCTTCATAATACAGTTTCTTCTTCTTTTTGTTGAGTTTAGTCACATCATTTCTCAATTTGCAGCAAGTAAGCCAGTCAGATGTGCAGCCAGACTTATTAGCCACATCTCTTTCAACCATACAGTTTTTCAATTCCTCATCAATCCATGGAGCCTTTACAGTTCTAAAAGTCCATTTTTAACAGGTGCTTGTTTATCAATGGTTGGAAGAAGCAATTTGTAAATTCACCAAGTGCAGCGTCTGAATACTCCTCATTAATCACATCAGACGAACACATATTTTTAACATCATCTACATACAGTGAGGGAAAAAAGTATTTGATCCCCTGCTGATTTTGTTCGTTTGCCCACTAACAATGAAATGATCAGTCTGTAATTTTAATGGTAGGTTTATTTGAACAGTGAGAGACAGAATATCAACAAAAAAATCCAGAAAAACGCATGTCAAAAATGTTATAAATTGATTTGCATTTTAATGAGGGAAATAAGTATTTGACCCCTCTGCAAAACATGACTTAGTACTTGGTGGCAAAACCCTTGTTGGCAATCACAGAGGTCAGATGTTTCTTGTAGTTGGCCACCAGGTTTGCACACATCTCAGGAGGGATTTTGTCCCACTCCTCTTTGCAGATCTTCTTCAAGTCATTAAGATTTCGAGGCTGACGTTTGGCAACTCGAACCTTCAGCTCCCTCCACAGATTTTCTATGGGATTAAGGTCTGGAGACTGGCTAGGCCACTCCAGGACCTTAACCTCTAACGCCTCACAAACCCGGATCCGGGATCCCCCCCATCAAAAAAGCTGACTAGCATAGCCTAGCCTAAAGCCACAGGGATATCATATAATAAAATGTTCATGAAATCACAAGTCCAAGACACCAAATGAAAGATACACATCTTGTGAATCCAGCCATCATTTCTGATTTTTAAAATGATTTACAGGGAAGACACAATATGTAAATCTATTAGCTAACCACGTTAGCAAAAGACACCACTTTTTTTACTCCATCCTTTTCTTACTGCATCAGTAGCTATCACAAATTCGACCAAATAAAGATATAAATAGCCACTAACCAAGAAACACTTTCATCAGATGACAGTCTGATAACATATGCTATACAATAAATATGTTTTGTTAGAAAAATGTGCATATTTCAGGTATAAATCATAGTTTACCATTGCAGCCACCATCACAACTCTCACCAAAGCAACTAGAATAACTACAGAGACCATCGTGTATTATCTAATTACTCATCATAAAACATTCCTTAAAAATACACAGCGTACAGCAAATGAAAGACACAGATCTTGTGAATCCAGCCAATATTTCAGATTTTCTAAGTGTTTTACAGCGAAAACACAATATAGCGTTATATTAGCTTACCACAATAGCAAACATCACAACAGCATTGATTCAAGCCAAAATAGCAATAACGTATAAACCACCAAAATATATTAATTTTTTCACTAACCTTCTCAGAATTCTTCAGATGACAGTCCTATAACATCATATTACACAATGCATATAGAGTTTGTTCGAAAATGTGCATATTTAGCGCCACAAATCGTGGTTATACAATGAGAAAAGTAGCAAAGCTGCCCAGAAAATGTCAGGAGAAATCTTTGAAGAGGCACCTATTCTAATCAGTAACTATTCCAAAACTTGACTAAAAAATACAGGTTGGACAGCAATTGAAAGACAAATTAGTTCTTAATGCAATCGCTGGGTTACATTTTTAAAATTAACGTTACTTCAAAATACAGCGTGCGATAAAGCGAGGCTGCACTGCAATTAATGGCGGCTTATGCATTTGACATTTTTCAACAGAACAACGAATTATCAGCATAAATAGTTCTTACTTTTTGATGAACTCTCATCAGAATCTTGGGAAAGGTGTCCTTTGTCCAAAAGAATCGTTGCTCGGTTGTAGAATGTAGTCTTCAACGTTGCAATTAGCACTAAACATTAGCCATGTGGGCCAGACATACCCAACCCCCTAGAACGCCCCACAAATAAATACCCGAAAATCGCAATATACTGACAAACTGATATAATTCGGTTTAAAATAACAAGATTATGATGTCTTTAAAGCCTATATCGAATAAAAACACAGCCGGAAATGTCTAAGATCTATAACCGATGGTTCTAGTACAATATGCCAAGGTCCTTAGTGCGTCACAGCGAAGAGGGAAAAGAGCAGACACGTCTTTGCCAAGTGATTTATAACCTTTGAGATCTACGTAGAGACTCCATTTCAAGTCTCCCTATTCGCTAACATCCAGGGGAAGGCGTATGCAGTGCATCTCAACCAATAGAAGACAGGCAGATTTATACACAGGTCTCAGAACAGCCAGCAAAATGTGGCACTCACATACACATAGGAAAATTGCTCTAAGTCCAGTTCTGTTTCACTCACAGATATAATTCAAACGGTTTTAGAAACTAGAGAGTGTTTTCTATTCAATAGTAATAATAATATGCATATTGTACGAGCAAGAATTGAGTACGAGGCAGTTTAATTTGGGAACGAATTTTTACAAAGTCGAAATGGCGCCCCCCTAGTGTCAAGAAGTTTTAACGTGCTTTTTCTTGAGCCACTCCTTTGTTGCCTTGGCCGTGTTTTTTGGGTCATTGTCATGCTGGAATACCCATCCACGACCCATTTTCAATACCCTGGCTGAGGGAAGGAGGTTTTCACCCAAGATTTGACGGTACATGGCCCCGTCCATCGTCCCTTTGATGCGGTGAAGTTGTCCTGTCCCCTTAGCAGAAAAACACCCCCAAAGCATAATGTTTCCACCTCCATGTTTGACGGTGGGGATGGTTTCTTGGGGTCATAGGCAGCATTCCTCCTCCTCCAAACACGGCAAGTTGAGTTGATGCCAAAGAACTCCATTTTGGTCTCGTCTGACCACAACACGTTCACCCAGTTGTCCTCTGAATCATTCAGATGTTCATTGGCAAACTTCAGACGGGCATGTATATGTGCTTTCTTGAGCAGGGGGACCTTGCGGGCGCTGCAGGATTTCAGTCCTTCACGGCGTAGTGTGTTACCAATTGTTTTCTTGGTGACTATGGTCCCAGCTGCCTTGAGATCATTGACAAGATCCTCCTGTGTAGTTCTGGGCTGATTCCTCACCGTTCTCATGATCATTGCAACTCCACGAGGTGAGATCTTGCATGGAGTCCTAGGCCAAGGGAGTTTGACAGTTCTTTTGTGTTTCTTCCATTTGCGAATAATCGCACCAACTGTTGTCACCTTCTCACCAAGCTGCTTGGCAATGGTCTTGTAGCCCATTCCAGCCTTGTGTAGATCTACAATCTTGTCCCTGACATCCTTGGAGAGCTCTTTGGTCTTGGCCATGGTGGAGAGTTTGGAATCTGATTGATTGATTGCTTCTGTGGACAGGTGTCTTTTATACAGGTAAGAAACTGAGATTAGGAGCACTCCCTTTAAGAGTGTGCTCCTAATCTCAGCTCGTTACCTGTATGAAAGACACCTGGGAGCCAGAAATCTTTCTGATTGAGAGGGGGTCAAATACTTATTTCCCTCATTAAAATGCAAATCAATTTATAACATTTTTGACATGCGTTTTTCTGGATATTTTTGTTGTTATTCTGTCTCTCACTGTTCAAATAAACCTACCATTAAAATGATAGACTGATCATTTCTTTGTCAGTGGGCAAACGTACAAAATCAGCAGGGGATCAAATACTTTTTTCCCTCACTGTAAGAGTCACAGCAAAATCTTTTGTACACTATTTTAGACCCAGCTGTTGGAACTTTGGCTTTCCTGGATATAGCCACTATATTGTGATCACTGCATCCAGTGGGTATGCATACAGCTTTAGAACAAAGTTCTACAGTATTAGTAAAAATGTGATCGATACATATGGATGATCTTGTTCCTGTAGTGTTTGCAAACACCCTGGTAGATTGATTAATAACCTGAACCAGATTACAGGCACTGGTTACAGTAAGAAGCTCCCTCTTGAGCAGACAGCTTGACGAAAACCAGTCAATATTCAGGTCCCCAAGAAAGTAGACCTCTCTGTTAACATCACATACACAATCAAACATTTCACCCATTTTATTTAGATACTAAAAAGGCTTTAATGTGCCAAGTGAACCTGCAACCACAACACTTTAGTAACACTTGACATAAGATCTTCTCTAAGCATTACAGGGATATGGCTCTGAATATATACAGCAACACCTCCCCATAAGCCTTTCTGTCTCTTCTATAGATGTTATATCCTTGTATTGCTACAGCTGTATCATCAAATGAATTATCTAAGTGAGTCTCAGAAATTACTAATATACAGTATGAATGTTATCTGATGTTAGCAAGTTATTGATTTCATGATCATTATTTATAAGGCTACATATATTATTTTGGGCTATTTTCAGCTCTTTCCTGGGTAGCTTATCATAGATAGACATAATACTGAAAAGAGTAAACAAAGCAAGAGAAAAAATATATACATTTAGCAGTCAATTGTTGTGTGTGTGTGCTGCGGGGTTAAAGATACGAACCCATAGGCTTGGCTCTCTCATCCCTTCCAGGCTTCTGGGAGGGAGGGTGGACAATGAGCTTGTCATAGCGGATGTAAGCAATGTCCCCACGCGCTCTGGCAGCTTTCATGGCTGGGATCAGTTATTTCCTCTTCTGGTGCACAGCTTCAGGATAGACCTCGTTGAAGAAGATATACGTTCATCTCAAGTTCTTGGCTCTTTCCAGAACAGCTACCTTGTACTTTAACCTCAGGAACTTGACCACTATCGGCCTGGGCCTATCACCTGGGCCAGTGGTGGGATTTCCAGTCCTGTGGGCGCACTCCACCTCAATCTTCCTGTGATCCATCTTCAATTTCTCAGAGATCATTTCCCTCACCTTGTCCTCAGACTCTGTCCAGGTCTCATGTGGAGATTCTGCAATTCCGTCCACAACCATGTTGTTCCGCCTTGATTTTCCCTCGAGGTAGTCATTGTTATCATGGATTCACACACAGAATTGATGTCCTCTCTCAATGACTTACAGATTGCTGTCATCTTGCCGTTCTCATCTTTCAACTCATCAAGCTGACCCTGGGAGAACTGCAAACTGTTCTTCAGGTCCTGGACCTTTCTGGTCAGGTTGTCCATTCTTTTATTAGTAGAATCCACAAGTATTTGGACAAAACACTTGAAGCTATTTTCTTGTTGTTGTAACAACTGCTTGTCGGTCTTTTTTCGTCGTTTAAAAGATCCTTCACGTGCGATTGTGAGACACCACTGTCCTCAACGGTACTCCGGCTTTGGTTTTTGTCATGGTAGCTAGCAAAGTAGGTTGTTCTGTTACTCCTCATAGTTCCAGACAGGGCAGGTCACGGGAAGATTGAAAACAACAAACAGCAGGGATCTAGACAGCCACAAACCCGGGTCAATCCGCGGTCCCAGCCACAATGGCTAACTGCGTCGCGAGCTGCGTTCAAGACAAACCCGCTAGCTGCTATGCCAAATAACTCCTCATTCCAAGATGGAGTAGTAGTGCAGACGTTGTTTGTCGTTCTCCCGTGTAAATTTAGTTTTTTTTGTCTTTTTTTGTATATATTTCAATCTCTTTTTCCATTTTTAAATTAAATATGCCTTCCGGCAACCCGCCTCACCCAATGTGACACGGATCTGCTATTTTTAGACCTTATAGCCAGAACCTCCATCGGAAGCTAACCAGCTAATTAGCTACTAGCTATTTAGTCATTGTTAGCCACTGCTAGCGGCCTTTACAACTGCTAGAGGCCCAGCCACGAAGCTAGCCTTGAACCAGGCCCATCTCCCGGCCTGTTCAGTGGACCCTATGATCACTCGGCTACACAGCTGATGCCTCCAGGACTCTTCACTAACACAACTAGAATCCACTACATCACCGGATTCTTGCCGTAAGCTCTGAACCTTGCATCGGATCATCGCAGCTTGCTAGCTGCTACCGAGTGACTATAGTGGCTGACGCCCTTGTCCCGAAGCTAGTACCAGTTAGCCTCGAGCCAGGCTAGCAAACAAAATTACTCCAGCTACAATACCTCTTTTGCCAACTGGCCTGGACCCTTTGTTGACACGGAGCCCCGCCGATCCATCACGATTCCATCCATTGTGCCCTCAACCGGCCTTTGCCGGACATCGATCAAGACGCTTCTACTAGCCCCGGCCTGCTAACTTTCGAACGCCATGTCTCCCGCTTGCTAGCATAGTAACGACTACCTAGCGGCTTCCCTGTTTCATCTATTGCGGTTCACTGGACCCTATGATCACTTGGCTACATACAGTAGCTGATGCCTGCTGGACTGTAAATTAATCATGGTACTCCATTTTGTTTATTTTGTTAATGTGTTGGCACCAGCCTCGAACTCAGGCCTTGTGTGTAGTTAACTGACCCTCTCTGCCCATTCATCGCCATTTTACCTGTTGTTGTTGTCTCAGCTGATTAGCTGTTGTTGTCTTACTCTTTGTCTTACCTAGCTCTCCCAATCAACACCTGTGATTACTTTATGTCTCTCTCTAATGTCAATATGCCTTGTATACTGTTGTTTAGGATACGTATCATTGTTTTATTTTACTGTGGAGCCCCTAGTCCCACTCAACCTGCCTCAGATACCTATTTTGTCCCTCCTCACACACATGCAGGGACCTCACCCAACATAACTAGTGTGTCCAGAGATGCAACCTCTCTTATCGTCACTCAATGCCTTGGTTTACCTCCACTCTACCCGCACCCTACCTTACCCATGTCTGTACCTTATGCCCTGAATGTATTCTACCACGCCCAGAAATCTGCTCCTTTTATTCTCTATCCCCAACACACTAGATGATCAGTTTTTATAGCCTTTAGCCGTACCCTCAACCTACTCCTCCTCTGTTCCTCAGGTGATGTAGAGGTGAACCCAGGTTCTGTGTGTCCCCAGGTGCTCTCATTTGTTGACTTCAGTAACCGTTAAAGCCTTGGTTTCACGCATGTTAACATAAGAAGCCTCCTCCCTAAGTTTGTTTTACTCACTGTTTAGCACACTCTGCCAACCCTGATGTCCTTGCCGTGTCTGAATCCTGGCTTAGGAAGGCCACCAAAAAATTCAGAGATTTCCATCCCCAACTACAACATTTTCCTTCAAGATAGAACTGCCAAAAGGGGAGGAATTGCAATCAACTGCAGAGATAGCCTGCAAAGCTCTGTCATACTTTCCAAGTCTGTGCCCAAACAGTTGGAGCTTCTAATTTAACTTCTTATGGCTGCAGCCCGACACCGGTACACTTATGACAACATCCAGCTCAAGTGCAGGGCGCGAAATTCAAAAGATATTTTTTTTAAATATTTAACTTTCACACATTAACAAGTCCAAGACACCAGATGAAAGGTACACATCTTGTGAATCAAGCCAACATGTCCGATTTTTAAAATGTTTTACAGGGAAGACACAATATGTAAATCTATTAGCTAACCACGTTAGCAAAAGACACCACTATTCTTACTCCATCAGTTTTTACTCCATCAGTAGCTATCACAAATTCGACCAAATAAAGATATAAATAGCCACTAACCAAGAAACAACTTCATCAGATGACAGTCTGATAACATATTTATTGTATAGCATATGTTTTGTTTGAAAAATTTGCATATTTCAGGTATAAATCATAGTTTACATTTCAGCTACAATCAGAAATTGCACCGAAAGCAGCCATAATATTTACAGACACCAACGTCAAATACCTAATTACTCATCATAAAACATTTCTGAAAAATACATAGTGTACAGCAATTGAAAGACAGGCATCTTGTGATTCCAGACAATATTTCCGATTTATTAAATGTTTTACAGCGAAAACAAAATGTAGCGCTATATTAGCGTAGCCACAATAGCCAGAAACACTTGGGCGCCCACGACCAGTTCACATGCACGACAGATATTAGAAATAGCATCATAAAATGTTTCTTACTTTTGGTGATCTTCCGTCAGAATGTTGGACAAGGTGTCCTTTGTCCAGAACAGTCGTTGTTTTGATCTGGAACGGCAAATATCTCTCTTCATTTAGCATGGGCACTTGCCAAGTGGCACGGATCACTCCAACGTCAACAAAGTCAGAGAACGGAACACGGCAAAACTCCCGAAAAAATTTCAATAATCTGATTAAACTATATTGAAAAAACATACGTTACGATGATATGGTCACATGTATCAAATAAAATCTAAGACGGAGATGTTAGTCATCCATAACGGGAGCAAAACAGAAGCCATATCCATGTCCTCTTTCGCGCGCTCCAGAAACAGGAAGTGGACGGTCACGTCAAAGAAATAGCTTTTATTCCACCTCAGACCAAGATAAACACAAAATTTATTCTCTCACAGCCTCTTGACACCCAGAAGAAGGCGTATGAAGTGTACGTAGACTCTTACGTATCATGACCATGTATAGGCAGGAAGTTGAACAGAGCATATATTTCTGACATTCCACTTCCTGGTCAGGAAAAGTGCTGCAGAATGAGTTCTGTTTTACTCACAGATATAATTCAAACGGTTTTAGAAACTAGAGAGTGTTTTCTATCCAATAGTAATAATAATATGCATATTGTACGAGCAAGAATTGAGTACGAGGCCGTTTAAATTGGGCACGATTTCCCCCCAAAGTGAAAACAGCGCCCTCTGTCCTCAACAGGTTTTAATAAACCTCCAAACGAGCTTCAATACCATACAACTCTCCTTCTGTGGCCTCCAACTGCTCTTAAATGCTTTTAAAACTAAATGCATGCTCTTCAACCGATCGCTGCCCGCACCCGCCCGCCCGACAAGTATCACTACTCTGGACGGTTCTGACTTAGAATATGTGGACAACTACAAATACCTAGGTGTCTGGCTAGACTGTAAACTCACATATTAAGCTTCTCCAATCCAAAATGAAATCTAGAATCAGCTTCCTATTTCACAACAAATCCTCCTTCACCCACGCTGCCAAACATACCCTCGTAAAACTGACTAACCTACCGATCCTCGACTCGGCGATGTCATTTACAAAATAGCCTCCAACATTCTACTCAGCAAACTAGATGCAGTCTTTCAAAGCCCCATATACCACCCACCACTGTGACCTGTATGCTCTTGTCGGCAGGCCCTCGCTACATATTTGTCGCCAGACCCACTGGCTCCAGGTCATCTACAAGTCTTTGCTAGGTAAAGCTCCTCCTTATTTCAGCTCACTGGTCACCATAACAACACCCATCCATAGCACGCGCTCCAGCAGGTATATTTCACTGGTCATTCCCAAAGTCATCACCTCCTTTGGTAACCTTTCCTTCCAGTTCTCTGTTGCCAATGACTGGAACGAATTGCAAAAATCGCTGAAGTTGGAGACTTATATCTCCCTAACTAACTAACACAGCTATCTGAGCAGCTTACCGATTGCTGCAGCTGTACACAGCCCATCTGTAAATAGCTCATCCAACTACCTACCTCATCCCCATATTGTTTTTATTTACTTTTTGCTCTTTTGCACACCAGTATTTCTACTTGCACATCATCATCTGCACATCTATCACTCCAGTGTTAATTTGCTAAATTGTAATTAGTTCGCTACTATGGCCTATTTATTGTCTTACCTCCTTACTCCATTTGCACACACTGTATATAGATTTTTCTATTGTGTTATTAACTGTACTTTTGTTTATCCAATGTGTAACTCTGTGTTGTTTGTGTCACACTACTTTGTTTTATCTTGGCCAGGTCGCAGTTGTAAATGTGAACTTGTTATCAACTGCCTACCTGGTTAAATAATGGTGAAATAAAAGACCCGTCCTTGGTCGGCAGAATACCTGGAAAGAGAAAAGCAGTCCCAGTAACTGATGCCAACTGCATCGCGGGATCCAAACCAAGAAGCTAGCTAGCTACCAAGAACTTTCCAATGATATCATGTAGGTGCACATTCGACTTTCCAAACCAAACTCAACACCTTTGCAATGCAGCCTCCAAACACAACATCTTAGTAAACAATGATTCAAATTTTCTTTCATTTGACAAAATATAAAGGAAGTGACAGAGTTTTTTGTTGCCATATCACCTTCAGCCGTTTTTAACCCACTGTGTTGAGAGGGGACTGCAATTATATAATAATCCCACATAACCACTGAATCTGACATTTTCCATGGCTGCTGTCCATACTCATTCTCCCTTTGATATATGGGTGGACCACTGCAACGCCCATTAAGAGAGATAATAACCACACCACACATGCTTAAAAGGTCAAAGTTCAGGAGCAGATCCAACGGTGCTGAATCGATTTCCAACTCCTCAGGGGGGAGGAAGTCACCCTTGCACAGTTAATTTTCCCGCCCCAGAATACATGATATGAGTGATTATGATCTCGCTCTGTTTTAATGGAGGTTGAATGAAATCCAAACCTGGCTTTGTAAGTTCTAACAAAAGATAATAGTACATTATGGTTATTATCGATCAGAATAGGGGCAAAGCAGTGACATGACTCAATTTAACATTATCTTCCTCAATTTAGTCATTGAGGTAATTTGATGAATCTTAGTTGTACCACAGTGTCTTCAGAAAATGTTCATTCATGTATTAATAGAGTAAATGTTTTCACTGTGTGAAGACAAAGATGTAAAAAAAATCCTGAAGAAAAGCAGTGTATTTGGACTGTGTCTGGTTGATGGACTGAGGCAAGTCGCAGGTGTTCTTCAAAAGTCTGGACAGACTTTCCCTGGTGAGACTCAGATGTTAAACTCATGGCAGCAGGATACAATCGTCTACCAACAGACCCTTCTAACCACGTTCCAAACATATAACAAGGAAAAACAAAACAACAAAACCCTTGGACAGCCTGTCATGCATAAACAAGCCTGTAATAAATTATGCACTATTCATGAATAATTAAACCAAAACTGAATTGAAGGTGAGGGCAAAGCAAGTTCTAAAAATAATAATAAAGGGAATGAAATATTCACAGTCTTAGCCAAACCGCTGACCTGAATGAACCTTTATGGGCACACAAATGATTTCCTCTCACAGCTAGCCAACCACATTGCACGGATCAGGTTGGTACTAAGTTATCTTCACGCCTGCACTCCCACAGATCCAAAGTTTTTAAGTATACACAGAAGCGAAACAAATTTAAACAAATCGCCATAAGAGCTGAATCAACATTAGAGAATTATAATAATAACACATAATTGGGATGATAAATCAAATGATCTAGCACCTAAATTAAATTCAATAACACTTTAGAGGAAATTAGTCACTAGCCCTAAGAAACAATTTACATTAATAATATAGTTATTTCTCTTTATAACTTACCATTTTTTTTAACTGTCTAAAAAACAGTAATCATCAGATTTCAAGTTTGGACCTACGGGAAAGGATAGGGAAGCAAACTAACCATTGTCTGGTTGAAAGAGAGAAGACTCCAACAAAGAATTGGAGGGTATTCTCAAGAGCATAGACTTGACGTTTTACGGGAACGCATGAACATACATTTTTTTTAATTTAGCAGACACTCTTATCCAGAGCGACTTAGGGATAAATGCCTTGCTCATGTGCAAATTGTCAAATTTTCCACCTAGTCAGCTCAGGGATTCAAACCAGCGACCTTTCGGTTACTGGCTCAAAGCTCTTAACTACTAGGCTACCTGGTCCCTGTTTCCCAAAAGCATCTTAAGGCTATGTTCATTGTAAGAACCTTCGTTGAGGCATCGTTAAATCTCAGAGCTGTTTCACAAAACTAAATAACGGTCGTTATTTACCAATTTCCTCAGATCACTCGTAGAACAGATAAGTGCATCGTTAGAGATGTTTTTTTCCCTACCATTTGCCTCGTGCAGTGCGACACATCTCCTTCACATAGAGTTGATCTGGCTGTTGATTGTGGCCTATGGAATGTTGTCCCACTACTCTTCAATGGCTGTGCAAAGTTGCTGGATATTGGCGGGAACTGGAACACGCTGTCGTACAAGTTGATCCAGAACATCCCAAATGTGCTCAATGGATGACTGGTGAGTATGCAGGCCGTGGAAGAACTGGGACATTTTCAGATTCCAGGAATTGTGTACCAATCCTTGTGACATGGCGCTTTGCATTATGATGAATGATGATGATGAAACACGAGGTGATGGCGGCAGATGAATGGTACGACAATGGGCCTCAGTATCTCGTCACGGTTTCTCTGTTCACAACGTTGACATAAGCAACCCGCTCGTCCACACGATGCTATACACGTGGTCTGCGGTTTTGAGGCAGGCAGGACGTATGTAACGGCCGTCTGAAGAAGAGGGAGTGGACCAAAGCGCAGCGTGGTAAGTGTTCATGCTTTCTTTATTAAAACTGAACACTGAGACAAAATAACCAAAAATAGAACAACACGAAACAGTTCTGTCTGGTGCAGACACAAAACAGAAAACAACTACCCACAAAAACCACGTGGGAAAAAGCTACCTAAGTATGGTTCTCAATCAGAGACAACGATAGACAGCTGCCTCTGATTGAGAACCACACCCGGCCAAACAACAAAGAAATACAAAACATAGAAAATGAACATAGAATGCCCACTCAAATCACACCCTGACCAAACCAAAATAGAGACATAAAAAGATCTCTACAGTCAGGGCGTGACAACGTACTGCCAAATTCTCTAAAATGACATCAGAGGTGGCTTATGGTAGAGAAATTAACATTAAATTCTCTGGCAACAGCTATGGTGGCTGTTCCTGCAGTCAGCATGCCAATTTCAGGGCCCTTCAAAAATTGAGACATCTGTGGCAAAGTATTGTGTGACAAACGGCACATATTATATTATTTCCCCAGTACAAGGTGCACCTGTGTAATGATCATGCTGTTTATTCAGCTAACATAAATTGAATAATGTGTTGCTGAACAAAGGGGGGTTCAAAATCAAAAGTAACAGTCAGTATCTGGTGTGGCCACCAGCTGCATTAAGTACTGCAGTGCATCTCCTCCTCATGGACTGAACCAGATTTTCCAATTCTGGCTGTGAGATGTTACCCCACTCTTCCACCAAGGCACCTGCAGGTTCCTGAACATTTCTGGGGGGAATGGCCCTAGCCCTCACCCTCCGATCCAACAGGTCCCAGACGTGTTCAATGGGATTGAGATCCGGGCTCTTTGCTGGCCATGGCAGAACACTGATATTCACGCACAGAACGAGTGCATTGTCATGCTGGAGGGTTATGTCAGGATAAGCCTGCGGGAAGGGTACCACATGAGGGAGGAGGATGTCTTCCCTGTAACATACAGCTTTGAGATTGCCTGCAATGACAACAAGCTCAGTCCGATGATGCTGTGACACACCGCCCCAGACCATGACCTCCACCTCCAAATCGATCCCGCTCCAGAGTACAGGCCTCGGTGTAACGCTCATTCCTTTGACGATAATTGCGAATCCGACCATCACCCCTGGTGAGTCAAAACCGTGACTCCTCAGTGAAGAGCACTTTTTGCCAGTCCTGTCTGGTCCAGCGACAGTGTGTTTGTGCCCATAGGCGGCGTTGCTGCCGGTGATGTCTGGTGAGGACCTGCCTTACAACAGGCCTACAAGCCCTCAGTCCAGCCTCTCTCGGACAGTCTAAGCACTGATGGAGGGATTGTGCGTTCCTGGTGTAACTCGTGCAGTTGTTGTTGCCATCCTGTACCTATCCCGCAGGCGTGATGTTCGGATGTACCGATCCTGTGCAGGTGTTGTTACACGTGATCTGCCACTGCGAGGAAATCAGCTGTCCGTCTTGTCCCACTGTAGCGCTCTCTTAGGCGTCTCACTGTACGGACATTTCAATTTATTTCCCTTGCCACATCTGCAGTCCTCATGCCTCCTTGCAGCATGCCTAAGGCACGTTCCCGCAGATGAGAAGGGACCCTGGGCATCTTTCTTTTGGTGTTTTTCAGAGTCAGTTGAAAGGCCTCTTTAGTGTCCTAAGTTTTCATAACTGTGACCTTAATTGCCTACCGTCTGTAAGCTGTTAGTGTCTTTATTAATTACTTATTATGGCTGTGGGGCAGTATTGAGTAGCTTGGATGAATAAGGTGCCCAGAGTAAACTGCCTGCTACTCAGGCTAAGATATGCATATTATTAGTAGATTTGGATAGAAAACACTCTGAAGTTTCTAAAACTGTTTGAATTATGTCTGTGAGTATAACAAAACTCATATGGCAGGCAAAAACCTGAGAAAAAATCTAACCAGGAAGTGAGAAATCTAAGGTTTGTAGTTTTTCAACTCTTTGCCTATCCAAGATACAGTGGAAATTTGGTCCGATTGCACTTCCTAAGTCTTCCACTGGATTTTTGATGTGTTAGGTAAAATATAGGCATACTGTTTTTATAAGCACATCAGTATGATATAGGCAGCATAAAATGTTTAGTCTTTGTAACATGAACACATCAATGTATCTATACTTACAGTATCTACAGATAGTGGCAACCTTTACTTATTGTGCAGAGTATATTCTGAAGAGATTCATTCCTTTTGCATCGATGTGTCCAATCAAGATGGACTCTGACAGATGGGAAGGAAAAGAGGTGAATCGAGAGTCATTTGAACTCAGGCCTCATTAAAGAGCAAACTTCTTCGCTCAAAATGGAGAAAAGCTCACTCTGAGTTATCATTATCACATTCTCCTAATTTATTTTTCTCACTTAACTTCCCCCTCTTCTCTCTCTCTTTCTTATGTCTGTCTCTATTACAACAGTCTATTTTAATTTGTTTTACCCACTGAATCACTCCTTAATCAAACACAGAGTCACGATTAATGGGCTAGCTAGATAGAATAGGGATAGAAAATAATCATGGTTTGTGTTTATGCAATTGCCAGAATTGTTCAGCTGTATACTTTAGCATAAGAGGGCAACAAGAAGTCAAGAGATAGTCATAGCTTTCTGAGCTATCACCTATGAGAAGAAATACACAGTGAGTATACCAAACATTAGGAACACCTTCCTAATATTGAGTTGCACCCCCCCTTTTTCACTCAGAACAACATTAATTAGTTGGGGCATGGACTCTACAACGTGTCTAATGCATTCCACAGGGATGCTGGCCCATGTTGACTCCAATGTTTCCCACAGTTGTGTCAAGTTGGCTGGATGTCCTTTGGTTAGTGTATCATTATTGATATATACGGGAACTGTTGAGCGTGAAAAACCCAGCAGCGTTGTAGTTCTTGACACAAACCGGTGCACCTGGAACCTACTACAAATGGACTTAAATCATTGTTTCAAGACTTAAAAATCCTTCTTTAACCTGTCTCCATCCCTTCATCTACACTGGTTGAAGTGGCTTTAACAAGTGACATCAATAAGGGAGCATAGCTTTCACCTGGTTAGTCTATGTCATGGAAAGAGCAGGTGTCCTTAATGTTTAGTACACTTAGTGTTTATATAGTCTTGTGAGTGTTCATAGAGTCAGTGGAAGTCTGGGTAACCATGAATTAACTATTTTGCAGTCTTACGGCTATTTAAATACGGCTATTTAGTAGTCTTATGGCTTGGGGGTACAAATTGTTTCGCAGCCTGTTGTTCCAAGAGCGGATGCTCTGGTACCATTTGCTGGACGGTAGCAGAGTAAACAGTCTATGGCAAAAACTAGTGGTTTGATGGTTGACAAGCAGCAGAAGTGTCGGATGTAATCTATTCCTGGCTATCTAACAATATTGTTGAAATGCATTGGAAGTTTACACCAACTTTATGGGAGCCCATTTTCACTCCTTTTTTGCTTAGCGAAATGTCTTTGTTGCACCCATACGTAGAATTGACAACAAATCTCCAGCAAATGGCAGCTGGGGGCAAACCACAACGTGTATTTTGTAAATTGAGCGTCATTAGCAAAAGTGGGCATGTAAGTAATCCATACCAAACCTTTCAGTAATCATGACAAACTCACTTACGATACTCAGCTTTGGACGATACTGACTTTATGACCAACATGATCCCATTTACACTTTGTAATACATTTTGACACTAGAATTCATATATCTGATGCAAATCAAACCGGAAAAGTTGGTTCTAAGGGGCAGTTGACGTTTAACTAATTTACCGCCTGGTGATGTCACCAGGCATGCCAAATCTCAATCCCACCATAAAAGGCTGAAATGTCAGTCTTTTCAAACAGCTCTTACACTACACTTGCATTATTATCATTTTAGCAATTTCACAGTAATTTTTCAACCTCACATTGTGAAAGTATATATAATACAGTGAAAAAACATGTTTTTGACTGCATTGGGCCTTTAAATGATTCTGAAGATGAGCACCTAAGTTGTACTTTCTTTAACTTTCCTGAGCATGCAGGAATGTGACCATTTTGGTACCATTGTACCATTGTTTCCAAGTGTCTTAGCGAGAAAATCCCAGCACAGATTTGTTAGCTTTATGGTTGCACCATTACTAGGCTACAAAGAAAACTGATTCAAAAGACTAATACATTTGGCCAAGTATACCATAAGCCATGAATAGAATGCATCAGTGATTTGTATTTCCTGTAACTTTCTGAAGAGGCAATGCACAAGAATGCTCCATCTGTGTTTTTGCATTGTGCAGTTCACGCATATCTGTAACACTTTGTGTAGCTGTTAGCGATGCTAATGATAATCACCTTCTGGTAGATGGAAAGGCTTTCCCAAAATCCTGCTAAATGAAATGTTAACTACAAACTGTAGCTTATGCCTACCTGGCAGAAAGACATGATTGTTTACATCAATCTATTGGGCAATTGTTTTGCAAAATCTGCACATATGTGGGGCTACAGAAACACTGCTAACGAAACAACAGACTCTTGCTATAGATGCATGGTGCACACTTGAATGAAAAGGTAACAACTACACACAAAACATTTTTTTCTTCCCTCAGTTCTCAAAAGTGGTCTCCTGACATGGTTTAAGCATTGTTGTGAACTAGTTGTAAAAAAAAGTGAGATTTTGAGAGCACTTTTTTTCTCCCTTATTTAACTAGGCAAGTCAGTCAAGACCAAATTTGTATTTTCAATGACAGCCTAAGAACAATGGGTTAACTATCTTGTTCAGGGGCAGAACAACATATTTTAACCTTTCATTGCTACCCATCCCGGATCCGGGATTTCTGTCATTAAAAACCCTGACTAGCATAGCGTAGCCTAGCGCCAGAGGGTAATCATAAAATATAATTTCATGAAATCACAAGTGGAATATTGCAAAACACAGCTTAGCCTTTTGTTAATCCATCTGTCATCTCAGATTTTGAAATTATGCTTTACAGCGAAAGCAATACATGCATTTGTGTAAATGTATCGATCGCTCGACAAAACAATAATAACAGCTAGCGTCAGGTAACTCGGTAACAAAAACCAGCAAAGCAATCAAATGAATCATTTACCTTTGTTGATTTTCGGTTGGTTTCACTCACGAGACTCCCAGTTAGACAGCAAATGTTCCTTTTGTTCCATAAAGATATGTTTTATATCCAAATACCTCCGTTTGTTTGATGCATCATGACCAGGAATCCACCGGAAAAAGCGTTCGCGACAACGGCGAAAAAAATTCCAAATGATATCCATAATGTCCACATAAACATGTCAAACGTTGTTTCTGATCCAACTTCATTGTGTTTTTCACATATCTATTCGATAATAAATCAACCGGGACAGTTGGCTTCTCACTAGGAGCGAGAGAAACAATGGCTACCTTTCAGATTTACGCAAGATTCACCCGGAGAGCCCCCACCTGTCCACTTACCCAATGTGCTCTTGCAAGCTCATCCTTCAAAATAAAGGCCTGAAACTACTTCTAAAAGCTGTTGACACCTTAGGGAAGACATAGAAAAAGAGGTCTTATTGATGAGACTTCACATATGCAATAGGAAGGCATTGGAACACAGAGCTCTCAAAATTAGTGCCACTTCCTGCTTGAAATTTTCTCAGGTTTTCACCTGCAATAAAAGTTCTGTTTAACCCTCAGACAAAATTCTTACAGTTTTGGAAACTTCAGAGTGTTTTCTATCCTAATCTGACTATTATATGCATATTCTAGTTTCGGGGGATGAGAAATAGGCAGTTTAAAATGGGTATTTTGCCATATGTTTAAATTGCGCCCCCTATCAAGAAGATTTGTCAGCTCAGGGATCCGATCTTGCAACATTTTGGTTACTAGTCCAACGCTCTAACCACTAGGCTACCTGCCACCCCACTTTACACCACTGCTGAAACGACACAGACCTGTGTACTAGGCCTACACAGTTTTTTTTTTCATTATGTCTTTCTACAAGGTGTTTATTGACTCTTTTTTATTGGATAATGACTGCAGCTTATTTCTCATCCTAAATTACAGCAATGTGTCACTTGATACAGATACAACCCTTGTCAGCTGGTCCCTTGTATAACCTGTAATTTAAGGACATACAGTATACATTTTCAATACCTCATGACAGACAATGTATGAGAACATTAAAACCAGTTATAGTGACACTGAAAACTCAATGTCTACATTTTACATTGTTGTTTCCCATAATAACTGCTATCAATTCTTGTGTGCTTGTGTGTGCGTGTATCTGTGTCTGTGCATGTGTGCCTATGTACTAAAATACTGAAAGCTCAAAGTCAAAATTTTACATTCTGGATTCCCGTAACAACCGCTATCAATCCAAATAATGGTGTATGTGTCTTTCTGTTTCTGTGCATGCGTGAGTTCAAGTGAGCTATGACCACCATCTGAACCAAACCATTTACCTGTCAAACTGTTGCTTACACCCAGAGGAGAAAACAACGGCAATTGAGTTAATCTACCTTGACAACTCTCTTCCAAAAAACAACCAATTGATGGCATGTTGGCGGCAACACAAATGTGTAATACCATTCAAAACCATTGTTGCTCAATGCCGATTGCTCGCTGCTCGGTGTCCCTTACTGAGGTGATTCTGTCAAGGAGGGATGTGACGTTTAGTGAGAGGAAGTCTGCAGTTGTCTAGTCTAGATTTATATCTGTTCTCTTTTCCGGATCTCTTAGACAGAAGTGGTTCTCAACAGATGCCCAGCGGTGTGGAGTGTGTGGAGATTGATTGCTCAGCAGGACACTGACCCGGGCATTTAGAGTCCCTGTGGCCTCTAGTGATGGAGTAGCCAGTCTCTCCCCCTAGTTATCCCAGTGTGTGCGATAAGCTGCAACGGGCCTCGTCAAGAGACTGGGAAATACCACTCAAAGTAGTGATGGACTCCGTGGGCTGGAGATGCTGACTAACATTGTGACCAAGAAGAGAGGAAGACAAGCATTGTACTTATAATATACCCTCCTGCATTCTTTGATCAATAATACACTTTGAAATATAAAAATGTGATATTATCCTCTTGAACTAGATAAAAGTTATAATTCAAATGGCCAATACCTTCATTTTAATCTGAATTCATGAGTTTGCTTATGATGCTGTTATGTGAATATTGAAAGCCTGGACACCAAATGTCTACTGTATAAAAAAAGAGGGTACAACATATACATTTGAAGTCGGAAGTTTACATACACCTTAGCAATATACATTTAAACTCAGTTTTTCACAACTCTTGACATTTAATTCTAGTAAAGATTCCCTGTTTTAGGTCAGTTCGGATCACCACTTTATTTTAAGAATGTGAAATGTCAAAATAATAGTAGAGAGAATGATTTACTTCAGCTTTTATTTCTTTCATCACATTCCCAGTGGGTCAGAAGTTTAAATACACTCAATTAGTATTTATTAGCATGGCCTTTAAATTGTTTAACTTGGGTCAAACGTTTTGTGTAGCCTTCCAAAAGCTTCCCACAATAAGGTGGGTGAATTTTGGCCCATTCCTCCTGATAGAACTGGTGTAACTGAATCAGGTTTGTAGGCCTCCTTTTTCGCACACGCTTTTTCAGTTCTGCCCACAAATGTTCTATAGGATTGAGGTCAGGGCTTAGTGATGGCCACTCCAATACCTTGACTTTGTTGTCCTTAAGCCATTTTGCCACAACTTTGGAAGTATGCTTGGCGTCATTGTCCATTTGGAAGACCCATTTGCGACCAAGGTTTAACTCCCTGTCTGATGTCTTGAGATGTTGCTTCAATATATCCACATCATTTTCCTGCCTCATGATGCCATCTATTTTGTGAAGTGCACCAGTCCCTCCTGCAGCAAAGCACCCCCAAAACATGATGCTGCCACCCCGTGCTTCACGGTTGGGATGGTGTTCTTCGGCTTGCAAGCCTTCTCCTTTTTCCTCCAACATAATGATGGTCGTTATGGCCAAACAGTTCTATTTTTGTTTCATCAGACCAGAGGACATTTCTAAAAAAACTACGATCTTTGTCTCCATGTGCAGTTGCAAACCGTAGTCTGGCTTTTTTATGGCGGTTTTGGAGCAGTAGCTTCTTCCTTGCTGACCGGCCTTTCAGCTTATGTCGATATAGGACTCGTTTTACTGTGGATATAGATACTTTTGTACCTGTTTCCTCCAGCATCTTCACAAGGTCCTTTTCTGTCGTTCTGGGATTGATTTGCACTTCGCACCAAAGTACGTTCATTTCTAGGAGACAGAACGCATCTCCTTCCTGAGTGGTATGATGGCTGCATGGGCCCATGGTGTTTATACTTGCATACTATTGTTTGTACAGATGAACGTGCTACCTTCAGGCATTTTGAAATTGCTCCCAAAGATGAACCAGACTTGTGGAGGTCTACAATTCTGTTTCTGAGGTCTTGACTGATCATCATTTTCTGGAATTTTCCAAGCTGTTTAAATGCACAGTCAACTTAGTGTATGTAAACTTCTGACCCACTGGAATTGTGAGACAGTGAAGTATAAGTGAAATAATCTGTCTGTAAACAATTGTTGGAAAAATGACTTAGTAAATGAAAAGTAGATGTTTTAAACGACTTTCCAAAACTAGAGTTTGTTAACAAGAAATGTATGGAGTGGTTGAAAATCAAGTTTTAATGTCTCCAACCTAAGTGTATGTAAACTTCTGACTTCAACTGTACAAAACATTCAATTCGGTTTAAATTGTTTTGTTTGTGTTTTCCATCAAAGCATTTTTAAAACATTTTACACTGAGTGGATAGTATGGGAAATTCTTTTTGAAAGTTAATCTTTTCATGTCGGATTTACAGCTTAGTCCTTTTTCAGGCCATGTGTACGGGAACCTATTGATTCCAGGCAGACACATTTATCATTGGTATTCATGCCCAAGCTATTGATTAAGCTTTCCCTCTTTCCCTAGCCGATTTGCATTTAAAATCTAATTTATATGAAGGTCAGGAACATTAATTTCCAGAAGGTAGACATTCTTTTATGTATTATGCTTAATGGAATATGAATCACTTCCCACCTGAGAAATGAATGGATGTGCCAGTGACATTTCCAAGATCTGTTTTAGTGGTAATGGCGTAATTTGCATTTGATAAATAGCCCTGGGTTTAAATGGAGAAAAAATAAGGTCAGAGACAACTTGTGCATCATTAACCATTCCCTCTGCTTAATTGTCACACATGATTTGTACTTGATAAATGATAGACTGTCACTGCACTGCTTGTTTGATTAGACACTTGACACTGCAGGGAACACACAGAGGACTGGAAATTGGATGTCTATTAAAGGTATGGATTACTTCAGTGGGGGACTGAGAAAATCAAATAATCAATTTCGCTTTAATGTGTTTGATTCATATTAATGCATGTAACCTAATTTCAATAGTATATGTAGCAATTGAAGATGACATTGACAAAAGCATTAGATTACATTGTGTGTGTACATTGTAGGTTAGACTACTCTAGGTAGGAGAACAATAAAAAGGTTTATCTACTTCCTGTTTATTGTATGTAGTCTAAACATGTGTTGACATGTTTCACAGGTGTTCATGTTATAACACAATATGAAATGACATTTAAAGAATAAAAACAAAAACGACAAATCCATCTGTATATTTACATTTTCTCTCTAATGTGCAGGGTTTTACTTTTCACTGCTGTGACAATATTTTAATTTAACTTCAGCAGTTTTCCCTGGGTGAATTCATTTGTTTGTTTTATACACTTTTGGTCTGAGAGAAACGGTTAGCCAGAAAAAGAGGTCCTCAAAAAGTAATTTAAGTTAGGATTTTCAAAAGTAGAATTTACTCATGCACATTTGAGTATACCTCATTCTGCATAGATAAGATTAGATGTCTCCTGTCTATCTTATTTAGAGCTTGTCTTCTTTGATTGCAATGACCAAGGCTGTGATAGAAACATTTATTAATATGGAAAAAATCTGTAGATTTGAGAAATGGATATGAGCCATGTGTGGGTGGGTGTCACGCCCTGACCTTAAAGAGCCTTTTTATGTCTATTTGGTTTGGTCAGGGTGTGATTTGGGGTGGGCATTCTATGTGTTGTTTTCTATGATTTTGTGTTTCTATGTTTTGGCCGGGTATGGTACTCAATCAGGGGCAGCTGTCTATCGTTGTCTCTGATTGGGAACCATACTTAGGTAGCCCTTTTTCCCTCCTTTCGTTGTGGGTAGTTAACTTTGTTTCTGGTACTAAAGCCTTTAAGCTTCACGGTCGGTTTTGTATTGTTTATTGTTTTTGTTGGCTACATTCAAATAAAAAGTAATGTACGTTTACCACGCTGCACCTTGGTCCGCTTCTTCCAGCATCGGCCGTGACAGAGGGAGAACACAAAAAGCCTTTCACTTCTACTTAGGGAGTACCTCATCTTCATCACAAAGAAAAGAAAATGGGGGGAAAGCACTATTCATCTACAGTATACTGAGAGTCAATCAAATGTCTGCCATAGCTAATTCATTTGTCTGAAAGAGCTATAGGGTTTAATCATCATACATCAGCGACTCATTCTCCAAGGACATCGATAAAAAAGTTATCTTCTGAAGACACAAATTACTTTTCAGAGCCAGATATTGACTCCTCTATTTGGTTACTTTGGAAGGGCAGTTCTGTAGGTCCATGCTACTTTCAGTTTTCTTATGTGAAAATGTGTGTACTATACTGTTTTTCTATGTGGTACAATGAAATATCCGCTTGAATTAGGCATTGGACTCTAGGGCATCAAATCATTAGAAAGTCTAATCTGATACAACTGGTTGTATTGAGGTCTCATAAAAACCTCATTACAACCTAAATAAATACCCATTGAGCAATACGGTACTAATGAACACGGAATCCAATGTAATGTATTAAGGCTAGACAATTACATTTTCAAAGACTGAACAATCCCTTAGCCAATTAATTGAAATGGGATTGTGAGGATTATGTAAGAGATAAAGAAGGGAAAGAAATGCATTATGTGCATATTAGCGTAAACCCCATAATCTGTTTGTCCTAAATGGGCTTTGTTTGAGGGGAAGCCTCAGTCCGTCCTCAGTCACTGTTTATCAATGCCCCCTTCTCTCTCTCTCTTTGTGTATTTTACTTTGAAAAGATGAGAACATGAAATGTATTGGGCAATCCTTAAAACAAATGTTGGTACCACTTTACATTCCAGCTCGGTAATAACCGGGTAATGAGATGGTAATAACTATGTATTTAGAACAGGAATCGGAAACTTTGATACTGCTGAACTCATGAGGGGCCGCAATCGCTCACAAGTCTGTTTACCCACATCCATGCAGTAATTCTACACATTTTGCCATGAGGCGCAGATCATATTTTGCAATTTTATAACAATGTTATTCAATTCTACACATTTTGCCCCAGGGTGGAGAGAAATGTTTGCAGTTTTTATGATTACTACAACTTTAGATAGATGGCTAGACTAACTTACCAATCAAAACATGTTTTGTTGACACGGGCTAACTGAGTAAATGTCAGTGACTGACATAACAAGAGAAACACTGCTGATGCACAGATAAAATTTTGATATTGCACATCGTGTATTCCACTATTCTAACTCTCAACAGTAAGTTGAGATCCCGACTTAGTACCTTTTTAGTGGTAATTGATCCGATTCGCCTTCAAAAGGGGGGCCGCCAGTTACCGATCCCTGATTTCGTTTTTCAAAGGTATCTTAAAATTGATTACAATATTTTTGCTGGTAACCTAAATAGAAACAGGTATTGTTGCATTTTCCTGCACTGATTTGGCGTTGTTACATAGAAACTACCATCTCTGTTTCCAGGTAGCAACCATAGGCTGGTTGGGATGTCAGGAAACAATTGGCGGGGAAACTACATGGTAACGACTATTGGTAACTAATGGTAATTAAGAGCTATTACTAGTTATTACCATCTTATTACCTGGTTGTTACATAGCTGGAATGTAAAGTCGTACCCACATTTGGTCAAATGTTTTCATATCTTGAAGTGTCCAAAGATCGAGCTGTGTCCTTGTCCCATTGCATTTATTCCATATATCATTAACTTTTTTTGTAAACATTTTTTATTTAACCTTTATTTAACTATGCAAGTCAGTTAAGAACACATTCTTATTTACAATGACAGCCTAGCAGAAGGCAAAAGGCTTCCTGTGGGGACGGAGGCTGAGATAATATATATATATATATATATATATTGTTTTAATAAATATAGGACAAAACACATATTATGACAAGCGAGACACCACAACACTACATAAAGAGACACCTAAGACAACAACATAGCATGGCAGCAACACATGACAACACAGCATGGCTGCAACACAACATGACAACAACATGGTAACAATACAACATGGCAGCAACACAACATGGTAGCAGCACAAAACATGGTACAAAAGGTATTGGGCACAGACAACAACATACAGTGGGGCAAAAAAGTATTTAGTCAGCCACCAATTGTGCAAGTTCTCCCACTTAAAAAGATGAGAGAGGCCTGTAATTTTCATCATAGGTACACTTCAACTATGACAGACAAAATTAGAAAAAAAATTTATGAATTTATTTGCAAATTATGGTGGAAAATAAGTATTTGGTCAATAACAAAAGTTTATCTCAATACTTTGTTATATACCCTTTGTTGGCAATGACAGAGGTCAAACGTTTTCTGTAAGTCTTCACAAGGTTTTCACACACTGTTGCTGGTATTTTGGCCCATTCCTCCATGCAGATCTCCTCTAGAGCAGTGATGTTTTGGGGCTGTTGCTGGGCAACACGGACTTTCAACTCCCTCCAAAGATTTTCTATGGGGTTGAGATCTGGAGACTGGCTAGGCCACTCCAGGACCTTGAAATGCTTTTTACGAAGCCACTCCTTTGTTGCCCGGGCGGTGTGTTTGGGATCATTGTCATGCTGAAAGACCCAGCCACGTTTCATCTTCAATGCCCTTGCTGATGGAAGGAGGTTTTCACTCAAAATCTCACGATACATGGCCCCATTCATTCTGTCCTTTACACGGATCAGTCGTCCTGGTCCCTTTGCAGAAAAACAGCCCCAAAGCATGATGTTTCCACCCCCATGCTTCACAGTAGGTATGGTGTTCTTTGGATGCAACTCAGCATTCTTTGTCCTCCAAACACGACGAGTTGAGTTTTTACCAAAAAGTTCTATTTTGGTTTCATCTGACCATATGACATTCTCCCAATCTTCTTCTGGATCATCCAAATGCTCTCTAGCAAACTTCAGACGGGCCTGGACATGTACTGGCTTAAGCAGGGGGACACGTCTGGCACTGCAGGATTTGAGTCCCTGGCGGCGTAGTGTGTTACTGATGGTAGGCTTTGTTACTTTGGTCCCAGCTCTCTGCAGGTCATTCACTAGGTCCCCCCGTGTGGTTCTGGGATTTTTGCTCACCGTTCTTGTGATCATTTTGACCCCACGGGGTGAGATCTTGCGTGGAGCCCCAGATCGAGGGAGATTATCAGTGGTCTTGTATGTCTTCCATTTCCTAATAATTGCTCCCACAGTTGATTTCTTCAAACCAAGCTGCTTACCTATTGCAGATTCTGTCTTCCCAGCCTGGTGCAGGTCTACAATTTTGTTTCTGGTGTCCTTTGACAGCTCTTTGGTCTTGGCCATAGTGGAGTTTGGAGTGTGACTGTTTGAGATTGTGGACAGGTGTCTTTTATGCTGATAACAAGTTCAAACAGGTGCCATTAATACAGGTAACGAGTGGAGGACAGAGGAGCCTCTTAAAGAAGAAGATACAGGTCTGTGAGAGCCAGAAATCTTGCTTGTTTGTAGGTGACCAAATACTTATTTTCCACCATAATTTGCAAATAAATTCATTAAAAATCCTAAAATGTGATTTTCAGGATTTTTTTTTCTCATTTTGTCTGTCATAGTTGAAGTGTACATACAATATGCATATTATTAGTAGTATTGGATAGAAAACACTCAGAAAATTCTAAAACTGTTTGAATGATGTCTGTGGGTATAACAGAACTCATAAGGCAGGCAAAAACCTGAGAAAAAATCCAACCAGGAAGTGGGAAATCTGAGGTTTGTAGTTTTTCAACTCAGCCCCTATTGAATTTACAGTGGGATATGAGTCATCTTGCACTTCCTAAGGCTTCCACTAGATGTCAACAGTCTTTAGAACGTTGTTTCAGGCTTCTACTGTGAAGGGGGGCTGAATGAGAGGGGAATGAGTCAGAGATCTGCCAGCAGCCACGGGCTCGTGATGCGAGGTCATGAGAAAGTTACCTCTCGTTCCATTGCTTTTCTACAGCCAAATGAATTATTGAACATTTATGACAAAAACATCCTAAAGATTGATTCTATACATCGTTTGATATGTTTCTACAACCAGTAATATAACTTTTTGGAATTTTTGTCCGACATTTCCGCTGGACTTGCCCGCGCCTCGTGAGTTTCGATTTGTTTACTAAACGCCCTAACAAAAGGAGGAATTTGAACATAAATGATGGACTTTATGGAACAAATCAAACATTTATTGTGGAACTGGGATTCCTGGGAGTGCATTCTGACGAAGATCATCAAATGTAAGTGAATATTTATAATGCTATTTCTGACTTATGTTGACTCCAACATGGCGGATATCTTCTTGGGTTGTGTATGTCTCTGAGCGCCGTACTCAGATTATTGCATGGTTTGCTTTTTCCATAAAGTTGTTTTGAAATCTGACACAGCGGTTGCATTAAGGAGAAGTATATCTTTAAATCTGTGAATAACACTTGTATCTTTTATTAATGTTTATTATGAGTATTTCTGTGATTTGCTGTGGCTCTGTGCAAATTCACGGGATGTTTTGGAGGCAAAGCCAAATGTAAACTGAGGTTTCTGGATATAAATATGAACTTGATCGAACAAAACATACATTTATTGAGTATCATGTTGTCCCGGGAGTGTCATCTGATGAAGAATATCAAAGGTTAGTGATTAATTTGATCAATATTTCTGCTTTTTATGACTCCTCTCTTTGGTTGGAAAATGGCTGTATGCTTTCTGTGACTAGTTGCTGACCTACCATAATGATATGTTCTGCTTTCACCGAAAAGCTTTTTTGAAATCGGACACTGTGGTTGGATTAACGAGAATTTTATCTTTAAAATGGTGCCTAATACTTGTATGTTTGAGAAAATTGAATTATGAGATTTCTGTAGATTGAATTTGGTGCCCTGCAATCTCATTGGCTGTTGGAAAGGGTTCCGCTAGCAGAGTCCTAGACAGGTTAAGATAAGTGACATAAAGAGTGATAGTAAAAAGCTTTGGAGCGCCTTAAATTAAATGTTGGGTAAAAAGGCAAACTCATCTCCATAATTCATTGAATCAGATGTCTCATTCATCACACTACTTTAATTATTTTTTCATTGGCAAGATTAGCAAACGCTGACACTACACATCCCAGTATAACTGATCAAATTGTGAAAGACAAGCATTGTAATTTTGAATTCCATAAAGTGAGTGTGGAAGAAGTGACAAAATTATTGATGTCTATCAACAATGACAAGACACCGGGGTCTGACACCTTGGATGGAAAATTACTGAGGATAATAGCAGACAATATTGACATTCCTAGTTGCCATATCTTCAATCTAAGCCTACTAAAAAGTGTGTGCCCTCAGGCCTGGAGGGAAGCAAAAGTAATTCCACTACCCAAGAATAGTAAAGCCCCTTTACTGGCTTAGATAGCCAACCAATCAACCTGTTACTAAACCTTTTTATTTTTATTTTTTGGGGGACCAAATACAATGTTATTTTATTGTAAACAAATTGATAACAGACTTTCAGCATGCTTATAGGGAAGGACATTGTAACGGCAGTCTACTTCGTCCTCCTCCTCAGACGAGGAGAGGCGAGAAGGATCAGAGGACCAATGTGCAGCGTGGTAATTTGACATAATGAATTTAATGGACAAAACAAAAACACTATACAAAATAACAAAAGAACATACCGTCACAGTCCTAGCTGGTGCAGAACACAAACACAGAGACAGGAAACAACCACCCACAATCCCCAACACAAAACAAGCCACCTATATATGATTCTCAATCAGGGACAACGATTGACAGCTGTCTCTGATTGAGAACCATATCAGGCTGAACATAGAAACAGACGAACTAGACACACAACATAGAATTCCCACCCAGCTCACGTCCTGACCAACACTAAACAAGCAAAACACATAAGAACTCTGGTCAGGACGTTACAGTACCCCCCCCCCCCTGAGGTGCGGACTCCGAACGCACCCCTAAAACTCAAGAGGAGGGTCTGGGTGGGCATCTGTCCGCGGTGGCGGCTCCGGCGGTGGACGAGGACACCACTCCACCACTGTCTTTGTCCCCCTCCTTAGCGTCCTTTGAGTGGCGACCCTCGCCCACGACCTTGGCCTAAGAATCCTCCTCAAGGCCCCCACATGATTTAGGAGGTAGCTCAGGACAGAGAGGTAGCTCAGGACAGAGAGGTAGCTCAGGACAGAGAGGTAGCTCAGGACAGAGAGGTAGCTCAGGACAGAGAGGCAGCTCAGGACAGAGGGGCAGCTCAGGACAGAGGGGCAGCTCAGGACAGAGGGGCAACTCAGGACGAATGGCAGCTCCGGACTGAATGGCAGCTCCGGACTGAATGTCAGCTCCGGACTGAATGGCAGCTCCAGACTGAGTGGCAGCTCCGGACTGAGTGGCAGCTCCGGACTGGGTGGCAGCTCCGGACTGGGTGGCAGCTCCGGACTGGGTGGCAGCTCCGGACTGGGTGGCAGCTCCGGACTGAAGGGCAGCTCATGACTGGAGGGCAGCTCATGACTGGAGGGCAGCTCATGACTGTAGGGCAGCTCATGACTGTAGGGCAGCTCATGACTGTAGGGCAGCTCATGACTATAGGGCAGCTCATGACTGTAGGGCAGCTCTGGCAGCTCCTGACTGGCTGGCGGCTCTGGCAGCTCCTGACTGTCTGGCGGCTCTGGCAGCTCCTGACTGGCTGGCGGCTCTGGCAGCTCCTGACTGGCTGGCGGCTCTGGCAGCTCCTGACTGGCTGGCGGCTCTGGCAGCTCCTGACTGGCTGGCGGCTCTGGCAGCTCCTGACTGGCTGGCGGTTCTGGCAGCTCCTGACTGGCTGGCGGCTCTGGCAGCTCCTGACTGGCTGGCGTCTCTGGCAGCTCCTGACTGGCTGGCGTCTCTGGCAGCTCCTGACTGGCTGGCGTCTCTGGCAGCTCCTGACTGGCTGGCGGCTCTGGCGGCTCCTGACTGGCTGGCGGCTCTGGCGGCTCCTGACTGACGGACGGCTCTAGCGGCTCCTGACTGACGGACGGCTCTAGCGGCTCCTGACTGACGGGCGGCTCTAATTGCTCGTGGCAGACGGGCGGCTCTAATGGCTCGTGGCAGACGGATGGCTCAGATGGCGCTGGGCAGACGGATGGCTCAGACGGCGCTGGGCAGACGGATGGCTCAGACGGCGCTGGGCAGACGGATGGCTCAGACGGCGCTGGGCAGACGGATGGCTCAGACGGCGCTGGGCAGACGGATGGCTCAGACGGCGCTTGGCAGACGGATGGCTCAGACGGCGCTGGGCAGACGGATGGCTCAGATGGTGCTGGGCAGGCAGGCAGCTCAGACGGCGCTGGGCAGGCAGGCAGTGCAGGCAGCTCAGACGGCGCTGGGCAGACGAGCAGTGCAGGCGGCGTTGAGCAGACGAGCAGTGCAGGCAGTTCAGATGGCGCTGGGCAGGCAGGCAGTTCAGATGGCGCTGGGCAGGCAGGCAGCTCAGACGGCGCTGGACAGACGAGTAGTGCAGGCGGCGTTGAGCAGACGAGCAGTGCAGGCAGTTCAGACGGCGCTGGGCAGGCAGGCAGCTCAGACGGCGCTGGACAGACGAGCAGTGCAGGCGGCGTTGGGCAGACGGCCGACTCTGACCTGCTGAGGCGCACAGTAGGCCTGGTGCGTGGTGCCGGAACTGGTGGTACCGGACTGGAGACACGCACCTCAAGGCTAGTGCGGGGAGCAGGAACAGGGCACACTGGACTCTCGATGCGCACTATAGGCCTGGTGCGTGGTACCGGCACTGGTGGTACCGGGCTGAGGGCACGCACCTCAGGGCGAGTGCGGGGAGAAGGAACAGTGCGTACAGGGCTCTGGAGACGCACAGGAGGCTTGGTGCATGGTGCCGGAACTGGAGGTACTGGGCTGGAGACACGCACCACCGGGAGAGTGCGTGGAGGAGGAACAGGGCTCTGGAGACGCACTGGAAGCCTGGTGCGTGGTGTAGGCACTGGTGGTACTGGGCTGGAGCGGGAAGGTAGCGCCGGATATACCGGACCGTGCAGGCGTACTGGCTCCCTTGAGCACTGAGCCTGCCCAACCTTACCTGGTTGCATGCTCCCCGTAGCCCGTCCAGTGTGGGGAGGTGGAATAACCCGCACTGGGCTGTGTTGGCGAACCGGGGACACCATGCGTAAGGCTGGTGCCATGTACACCGGCCCGAGGAGACGTACTGGAGGCCAGATATGTAGAGCCGGCTTCATGGCACTTGGCTCAATGCTCACTCTAGCCCGCCCAGTGCGGGGAGGTGGAATAACCCGCACCGGGCTATGCACCCGTACAGGAGACACTGTGCGCTCTTCCGCATAACACGGTGTCTGCCCGTACTCCCGCTCTCCACGGTAAGCATGGGAAGTGGGCGCAGGTTTCCTACCTACCTTCGCCACACTACCCTTTAACCCCCCCCCCCAATAAATTTTTGGGGTTTCTTCACGGGCTTCCAGCCACGCTTCCGTGCTGCCTCCTCCTCTTCCCGAGAGCGGCGATATTCTCCAACCTTAGCCCAGGGTCCTTCTCCGTTCAATATTTGCTCCCATGACCATTCCTCCTGGTACCGCTGCTGCTGTCGCTGCTGCCCGTTCTCACGCTGCTTGATCCGGGTTTGGTGGGTGGTTCTGTAACGGCAGTCTACTTCGTCCTCCTCCTCAGACGAGGAGAGGCGAGAAGGATCAGAGGACCAATGTGCAGCGTGGTAATTTGTCATAATGAATTTAATGGACAAAACAAAAACACTATACAAAATAACAAAAGGACATACCGTCACAGTCCTAGCTGGTGCAGAACACAAACACAGAGACAGGAAACAACCACCCACAATCCCCAACACAAAACAAGCCACCTATATATGATTCTCAATCAGGGACAACGATTGACAGCTGTCTCTGATTGAGAACCATATCAGGCTGAACATAGAAACAGACGAACTAGACACACAACATAGAATTCCCACCCAGCTCACGTCCTGACCAACACTAAACAAGCAAAACACATAAGAACTCTGGTCAGGAAGTTACAGACATTCAACAAGCACAGAACTTACACAAATGACTGATGAGTGGCTGAGAGAAATTGATGATCAAAAGATTGTGGGATCTGTTACGTTAGACTTCAGTGCGTCTTTTGATGTTATCGATCATAGTCTGCTGATGGTAAAACATATGTAATGGCTTTACACGCCCTGCTAAATTGTGGACAAAGAGTTACCTGTCTAACAGAAAACAGAGGATGTTCTTTAATGGAAGCCTCTCCAACATAATCCAGGTAGAATCAGAAATTCCCCAGGGCAGCTGTCTAGACCCCTTACTTTTTTCAATCTTTTCTACTGATATGCCACTGGCCTTATATAAAGCCAGTGTCTATGTATGCGGATGACTCAACACTATACACATCAGCTACTACAGGGAGTGAAATGCACTGCAATACTGAACAAAGAGCTGCAGTTAGTTTCAGAATGGGTGGCAAGGAATAAGTTAGTCCTAAATATTTCTAAAACAAAAAGCATTGTACTGGGACAAATGATTAAGTCGCTCTGGATAAGAGCGTCTGCTAAATGACTTAAATGTAAATGTAAATGATTAACTAAACCCTAAACCTTATTCAAATATTGTATTAAATAATTTCGAAATTGAGCAAGTTGAGGTGAGTAAACTGCTTGGAGTAAAACTAGATTGTAAACTGTCATGGTCAAAACATGTTTATACAACAGTGGCTTAGATGTCCATAATAAAGCTTTGCTCTGCCTTTTTAACAACACTATCAACAAGGCATTTCCCACAGGCTCTAGTGTTGTCGCACCTGGACTATTGTTCAGTCGTGTGGTCAGGTGCCACAAAGAGGATCTCGGAAAATGACAATTGGCTCACAACAGGGCAGCACAGCTGGTCTTTAAATGTGCACGGAGAGCTAGCAATAATAATGTGATGGAAGCGTTATAAGAAAATAAGAAAATGTTGTGCTTTTCTTATAACTCATTTCTGTGTTCTATTCACGTGCTGTTCTAATAACCAATTTCTGTGTTCATGCAAGTGACTGATTAAACAAATCCTCACATATCAGTATCTGCAATTTGGCAGTACGCCCAAAGATAGCTCAGTTTCAAGGTCTCAGTTTAGAGAGAAGAAGCCTTGTGAGGTATTGGTCTGTCACATGTTATGAACCAGTATTGGTCGGTCACATGAATTAAACAAAACTGTAATGATTAATGAATTATGCTAATTCATGCAAATATAACTTGTCTGTGTATTGCCGTATGTAAGACAACTGCTGGGACTGCCCCAGCAGAGCTTCTGACAGACGTTCACTATGGTGCATTAAGTGTGATGGAACCTCTCCAGTGCGCTGACAGTAAACATGGTGTCACGTTGGCATGAAGGATCAGGAGACAGACGCAGGAATGCGTAATAGTTTTTTTTTATTAAGCCCAAATTACGACGTGCTGTGTACAGGCACGGGAACAAAGACCAAACAAACAAGTAACAAAAACACAGGGTTGAAACCCAAACAAAAGAGCGAGGAGTACCTCGAATAAATTCACACGCATGCCTGATGATTAACACACGGGACGAGACCCCACAATCATCTCCGCAATCCACAAGGGCACGAAAGCACAAAACACACAGCACAGGTACTCACACACACCAATGGACATTGTAAAAATAATTTACAGACAACGGAAACCAAAGGGCACACTTAGTACTAATCAGTGGGAATAGGGGACAGGTGTGCGTGATGAAAGTTCCGGAGGGATCCGTGACACATGGATTAATTTAAGATTGACCTTGAGTTTCCCTGTGTAAGAATTTCCACAACAATAATTTGGAAGTAAATCTCTCATGGCTCAAGGTGGAGGAGAGATTGATTTCACCACTACTTGTTTTTGTAAGTGTGAACTTGCTGATTGCACCGAGGTGTCTGTTTAAACTACTAGCACACAGCTCTGACACCCATGCATACCCCACAAGACATGCCATCAAAGGTCTCTTCACAATCCCCAATCCTCTTCACATAGAGCCATGGCTACATGGAACTCTATTCCACATCAGGTAACTGAAGCAAGCAATATAATCAGATTTAAAATACAGAAACAAATACACCTTACGGAACAGCGAGGACTGTGAAGAGACACACATACAGGCGATGTCATTTACAAAATAGCCTCCAGCACTCTACTCAGCAAACTGGATGCAGTCTATCACAGTGCCATCCGTCTTGTCACCAAAGCCCCATATACTACCCACCACTGCGAGCTGTATGCTCTCGTTGGCTGGTCCTCACTCCATATTCGTCGCCAAACCCACTGGCTCCAGGTCAAGTCTTTGCTGAGTATAGCTCCGCCTTATCTCAGCTCACTGGTCACCATAGCAACACCCACCCGTAGCACTCGCTCCAGCAGGTATATTTCACTGGTCATCCCCAAAGACAACACCTCTTTGGCCGCCTTTCCTTCCAGTTCTCTGCTGCCAATGACTGGAACGAAATGCAAAAATCACTGAAGTTGGAGACATATCTCCCTCACTAACTTTAAGCGTCATCTGTCAGAGCAGCTTACCGATCGCTGCAGCTGTACACAGACCATCTGTAAATAGCCCATCCAACTACCTACCTCAACCCCATATTTGTTTTTGTTTTTCTGCTCTTTTGCACACCCATATTTCTACTTGCACATCCTCATCTGCACATATACTGTATCACTCCAGTGTAAGTTGCTAAATTGTAATTACTTTGCCACTTTTGGCCTATTTATTGCCTTACCCCCTTACTTCATTTGCACACGCTGCAAACAGATTTTTCTATTGTGTTATTGACTGTATGTTTGTTTATCCCACGTGTAACTCTGTGTTGTTTTTGTCGCACTGCTTTGCTTTATCTTGGCCAGGTCGCAGTTGTAAACGAGAACTTGTTCTCAATTGGCCTACCTGGTTAAATAAAAGTGAGAAAAAAAAAATGTTTAAAAAAAACAGACACACATGATAAGACACACACTCTACACACACGTACACATGGATTTTGTATTGTAGATTTGTGATGGCAGAGTAGTGGCCTGAGGGAACACACTTAATGTATTGTGTAAAGTGTTATGAAATGTAATGTCATGTCATATTTTAAATTGTACATAACTGCCTTAATGTTGCTGTACCCCAGGAAGAGTAGCTGCTACCTTGGCAGCAGCTAATGGGGATCCTTAATAAATACAAATACAAATCACATGAAGCAGAGTGATTGGTTGTCACCTGCAGCCTGGTACAGCTGTGGATCCATGACATGAAGGATCTGATCAGCCCACTTATATAATCAGTTTTCAGCCCACTTATATAATCAATTTACAAACTCATAAAGAGCCATTCATAAAAGCCAGAAATAACCACAGGCTTCAATCTTTCCCACAATCCTTCACTTCCTGTCCACGTCCATTCATTTGAACGGGAACATCATTAGCAGGTTTTAATTATAATTCGTAATTAAATATTTTTCTTTAACTCTGCCATCTCATTATTTGGCCAGTTACAGTTACATTCTCATTGTGTTTTTTTTGTGTCAGGTCACACAGATCGTTCTAGTTCTATGAGTTTTTCTTTACTGTTTTTGTTGTTTTCTGCAATATGAGAGTTATATTTTCAGATTTGAGTCAACAAAATGGGCTCTGCTATGACAGAGTACCCGGATCCATTGGGTTGGAGTTTGGTAAATAAAAGTTCCTCTAAGTGAGTGCAGAACACAGTGACATGAAATGCAATCATTTCCACGGGAAAATATATACTTTAGTAAGAGAGGTTTAATGGTGGCAATGAGTGTAATAGCACTATGTGGGTCCATGTGGCCGGGTGTGTGAGTGTTTCTAGACTATGGAACTCTCTGGAGAAACACGATTAACTTTTAGCAGACTGCTCCTCAGCAGGGTAGGATGTTCAAGAAGATGGGAGGGAGCCGCAACAGGCTGATGGTTAATCTAACATGACAATGTTATCATGTAGGAGGGCACAGTTGGCACTTTTCCCTGCCGCCTATTCTCCACTCAGCCATAGCCAAATACAATACAAAGATTTTTCTCTTTGTACATTTTTCCCATCCGCCAAGCTTCAAAGCAACCAAACACAGAGGGAGAGAAAAGGAAGAGCAATAAAGAGACAGAAAGCTAAATAGAAAGAAGAGGGCGATGCAGAGAGGAAGAAAGTAATCAACCGGTACAGCTGGACATTCACTAATGCCTCTGTTACCTTCAAGTTGGTTCTAGCTTTGCTTGCAGTAAAGATTTTATTCATTCAGCATTTTAATTTATGAATTACTTAATTTTATTCAGAAATCACATGTCCTTATTGCCTTCCTTCGGCTTCCGTTATTGGATATATAAATTGTAGCTGTATCAGTGAGTTTTAAATATAAATGTGTAATGCAGAGGGGAAAATAAATCATGCTTGTCTCCTGTCAGAGGACTATTAATTACATATAGATTTTTACCAAAACAAATGATTGTGCATAGTTTATATTGCTGATTGGGTTTCAGTTTATGCACTCCGAGCTATGAGGCCGATGTAGGAACACGAGTAAGATTTAAAAAAATACTTCACATTCGATCACAGTTCTAGGGGTTTGAGTCATTAACCTAATCTAAACATTGGATGAGATGGTTGGATCTGATCCAATTTACATATTCAGACTAAATTTCCACTCCAGTTCAGGTCAGTTTTCTACCCCCACTGTTAGAAGATCATGGGACAGAATACTAAGAATACTATGCATTCATAAAGCCTTTATAACAGCTGTATAACACATAACATTTTTCATAAGCTGTCATAAGCAGTTTTAAATAGTTATGAGTGACGCTATTAGATGTTATAAAACTAGTTATAACGGTTATTGTAGGTGACTGTTCATCCTGTTGTCATATAGTCTGTTATTACATGCTACATAAGAGTCTACATACCAGACGTGGGTGTTATGTAATTTACCAACCTCTGTGTCACATTATTACATTGAATGGCATGATGGCATCATAACCATGTCATATGCCGTTATAGTGTGTGCGCAGACACCTTAAGTAAATTAAATGAATTTGAGGTAATAAAAAATTGTTATGAATGTGCTTATACCACAGGAGGAGTTGAGAGTATCAAAACATTTTAACATTCAAATGATCTCAAAGTAACATGGGCAAATGGGAGCACATATGTACTTAGGATTTTAATTTGATAAACAGTGAGTCGTGTAGTAAAGATTAAGACTAAAAGTGGTAAAAGTAGCAGCCTATAATAAGGAAATATTCCAGGTAAACAGAAAGTGTCCAGATAAAAAATATTTTATAAATATTAGAAGATGCTTATCCAGATACACTTGTCTAAATTGATGGGTCATGTGAAGTAAATGCTATAACACCCAGCCACATATTGCCAAGTGGATGGGTCTCCACAGAAGGTGTAAACTGTACAGCCAAATTGTTACTTGCGCTGTAGCAATATCAGAAATGGATAGCGTCAATATAAATAAATATACAGTATGTACAAGAACAATATCAATATCAGTGATAGATGAGGTAGTTATATGCATACAATCAGGGGTAAAGTGGCTGAGCAGCAGGTTAAAAAAAAAAAAATTTAACCTCCTAACACAAAAAATCCTAACACACGCAACAACGTGTGTTAGGAGAGAGTCATTTGAATAGAGGCACGTCAGATAATGCTGATGACTGATCTGTCCTAACCACGCATGAACAAGGGAATCTATATTCGGAGAGCCTGTTTCTGTCCTGCCCTTGACTTTGCTGCAGGGCACGTGATGTCCATAGCCTCTTTGCCGCAAAACTCCCGGATCTTCTCAAAAACATATGTTTGTCTAGTTGTGTCCAGTCCAGGTGGTGCTTGTACAGGCATAACATCTATGGGAGGAAGGATGTCAGCGTTGTGCAGCAGCTGAAACCTGGTCCTGACTGAGTCCGAATGCTCCTTGGTGACAACAACACCAGGCTCCAGAGCATTGAAGCTGTAAAACAGGAAATAACCAAAAAATTGAGAAGACATTATAACCTTGCATAACCTTAATTCACCTCCCAAGTTTAGTTAAGAAGCATAACCTCATACAATGCAATGAACATTTTATTCACCTGAAGTGCTGGTACTGTTTGAACTGTGGCAGCTGCCTCAACTACAGTCAGGTGTTGTTGTCAGCCATAGCTTTCCACCAGCACCGTACTATCTTCTAGTCTAGTTGTTCCCAAACTTTTTATAGTCCCGTACCCCTTCAAACATTCAACCTCCAGCTGCGTACCCCCTCTAGCACCAGGGCCAGCGCACTCTCAAATGTTGTTTTTTGCCATCATTGTAAGCCTGCCACACACACACACACTATACAATACATTTATTAATTAAACATAAGAATGAGTGAGTTTTGTTACAACCCGGCTCGTGGGATGTGACAAAGAGCTCTTATAGGACCAGGGCACAAATAATAATATAATAATAATCAATACTTTTGCTCTTTATTTAACCATCTTACATATATAACCTTATTTGTTCATCAAAAATTGAGAATAACTCACCACAGGTTAATGAAAAGGGTGTGCTTGAAAGGATGCACATAACTCTGCAATGTTGGGTTGTATTGGAGAGAGTCTCAGTCATTTTCCACACACAGTCTGTGCCTGTATTTAGTTGTCATGCTAGTGAGGGCCGAGAATCCACTCTCACATAGGCACATGGTTGCAAAGGGCATCAGTGTCATAACAACGCGATTTGCCAAGGCAGGATACTCTGAGCGCAGCTCAATCCAGAAATCTGGCAGTGGCTTCTGATTAAATTCAATTTTCACAGAACTGCTTGTTGCAATTTCAATGAGGCTCTCTTGTTCAGATATTGGTAAGTGGACTGGAGGCAGGGCATGAAAGGGGTAACGAATCCAGTTGTTTGTGTAATCCATTTCGGGAAAGTACCTGCGTAATTGCCACCCAACTTACTCAGGTGCTTCGCTATATCACATTTGACATTGTCCGTAAACTTGAATTCATTTGCACACAAAGAAAATCATACAATGATGGAGGACCTGTGTGTTGTCCTTGTTAATGCAGACAGAGAAGAGCTCCAACTTCTTAATCATAGCCTCAATTTTGTCCCGCACATTGAATATAGTTGCGGAGAGTCCCTGTAAGCCTAGATTCAGATCATTCAGGCGAGTAAAAACATCACCCAGACAGGCCAGTCGTGTGAGAAACTCTCCATTATGCAAGCGGTAAGACAAGTGAAAATTATGGACAGTAAAGAAAACTTCAAGCTCGTCTCTCAATTTTAAAAAACGTGTCAATACTTTGCCACTTGATTACCAGCGCACTTCTGTATGTGGTAAAAGTGTTACATGGTCGCTGCCCATATCATTGCATAGCGCAGAAAGTACACAAGAGTTCAGGGGCCTTGCTTATTTAAAGTTAAGAATTTTCACTGTGGTGTTCCCTTGGCAGCAAGAGCCTCTCGGTGGATGCTGCAGTGTACCCAAGTGATGTCGGGAGCAACTGCTTGCACGCACGTTACCACTCCCCTATGTTTCCCTGTCATGGCTTTTGCGCCATCAGTACAGATACCAACACATCTTGACCACCAAAGTCCATTTGATGTCACAAAGCTGTCCAGTACTTTAAAAATATCCTCTCCTATTGTCCTGGTTTCCAGTGGTTTGCAGAAGAGGATGTCTTCCTTAATTGACCCCCCCATAACATAACGGACATATACCAGGAGCTGTGCCAGGCCCGCCACGTCTGTTGACTCATCCAGCTGTAATGCATATAATTCACAGGCTTGTATGCGAAGCAGTATTTGTTTCAAAACATCTCCTGCCATGTCACTGATGCGTCGTGCAACAGTGTTGTTTGATGAAGGCGCTGTCTGTATATTTTTTGGGCCTTTTCCCCGCGCATTGTCCCAGCCATATCTGCGGCAGCAGGAAGAAATAAGTCCTCCACAATAGTATAGGGCTTGCCTGTCCCAGCCACTTGGAAGCGCACCATATAAGATGTTTCTAGCCCCTTCTTATTAATGGTATCTGTTGCTTTTATACATGTCTTACTACTCGAACGTTATCTTAATTCTCACTCCAAAAACTCCTGTGGCTTATTTTTCAAATTGGCATGTTTTGTTTCTAAATGTCTGCACAAGAGTGAAGGTTTCATCGAGTTGTGAGATCGTACTTTTGCAAATATAACAGACTGTGGCTGAGGAAAGGCACTACTCCCAATATAAGTGAACCCCCAAATCATTGTAGTTCTCATCATATTTGCGCCTCTTCGATGGTCCAACGTCCCTGTCTGTTGTTCGGTGCTTTCCCGGGTAAGGGGGCAGTAGCTCTTCGGGTGCATCAGATTCACAACTGTCAGTGTCCATGCTAGCTGGTCTAACAACAAATGTAGAATTACTGATGCTAGCATTTGATGTGCTCGTGGAAGCAGAACAACATGTGTCTACGACAGGTGCAGGTGTAGTACTGCTGGTAGTAGCATCTCTGGACGCAGGCCTTACTGTTTTTTAACCATTTATCAATTTTTGAGCAAACGGAATGAGCAGCAGCTACGTTTGACTACATACGGACCGTTAATGGAATTCCAGCGAGAGAGTAACGGTTAATGTGATTCTATGTTAATTATTTGACTAGGCTACCTGTATTTTACATTGTGTTGTTATTTCGCTGAATACTAGATGGTTTAATTTGATTTTTGGCAGTGAAACGAGGCTACTCAGGCGAGAAAAAAATCTCACCCAAATGTATAGCCCCGTTGGAAAATATTAATGGACTGTTTGAAAATGTGAAGAAGAAAAAATGTTAAAACATTTTTTTTATATATGAATCACATTCTTATTTGGCGTACCCCCGACGGCATTGCATGTACCCCAGTTTGGGAATACCTGGTGTAGGTGATATCAGTGATGTGAAGTCTTGGTCAGAGGATGGATAGAGGGTGTGTGTGTGCGTGCTCCATTGGTCTCAGACTGGATACTGGAGATGGACATGCTTCATTAGTCCTTCAATGGCAAGGTGTTATCAAAGTAAATCCCAAACATGTGCTCTACCTCCCTCAACAGCACAGAGGACTAGAGAAACTTTCACTGACTTTCAACTATGCCATTACAGTATCCATTGACTTAGGACTCAAATTGCACTTCCTATGGCTTGCACTTCCTACAGTCTTTAGAAATTGTTTCAGACTTGTATTCTGAATAATGAGGGAGTAAGACCACTCTGAATGAGTGGACACTGCAGTGTCCCAGTGCTTTTTCATGCGCACGACCGAGAGTGTGCCTTTCTTGTTTTCCTTTTATATTGACGACGTTATTGTCCAGTTGAAATATTATCGATTATTTAGGCTAAAAACAACCTGAGGATTGATTATAAACATCGTTTGAAATGTTTCTACGAACTTTACGGTTACAATTTGGATTTTTCGTCTGCCTGTTGAGAACAAAACGCGCGAACAAAACTGAGGTTTTTGGATATAAACAGGGACTTTATCAAACAAAACTAATATTTATTGAGTAAATGGGAGTCTTGTGAGTGCAACCACATGAAGATCCTCAAAGGTAAGTGATTAATTTTATCTCTATTTCTGACTTGTGTAACTCCTCTACTTGGCTGGTAACTGTAATGATTTGTCTGCTGGGCGCTGTTCTCAGATAATCGCATGGTATGCTTTCGCCGTAAAGCATTTTTGAAATCTGACACCGATTATGGATTATGAGTTTTTCTTGTTTTGAATTTGGCGCTCTGCAATTTCACTGGATGTTGGCCAGGTGGGACGCTAGCGTATAAATGTTTTTTATAATCAATCCTCAGGTTGTTTTTAACAAACATAATCGATAATATTTCAACCGGACCGTAACCTATTCAATAAGAGAGAAAAAGAAATGGAGAGCTACCCTCTCGCGCGAAAGCTACCCTCTCGCGTGAGAAATAGTCCGTTTACCTTGGGAACGTTATTTTAAAAATAAAAATAAATCTGACTCCTAGCGTCAAGAAGTTAAAAGTTGCAGCGTACTGAGGCGCAGCTTGCATGGTGTCACAAACTTCTATGGCACGTTATTTAAGTGTGAACCACTGGTACCATTAATGCTAGTTAGTGCTAGTTGGACCACCAGAGGGCATCTTTGAGAAGCATTTGATAGCCTTCAGTAGCGTCTGTACTAGAGAATTTAAAACCTTTTTTGTAAGAACAGTAAATGGGACAGATTTTCAGAAATGTTGCTTCATTAATTTGATTAATATTATGGTGTTTCTATTCCAAGAAAAACGAAAAACCCTCTGGGTTTCCGTTAGGATGGAAGGGAAAACATGGCGCAGTACAATGTGATGGTCGGGAGTAGGCTACAGTTTTGGGCTATTTAGCTAAAGAATCCCCGTGTCGTGCGGGCATGCGGGAGATCGGAGTTCAATTCCCCGATGTGGAGGAAGCAGTAGGCCTTCCTTGTAAATAACAGTTTGTTCTTAACTGATTCCATGTGTTATTTCATAGTTGTGATGTATTCATTATTATTCTACAATGTAGAAAATAGTAAAAATAAAGAAAAACCCTGGAATGAGTGGGTGTGTCCAAACTTGTGACTGCTACATGCTTATTTCCATTGCACTGCACACAATTTAAAAAGTTTCTCTTGAATGAGTCCTTCCAAGATATAACAGAGTTGAATCTTGGGGCTTGGTGTCCCGCTAGCGGGATAATTCCCGACAACATCCGGTGAAATTGGAGAGTGCCAAATTCAAATTACCAAATCGTAATATTAAACATTCATGAACATACAAGTGTCTTACATCATTTAAAAGCTTATCTTCTTGTTAATCGAACTGCGTTGTCAGATTTCAAAAAGGCTTTACGGCGAAAGCATACCATGAGATTATCTGAGGACAGCGCCCCACATCATATTTTTTCGACCAGCACAGGCTTCACAAAATCACAAATAGTGCTTAAATAAATCACTTACCTTTGAAGATCTTCCTCTGTTTGCAATCCCCAGGGTCCCAGCTACACAATGAATGTTCATTTTGTTCGATAAAGTTCTTCTTTATATCCCAAAAAAAGTCAGTTTAGTTGGCGCCATTGATTTCAGTAATCCACTCCTTCAGCATGCATACAAAGGAATCCAAAAAGCTACTGGTAAACTTCGTCCAAACAGGTCAAACAATGTTTCTATTCAACCCTCAGGTACCCGAAAATACACTGCTCAAAAAAATAAAGGGAACACTTAAACAACACAATGTAACTCCAAGTCAATCACACTTCTGTGAAATCAAACTGTCCACTTAGGAAGCAACACTGATTGACAATAAATTTCACATGCTGTTGTGCAAATGGAATAGACAAAAGGTGGAAATTATAGGCAATTAGCAAGACACCCCCAATAAAGGAGTGGTTCTGCACATTTGTGGCCTGCTGGAGGTCATTTTGCAGGGCTCTGGCAGTGCTCCTCCTTGCACAAAGGCGGAGGTAGCGGTCCTGCTGCTGGGTTGTTGCCCTCCTATGGCCTCCTCCACGTCTCCTGATGTACTGGCCTGTCTCCTGGTTGCGCCTCCATGCTCTGGACACTACGCTGACAGACACAGCAAACCTTCTTGCCACAGCTCGCATTGATGTGCCATCCTGGATGAGCTGCACTACCTGAGCCACTTGTGTGGGTTGTAGACTCCGTCTCATGCTACCACTAGAGTGAAAGCACCGCCAGCATTCAAAAGTGACCAAAACATCAGCCAGGAAGCATAGGAACTGAGAAGTGGTCTGTGGTCACCACCTGCAGAATCACTCCTTTATTGGGGGTGTCTTGCTAATTGCCTATAATTTCCACCTTTTGTCTATTCCATTTGCACAACAGCATGTGAAATTTATTGTCAATCAGTGTTGCTTCCTAAGTGGACAGTTTGATTTCACAGAAGTGTGATTGACTTGGAGTTACATTGTGTTGTTTAAGTGTTCCCTTTATTTTTTTGAGCAGTGTATAAATAAATGATAATATTTCAGATGGAAAGAACGGTGTTCAATAGGAAAGGAAAATAACGAAGAGTGCGCCCTCATCCACGCGCACCAAAAGCCTACTTTTCCTCTTGAGCTCCCTTTGGAAAAACTACATATACTTGTTTGTTTTTCCAGAAACAAGCCTGAAACCCTGTTTAAAGACTCTTGACATCTAGTGGAAGCCATAGATACTGCAATCTGGGAGGGATTTTATATATAGACCCATAGACTTGCATTGGAAAGGCCTGTGAACTCCAAAAAAAAAAATAACGAAAGGATTTTCCTCTGGTTTTTGCCTGCCATATCAATTATGTTATACTCACAGACATTATTTTAACAGTTGTAGAAACTGCAAAGTATTTTCTATCTAATTCTGCCAATTATATGCATATCCTAGCTTCTGGGCCTGAGTAACAGGCAGTTTACTTTGGGCACATCAGTCAGGCAGAAATTCAGGATACTGCCCCCTAGCCCTAAGAATATTGCAACCACACATCGCAAACAGATTTTTTTGTTAAAGCCCTCAAGAACTGTTGTCTGATAAAGATGATAATCTGTTTGCATCTGCCAATTTATTGCCTGTCCAATATCCAGACGACCTGTCCCCAGAGCTTCCTATACAGTTAATTTCTTTCTGTAACGTGTTGAGGCTGGCAACTAAGGAGAATGAAAGACTCAAAGATGTTACAGAACTGCTGTATTTAAAGCACAACTCTTCTGCCAAGTTTCCCTGATGTTGCTACAGCAATCAAGCTGTTTTTACCACCCTTATAACTGTCGCTTCAACAGAGAGATCGTTGTCTGCACTAAAACTCAAAGAACTACCAAAGATGCACTAGGCTCTCGGTCTAATATGCGCTTTTGAACACCTCAGTGAGATCCACTTATTGCACTGGCACCATCATAGCCCTGACCAAGGCAGTTGTTCACTGATACCTCCTTATGCTTTCTATCAGTACATTTGTCCATTTTAACTTTTTCAGTCACATTCCTGAAGCCCAAGAAACTAACACTTAGCTTCCTAGTACGCACATATGGAAATTAGGTTAATGAATTACTCATTGAGGATCTGCCCAAACCCCCTCCCCCCCGCCCCGCCCTGCCTTGCGTGGGCTGCAGGGGTGTCCGGTACGCCAGTGCATGTAATAACATATTCTAGAAGTTTTCATGCAGACTTTGTAATAGCGGTTGTTATAACAGTTGACATTAGAGCATATGACAACAGGATGCACAGTCATCTATAACACACATTATAAGATCGTATACGGTTAGTCAACTTTTAAAAACTTCTTATGACAGCTTGACACGTATTATATAGCTGTTATGAAGGCTCAAAATTATGAAAAAGTGAAAAAACCTGATATAAAGATGAATGCAGTAATATAAGTAGAGTAAGATCACTCATTTAAATAACCTTGATTAAAATAGTGGAGTGCTTCATTAATCTTCACGTCATTCCCAAGGATAAATGGGAGAAGTAATTAGAGCTAATAGGAAATTCATTTCTTCCCCATTTCCCAGAGTTTTTCTTCACTATCTGTTCTGATGGAAAAGGATGGCACAAAAATAGTTCCTGCTACCTAGGTGGTATAATTGATGGAGATAGCATTTCTCATTAAAATGTTCCAATTGAGTTTGAATTTCAGATCCAAAGCTGCTTACAACAGAATTTGAATTTGTTTTGAGTTGTTTCTTGAAAACAACTTCAACCGTTTTACGTTGACCAGCTATTAACCCACTATTTCCCTATTGTATGAGCATCAGTCATCTGACAGGAAAATATATATGACTCCTCCATTATTGGGGTAAAGCACCACTTAAGCATTACACAACTCATATGATGTACAGTAATAGGGGATTTTCATATACAGTACTAACTTGAAGCACATTGCTAATGGTATTATGTAAAGTATCACAAACATTTGCTTATGCTTGTCATAGTCTTTGTCTTAGATATTCAAGTTCATAAATTCATGGTTATTCTCAAACCACCTGCACATTCTCACAGATACTTCCTTTACATTCCTCCAGATACTTCCTTTAATAATCAGGGTCTTAAGAACATTTGAAAACTCCAGAAAAGGAAAATGTACTCGGGTAAGCCTTAACGATCCTGACTGGCCTATAGCACAAGAAGAAAAAGATCATTTGAGATTTTAATTGCGCCGAAGGAGAAGGCTGCCGTTTTACGATCCAGGAACCAATTGAGAATATTTTTTCATGTTATTTATAACTTATTTTGTACATAATGTTTCTGCCACCGTGTCTTATGACCAAAAAGAGCTTCTAGATATCAGGACAGCGATTACTTACTGGAGAAATACTTTTTCTTCAACGAGTCAGACGGGAAGGATTTTCTTCAGACGCCAGACAAGGCCCTAATCCCGTCATTCGCAGGAGAAAGAGACGGAGGTATCAAGGATGAAGGTCCGGGTGCCTTGTAAGGATCCGTCGCCGAGAGGGTAATCTACCTTTTCCATCGGTCCTATTAGCCAATGTACAATCAATCGATAATAAAATAGACAAACTACGATCACAAATATCCTACCAACGGGACATTAAAACTGTAAAATCTAATGTTTCACCGAGTCGTGGCTGAACGTCGACATGAATAACATATAGCTGGTGGGTTTTACGCTTTTTCAGCAAGATAGAACAGTGACCTCTGTTAAGACAAAGGGTGGCGGTCCATGTATATTTGTGAAAAACAGCTGGTGCCTCCAGAGACGGCCTCCAGCCCGGAGCCTCCAGATACGGCCTCCAGCCCGGAGCCTCCAGAGACGGCCTCCAGTCAGGCGCTTCCAGCGATGCCCTCCAGTCCGGAGCCTCCAGACGGCTTCCAGCCCGGAGTCTCCATAGACGGCCTCCAGTTCGGTGCCTCCAGCGACGCCCTCCAGTCCGGAGCCTCCAGTGTCGCCCTCCAGTCAGGAGCTTCCAGAGGCGCCCTTCAGTCCGGAGCTTCCAGAGGCGCCCTTCAGTCCGGAGCTTCCAGAGGCGCCCTTCATTCCGGAGCTTCCAGAGGCGCCCTTCAGTCTGGAGCTTCCTGAGGCGCCCTTCAGTCCGGAGCTTCCAGAGGCGCCCTTCAGTCCGGAGCTTCCAGAGACGCCCTCCAGTCCGGAGCTCCCAACGAGGGTTCCCAGTTCCGGGGCCCGCTACGAGGGTGCCCAGTCCGGGGCCCGCTACGAGGGTCCCCAGTACGGGGTCCGCGGCAAGGGTCCCCGCTCTAGAGGCGCCACCTAAGTGGGCCAAGCCAGAGGTGGAGTGGGGTCTACGTCCCGCACCAGAGCCGCCACCACGGTGAAATGCCCACCCAGACCCTCCCCTATAGGTTCAGGTTTGGGGGGGGTACTGTCACGCCCTGACCGTAGAGAGCGTTTTATGTCTCTATTTTGGTTTGGTCAGGGTGTGATTTGGGTGAGCATTCTATGTTCCTTTTTCTATGATTTGTATTTCTGTGTGTTTGGCCGGGTGTGGTTCTCAATCAGAGGCAGCTGTCTATCTTTGTCTCTGATTTAGAACCATACTTAGGTTGCCTTTTCCCACCTGTATTTGTGGGTAGTTGTCTATATGTAGTTGCATGTCAGCACTTGTTGTTATATAGCTTCACATTCATTTTGTTGTTTTGTTAGTTTGTTTTAGTTTTTATTCCTTAATTAAAATAGAATTTATTCATATCACACTGCGCCTTGGTCTCCTCATTTCAACGAGCGTGACAGCCAGCTTCGGTGGCCTTTACGTTGTTAGTTAAATTATAATTGCCCACCTCCTTGACAAAGATGATTCTTCAATATTGAGGGCTAGTAGGCTTTTACGTTTATGCAGTGTAGATCATGTTGTGAGATGCGTTCTTTGGTTACTACAAAATAGTCCGAATAGAGCAACGATAGCTAAGTAGCCTTGTTAGCAAACTTGAACATTGAACACACTAAGATTAGCAGGCTAAAAAGACAACACGACACTTACCTGTGTATGAGAACGGTGGCCATTTCGGAGTAACTCTTCCACCCTTTCAGATCTTTCAATGCTCGCCACCTTTCAAATGTAATAATTTTTTAAATCCGGTTTATGGATCAGTCATTTGAAGTATTTTTGTCACCTTTTTTTCTCTTTTCGGGTCAAGTTTATTAAGATCTAAGAAATGACGATGATGCTTGCCCTGTAGTGAGAACCGCATATAAACAACAGTTTATATGCGAAAAGCAATAGCTTGTGTCTGCTGTGTTTATTGGTTCTCACTAGTTACCACAGCCACAAAGTCATAAACCCTGCCTGTTTATCTTTGGCGGAGGTAGAAAGTTACTTTCCACTTCCTCTCTCTCTCTGTCAATGTCATTTGAGTGGGCGGGAGTTAGTGCAAAGACAAACCTTGTCCAGAAGGCCAGCCCAGAGCAGCATACATGTAGGACCAACCCCTTGTTTTCGTTCAAAGTAATAAAACATAAGAAGTGGGGCAGCATGGGGATTCCATCTTTAAATGTACATAAGCAGCATTGAATTGTGCTCAGAAGCTGCCTCAGTAGCATTGGCAGTATTCCCTCTCGCAACATCTGAGCCACTTTTGCAGGGCAATGACCGTGGTCAGGTTTTCACTCAGGGATGGATATGGAGAGCGTCTCACTCTTACACATACTGATCTATCTTGGGAAGCTGAGAACTGCTTAACAACATTTACTTACAGTGGGGCAAAAAAAGTATTTAGTCAGCCACCAATTGTGCAAGTTCTCCCACTTAAAAAGATGAGAGAGGCCTGTAATTTTCATCATAGGTACATTTCAACTATGACAGACAAAATGAGAAGAAAAAATCCAGAAAATCACATTGTAGGATTTTAATGAATTTATTTGCAAATTATGGTGGAAAATAAGTATTTGGTCAATAACAAAAGTTTATCTCAATACTTTGTTATATACCGTTTGTTGGCAATGACAGAGGTCAAACGTTTTCTGTAAGTCTTCACAAGGTTTTCACACACTGTTGCTGGTATTTTGGCCCATTCCTCCATGCAGATCTCCTCTAGAGAAATGATGTTTTGGGGCTGTTGCTGGGCAACACGGACTTTCAACTCCTTCCATAGATTTTCTATGGGGTTGAGATCTGGAGACTGGCTAGGCTACTCCAGGACCTTGAAATGCTTCTTACGAAGCCACTCCTTCGTTGCCCGGGCAGTGTGTTTGGGATCATTGTCATGCTGAAAGACCCAGCCACGTTTCATCTTCAATGCCCTTGCTGATGGTAGGCTTTGTTACTTTGGTCCCAGTTCTCTGCAGGTCATTCACTAGGTCCCCCCGTGTGGTTCTGGGATTTGTGCTCACCGTTCTTGTGATCATTTTGACCCCACGGGGTGAGATCTTGCGTGGAGCCCCAGATCGAGGGAGATTATCAGTGGTCTTGTATGTCTTCCATTTCCTAATAATTGCTCCCACAGTTGATTTCTTCAAACCAAGCTGCTTACCTATTGCAGATTCAGTCTTCCCAGCCTGGTGCAGGTCTACAATTTTGTTTCTGGTGTCCTTTGACAGCTCTTTGGTCTTGGCCATAGTGGAGTTTGGAGTGTGACTGTTTGAGGTTGTGGACAGGTGTCTTTTATACTGATAACAAGTTCAAACAGGTGCCATTAATACAGGTAACGAGTGGAGGACAGAGGAGCCTCTTAAAGAAGAAGTTACAGGTCTGTGAGAGCCAGAAATCTTGCTTGTTTGTAGGTGACCAAATACTTATTTTCCACCATAATTTGCAAATAAATTCATTAAAAATCATAAAATGTGATTTTCTGGATTTTTTTTTCTCATTTTGTCTGTCATAGTTGAAGTGTACCTATGATGAAAATTACATGCCTCTCTCATCTTTTTAAGTGGGAGAACTTACACAATTGGTGGCTGACAAAATACTTTTTTGCCCCACTATAGATGTGAAAACGTCACTTATTCCTATTGATATATTGTCTTGTAAGCCAAAAAAGGGTTGAGTTGTGCCATGTGAAGTTCATTGTAAAGTAGAAAACAAAAGTACAAGCACCCATTGAAGTTAGGGAGCCATACATGTATTTTTTTAATCTAATTCTCTAAAGAAATGTTTTCAGCTTGAGTTATTTTATTAGCCAAGGCTACGAATACAGAATCCCCCCCACCTAGAAACTTTGATCTCACATTTTAAGATCCAAATCACGTTCTGCGCATGTGTTATTTACACAAATGAACATTTCTCTCTTTACTCACCCTCTTCTGAACCTTAAAGCAACTTGATCAATATGATGATGTAGTGGCAGCCTATCGATGGGTTGGTTGCTTAGCAACAAAACTGACGCATGCACAACTATGGGGACAAAAAAAACAGGGTTGGCAAAGACTGTTGACAACATGTTAACTATATTTTGTCTCCAAAAGTTTATCGAAAACATAAATGCATTTGCATAATGAGCACTTGTTGCCTCTCAAATACATTGTTACAGTTGATGGTGACTATTGCACTTATATTCTGACCTTGCAAACATCCAGTGTCGTCAGAGAGAAAAAAAAATAAACACTGCTCAATTATCCAAATGATCACAAAAATATCCGACAGGAGTTTCACTCCTCCTTATCCCAGGAATGACCAGGCCACTTTGCCTGACAGAGTGGAGATGGAACCAGACTCATTAGTACATTCGACACTCTCTCATTGCCCGCCATACAAAAACTCCTCACCTGCTTAATGTGCACCAGCCGCTCCCATCTAATCATTGGTTTTTAGGAACATACTAACCCACGCGGGTGATTGGAAGATGGACGAGGTCCACCCATCTGTCCAGTTTGTGGCAGTAATGCTCCTTAAAGTTGACTGCCAACTGCCATATACTGTAAAATCCACAGAAGAAGAAGAAAACACAGCACGCTAGCTAAATGTCCATAAATGAATAATATGTGTTTCGACCTGTCCCCAAGTTAACATATCTGGTCCCACAGTTGGTTTTGGTATTTTAACCTGCGTGTCATGAAAGCATCTGGTAGGGATAGACAAAAATCAACATGCGCACAATGGCGCAAGCGGACGCACGTGCACGTCAATGAAAAAAAGATCGAAACATTTTGATTGTAGAATGTATTACTCAGCATTGATGCAATAAAGCTGTCATTCTGATCAAGGCGTAACTGTCCTCCTGAAAAAAATAACATGAAACTGCTAAACAACCTGTTTGTGTCTTGATTATGTTTGCATAATCCTACTGTTACAACAGACAAATAACTACGTTTGTTCCAAGTGGCAGTAAAGTCACAGATTGACTGAGCACTGAGCAGCAGCTGACAGGAGGTACGCTAGTGGATCTCGCAAGAGAAGAAATCTCCATGTTCTTTGCAACATAAAGTTGGGTTCCAGAAAATCTGAAACCGCAGCCACTCCATGTATTATCTGCTTGACTGTGAGCTTTGTTGAATGTATGACATGGCCTTTCTCTCAGTTTCCCTGCAGAGCTCTCTCCTTGGTGTGTGTGAGTGTTACTTTGTGTTTGTGTTACTTTGTACGTGTTACTTTGTGTGCGTGAATGTGGGCTGGGGGATGCACACGCACGTGTGTATAGGGGAGCTTTAGACAGTTTCATAGTTGATGGGGTTCTTTTTTGCACACTCTGCAATATGCTGATGCAGTTTTTCCACCCTGCCCACATAACTGCACATTGAGATCACACTCTAAAGCTGACTCTGAAGTTCTGGGAGGACATGATTCTGCAGTGGGATGATGATCAGACTAGTTAAAACTCCTGTAGGTTTAAGCCCTTAGATCGCAATATCTACTAAGCTAACATATGGAATTGTTTTAAGATGGTCATAAAACATATATTTTACCCATTTGATTTTAGGACCAGTGTAGGTAAAAAAAAAAATATATATATATATATATATAGAACAAAAATACAAACACAGGATGTAAAGTGTTGGTCCTATGTTTCATGAGCTGAAATAAAATATCCCAGAAATGTTCTATATGCACAAAAAGCTATTTCTCTCAAATTCTGTGCACAAACGTGTTACATCCCTGTTAGTGAGCATTTCTCCTTTGCCAAGATATTCCATCCACCTGACAGGTGTGGCATATTAAGCAGCTGATTCAACAGCATGATTATTACACAGGTCACTCTAAAATGTGCAGTTTTGTCACACAACACAATGCCACAGACGTCTCAAGTTTTGAGGGAGCGTGCAATTGGCTTGCCAACTGCAGGAATGTCCACCAGAGCTGTTGCTAGATAATTCAATATGAGTCCTCTACCATAAACCGCCTCCAACGTCGTTTTCGAGCATTTGGCAGTACATCCAAGAGGACTCACAACCGCAGAGCACATGTAACCACGCCAGCCCAGGATCTCCACATCCGGCTTCATCACCCGCAGGATCGTCTTCGACTAGCCACCCAGACAGCTGATGAAACTGTGGTTTTGCACAACTGAAGAATTTCTGCACAAACTGCCAGAAACTGTCTCAGGTCAAACTCATCTGTGTGCTTGTTGTCTGAACCAGGGTCTTGACCTGACTTCAGTGGGCATATGCTCACCTTCGATGGCCACTGGCATGCTTGAGAAGTGTACTCTTCACAGATGAAGAGTTTCAACTGTACCGGGCAGATGGCAGAAGTCGTGTATGGTGTCGCTTGGGTGAGCGGTTTGCTGATGTCAACATGTTGAACAGACTGCCCCATGGTGGCGGTGGGGTTATGGTATAGGCAGGCATAAGCTACGGACAACAAACACAATTGCATTTTATCAATGGCAATTTGAATGCCCCGAGATCCTGAGGTCAATTATTGTGTCATTCATCCGCCCCCATCACCTCATGTTTCAGCACGGCTCTGTGCCGTGTCGCAAGGATCTGTACACAATTTCTGGAAGCAAAAAATGTCCCAGTTCTTTCATGGCCTGCATATTCACCCATTGAGCACGTTTGAGATGCTCTGGATTGACGTGCATGACAGCGTGTTCCAGTTCCCGCCAATATCCAGGAACTTCGCACTGTCTTTGAAGAGGAATAGGACAACCTTCCACAGGCCACAACCGACATCCTAATTAACTCTATGCAAAGGAGATATGTCACGCTTCATGAGGCAAATGGTGATCACACCAGATACTGCCTGGTTTTCTAATCCATGCCCATACCATTTTGTTAAGGTGACCAATATCTGTATTCCAAGTAATGTGAAATCTAAAGATTAGGGTAATGATTTATTTAAATTGACTGATTTCCTTATTTGAACTGGAACACAGTAAAATCTTTGCAAATGTTGAATGTTGCGTTTTATATTTTTGTTCAGTGTACATGTAGGTAGGGGTAAAAGTGACAAGGTAGACAGGATAGATAACAAACTGAGTAGCAGCAGCATATGTGAAGAGTGTCAAAGAGTATGAATGAGAGTCAATGTGGTCAGTGTGTGTGTGTGTGTGTGCTTGTGTAGTGTGTGTAGGTAGATTCCAGGGAGTGTGCATTGAGCCAGTGCAAGAGTCAGTGCACAAAAATAAAAGGGTGTCAATGCAAATAGTCCTGGTAGCCATTTGACTAACTGTTCAGCAGTCTTATGGTGTTGATGTGAGCCATGACCAGCCTTTCAAAGCATTTCATGGTTACAGAGTGCTACGGGCGATAGTAATTTAGACCCGGTTACCTTGGCGTTCATGGGAATGGGGACTATGGTGGTCTGCTTGAAACATGTAGGTATTACAGACTGGGTCAGGGAGAGGTTGAAAAGGTCAGTGGGGACACTTGCCAACTGGTGAGCACATGCTCTGAGGACGTGTCCTGGTAATCGTCTGGCCCTGCGGCCTTGTGAATGTTAATCTGTTTAAATGTCTAACATCGGCTACGGAGAGCGTGATCACATAGTCATCTGGAACAGCTGATGCTCTCATGCATGGTTCAGTGTTGCTTGCCTTGAAGACAGCATAGAAGTTGTTTAGCTCATCTGGTAGGCTCGCATCACTGGTCAGCTCGTGGCTGGGTTCCTTTTGTAATCCATAGTAGTTTGCAAGTCCTGTGACATCTGACGAGCACCAGAGCTGGAGTAGTAGGATTCAATATTAGTCCTGTATTCTTTTTTTTTTTGGGGGGGGGGGGGGGGTATTTTTGTTGTTGATTATTCAACAACAGAACAATACAATAAAGCAAGAGTAAGTACTACAACAAAAGTCAATTGAACCCTCCTCTGTAACGATTGTCGTCTTGGGAAGGAGAAGAGGACCAAAATGCAGCGTGGTAAGTGTTCATGATAATAATTTAATCAAAACTGAACACTACACAAAATAACAACGAGGAAAAAACGAAAACGAAACGGTTCTGCAAGGTGACATACACTAAACAGAAAACAACCACCCACCAACACAGATGGGAACAGGCTACCTAAGTATGATTCTCAATCAGAGACAACGATAGACAGCTGCCTCTGATTGAGAATCATACCAGGCCAAACACACAGAAATACAAAACAAGGACAACATAGAACACCAGACATAGAATGCCCACCCAAACTCACGCCCTGACCAACCAAAATAGAGACAAAAAAGGATCTCTACGGTCAGGGCGTGACATCCTCACCCTTCCCCCCCAAAATAAATAATAATAATAATAAATAATAATTTCAAAGAGTCCTCTAGTAATTTGGAGACGGGAGTCTGATTTCCATGTCAATGCAACACATTTTTTTGCAGTGGCAAGGGCAATTTCGGTAAATGTTGTATTAAAGTTATTCTTCAACTTCACGTTTGTAAAGTTACCCAGAAGACATATTTCAGGGTCAATTGGGAAAGGGACCTCCGGCCACGGTATCACAAACATCATGTCAGAAGGCTTGTAATTTAGTACACTGCCAAGTAGAAGAAATAAAGTGCCTTCTGCTATTCCACATCTAAAACAAATATCAGATATTTCAGGGTTATATCTATTTGACCTCTGAGTTGTCAGATAGAGTTGGTGGAGGAAGTTGTAATGTATAATTCTGTATCTAGAGTTGATGGTCGCTGTTACACTGTCTTGGCATAGGTCCGAACATTGCCCATCATCAATTGTAATATTAAAATCTGGTTCCCATCGCTCTCTTGACTTATATACATCTGGTTTTGGGCATTTTTGCATCAGCAATGAGTTCACTCAAGGTATACATCTAAATGAGCCATGGTTTTTATGGAGTAGTTGGTAAAGTCTCCAAGAGTGGTTCTGAGAAAGTTTCTTAACTGTAAATGACAAAATTAAGGATTACTGGATAACTGCCATTTCTCTTCCAGTGGCTCAAATGACATAAACAGCCATCTACATAATACTGTTCTAAATGCGTTATTCCCTTCTCAGGCCAATGTTGTACAATTTTGCTATTCAAGATCATTGGCAGGAGTCTGTTTTGCCAAAGGGGTGTGTTAGAAGACAAGTACTGTTTCAGACCAAAGAACTTACGCATTTCATGCCAAGATCTTACTGAATTGATGTATCAGGGATTACTCATTTTGTTGATTAAGTTTTGTGATTGCACTTATAGATAATATTACTCCCAACCTCTTCATTGAGAGCAAACATTTCCATCTGAGCCTAAGAGTGGGCTGGTTCAGTTTCAAATAAGAATGAAATAAATCAAATTGGTGCTGCCCAAAAATCCTAGTAAAAATTCACTGTCTTAGGTCAGTTCGGATCACCACTTTATTTTAAGAATGTGAAATGTCAGATTAATAGTAGAGATAAAGATTTATTTCAGCTTTTATTTATTTCATCACATTCCCAGTGGGTCAGAAGTTTACATACACTCAATTAGTATTTGGTAGCATTGCCTTAAAATAGTTTACCTTGGGTCAAATGTTTCGGGTAGCCTTCCACAAGCTTCCCACAATAAGTTGGGTGAATTTTGGCCCATTCCTCCTGACAGAGCTGTTTGTAGGCCTCCTTGCTCGCACACGCTTTTTCAGTTCCGCCCACACATTTTCTATAGGATTGAGGTCAGGGCTTTGTGATGCCACTCCAAAACCTTGACTTGCTTGTCCTTAAGCCATTTTGCCACAACTTTGGAAGTATGCTTGGGGTCATTGTTCATTTGGAAGACCAATTTGCGACCAAGCTTTAACTTCCTGATTGATGTCTTGAGATAGTGCTTCAATATAACCACATCATTTTACCCCCTCATGATGCATTCTATTTTGTGGAAGTGCACCAGTCTCTCCTGCAGCAAATCACCCCCACAACATGATGCTGCCACCACCGTGCTTCACAGTTGGGATGGTGTTCTTCGGCTTGCAAGCCTCCCCCTTTTTCCTCCAAACATAACAATGGTCATTATGGCCAAACAGTTCTATTTTTGTTTCATCAGACCAGAGGACATTTCTCCAAAAAGTACGATCTTTGTCCCCACGTGCAGTTACAAACGTAGTCTGGCTTTTTTTATGCAGGTTTTGGAGCAATGGCTTCTTCATTGCTGAGTGGCCTTTCAGGTTATGTCGATATAGGACTCATTTTACTGTATATATAGATACTTTTGTACCTGTTTCCTCCAGCATCTTCACAAGGCCCTTTGCTGTTATTCTGGGATTGATTTTCACTTTTCGCACCAAAGTACGTTCATCTCTAGGAGACAGAACGCGTCCCCTTCCTGAGCGGTATGACGGCTGCGTGGTCCCATGGTGTTTATACTTGCGTACTATTGTTTGTACAGAGGAACGTGGTACCTTCAGGCGTTTGGAAATTGCTCCCAAGGATGAACCAGACTTGTGGAGGTCTACAATTCTTTTTCTGAGGTCTTGGCTGATGATTTCTTTTGATTTTCCCATGATGTCAAGCAAAGGGGCAATGAGTTTGAAGGTAGGCCTTGAAATACATCCAAAGGTACACCTCCAATTGACTCATATGATGTCAATTAGCCTATCAGAAGCTTCTAAGCCATGCCATCGTTTTCTGGAATTTTCCAAGCTGTTTGATGGCACAGTCAACTTAGTGTATGTAAACTTCTGACCCACTGGAATTGTGATACAGCGAGTTAAATGTAAACAATTGTTGGAAAATGACTTGTGTCAAGCACAAAGCAGATGTCCTAACTGACTTGCCAAAACTATAGTTTGTTAACAAGAAAGTTGTGGAGTGGTTGAAAAACAAGTTTTCTTGACTCCAACCTTAGTGTATGTAATCTTCCGTCTTCAACTGTACATCATCTTAGGCAGAAAATGCATCTTAATACAGTTATTTCTCCCAAAAAATGCATTCCCCCATCTATTCTGGCACCCCAATGGTGGAACAAACTCCCTCACGACGCCAGGTCAGCGGAGTCAATCACCACCTTCCGGAGACACCTGAAACCCCACCTCTTTAAGGAATACCTAGGATAGGATAAAGTAATCCTTCTAACCCCCCCCCCCCTTAAAAGATTTAGATGCACTATTGTAAAGTGGTTGTTCCACTGGATATCATAAGGTGAATGCACCAATTTGTAAGTCGCTCTGGATAAGAGCGTCTGCTAAATGACTTAAATGTAAATGTAAATGTATTCAAGTCATCCACCATCTTCTGAACCAAAGCAGATAAATTAAGATTGTACACATGTCTTAAGTAATTATCAACTGTGATTCCTAGGTATTTGAACCACTGTGGCAACCATCTGAAGGGACATGTCTGATGGACCTGTCTGTTCACAGATGCTATAATCAAAGTGAGTCATTGGAAGTATTTCACTTTTGTCCATGTTGACTTAACCTGATATAGAGCTGTATGTATCCAAAAACATCTGTAGTTTTGAGAGGGATCCGATCAGGTCAGAGAGGAACAAAATAAGGTTGTCTGTTGAACAATGAGATATTTTGCATTACCTGGCTCTTTATACCAGGATCAGTTCTTATAGCCTCAGGGGTTCTATGCCTAGTACAAAAAGGAGCGGGGGGAAAGTGAACAGCCCTGTCTACTACCTCTAAAGAGTGGGAAAGTGGCTAACATCATGTCATTAGTGGTGATCTTGGCTTGAGGTTTATGGTATAAAGTCTTAAACCAGTTGATAAACGACGGACCAAAGTTAAACTTACCTAGTATGGCCACTCCAGCCTATCAACGGCTTTTTCAGCTTCTAGAGGTACTGCTATATTTGGATCGCTCCTCAGATTGGCCATGTGAATTATGTTAAATAATGTGGCCAAATTTTGGGTGAAGGATCTTTTCTGTTTGAAGCCCGTTTGATTGGTGTTGATCGGTGTTGATCAGGTTTGGAAAATATTTTCCTAATCTATTAGCCATCACCTTAGAAATTGATTTATAGTCAGCATTGAGGAGTGAGATCTGGCTACAGGAAGAGCATTGTAGAGGATCTTTATTTATCTTAGTTATGCTCTTTGTCTCAGCAGCAACATTTTTAACATCCATCAAGAGAGGAATAAACAAATCCTTAAACTCCTTAGAAAACTCTGGGGGAAAGGCATTGTCTCCTGGTGATTTGCCAGATTGTAGAGAGGAAATCGCCTTTTCGATGTATGTTTTTGTAAAGGGGCGATCTACTTTGTTTTCGTCTTCCTGTGTGAGGTGCGGAAGTTCAATAATAGACAGATTGTGTATAACTTAGAGTAGTATTGTTTAAATTAATCATTGATCTCTTCTGAGTTGTGAGACACTTGACCGTGCCAAGACCTTGTTCCTTTTCTCCTCCAATTCATAATATCTTTGCCTCTTCTAAGAATAGCCTTTTCAGTTTTATAAATACTTAGGGTATTACATTATTTTTTTTTTCACCAATGAGTGGTATGCTTCTTCAGAGACAGATTTTTGGTGTTCCTTTTCTAGTAATAGGATGTTGTTCTGTAATTCCTTCAATTCAGCAATGTATTTTATTTTTTTTACCTTTGGTATAGGAAATTATTTGACCCCTAAGAAAGGCCTTGTATCCCAGAGTACAACACTATTTGGAGAGGAGGTACAGTTTGTTTCACAGAAAAAAATAATTTGGTCTCTGATGAATTGACAGAATTATGCCTGTTTCAAAAGAGTTGGGTTTTGGCGCCATGTATAGGTCCCTTGAACTCTATCCGACATCCAAACAGAAAGTATGAGGAGAATGATCTGAGATCGTTCTTGATAAATAATCAGTTTCCACAACTCAATGGGTTAACTGTTCTGATAGGAGTAAATAATCAATCCGGGTATGAGAGTTATGAGGGCAGGAATAGAATGAGTAATCCCTATCTTGGGGGTGCAGCTGTGTTCCTCAAATTCAAGTCTTTCATAAATTATGAAGTGCATTTTGCTGACTAACGCTTCGAACACACCAACTGCGTCATTGCATCAATACTGCTGCAGGTATCTTTTGCAGATGGTGCATGCGGTTGGACAGATGGAGGAAAGAATCACGTTCGCAGTATCCTCAAAACCGTGTCTTTTTGACACAACTGTTGACAGCTACAGGGACATAAACACAAAAAAATGCTGCTTGGAGACAAGTGTCCACAATAGTAGGATTGCCAGGTCAGTTTAGTAGTGAGCGTGTGCTAGATAGCTAGCTAGCTAACCAATGAGCTGTGTGTGTGTGAAATAAACAGTCATATAAATTATGCTAGTTACTACCCTGATAACTTGCCCAAATAATCATGTTTGAAAGAGTGTGAGTGTGTATGTCAGATAAATAGAAATGGTAGAAACTACTGTACCCCTGATAATTTGGTTAGATAACCGTGTGTGTGTGTGTGTGTCTGTGTGTACAGTAGGTGACATGTCCATGATAGCAATCTAAAAACTATAGTTATGCTAGGTGATGGTTTTTCTTATCATGTTCATGTCTCTGTAGAAGAAGACTGTAGGAGGAAGTGGAGAGGACTCAGGAGCAGGTATCAGAGAAAGAGAAGGGCAGAGAAAGAGAAGCGGTCTGGGTCAGCAGCTTCAGGCCAGCAGCCTTGGCACTTCTGCCACATTCTTTCTTTTCTGGATCCATTTATTGTGCCTAGGGCAATGAGTGACAATTTTACAGCCAGAACCTTTACGTCATCCCCAATGTGGGCGCCACCGGAGCATCAAGACCCTCTACGTCATTTACAAGTGAGACCACCACCTCCACCGGTGCAGTGAGACCCTCTATGTCATCTACTAGTGCGACCATCACTGGTGCAGCGAGACCCTCTACAACGTCTACATCATCCACAAGTATGACCACCACCGGTGCAGCCATGGAAGATGATGAAATGGAGGAAGCACCTCTGGATCTATGACCACCTGAGATTATTATGAACCTCACGGAAGTGACCACTGAGGACCTTGTTGAATAGGATGTGGCCGTGGAGACAAACGAGGAGAGATACATGGAGAGAAACGAAGAGGAACAACGTCACACCAGGCGCCATCAGAGGTACCAGCCCCCAGATCCACTCAAATCATTTCAGCAGACTCCTCCAAGCCGTCGAGAGGAATGCAGCCCAACCTGATGCTCACAGGAAGGAAGATGAAGAGACCCTCTTTGCCATGAGCTTGGTGCCAACCCTGTAGAGGCTGCCTAAGCAAAGAAAAGCAGCAGCTGCTTTTCGATGCCGAGTTCAATGGTACGTTTTTTTTCTCCACAACACAGGTAGTGTCATAAGTAATGCGACAGTGAAGTAGGTAATTTTTTGCAGTATACTCATGTAGGTGAAATTGGTATTTCAGATCAAACGATTAATATGAGGGAAATGTATAGCTGTTGTTTCTGGGTTAGAAAATATCCTAAAACAGTTTGCTGTCTAAATATTTGTCTGTCATATTCATCTTTTGATCTGAAATACAAATTCCATGAGTAAACAGCAAGAATTGCCAACTTTACAACACTGTTCCAATATTTTTGCCACTAACTACACTATACAAGCAGTATTTAGTTAACATAAATCTCACCTGTTATGGTGTTCTATTATGTAATGCTATATGTGTTGTTTTTCTCTTCCCTTCCAGAGATGGAGTCAATTTAGCCGAGCAGCTCACAGGAAGGACAGGAAGAGGAGACTTGTCTGGTTGTCCTCCAATGGGTTTTGAGCGGGAGGTGAGGAGAGAGGACGCGAGGAATCAAGGAAATGCACCTGAGATTTTCCAGCTGTCTTCAACTGAGATTTTCTAACTGTCCTTATTCTGCTTACTATGTCCTTGGTAGTAGTTTCTCAATACTTAGGATAGCATTCATTATTAGTTGTTATTAGTTGTACATTACTTGCATGAAAATGACTGAATTGACTGAATTGAAATTGACACACCGGAGAATTCAGATTCTCTTGTTCTGTTACAAAACTAAAGGTGAAATGTGTGTTTACCTGTATTGTGACTACAAATTCACTTTAGTTTTTTCAGACACACCCACCTCTCCTCCACTCCTCTCTGTGCCTCAGATCTCCAGTGCCCTGCCCTCTCTCTCTTTATGGCCATGTCTGAAGTCCCCCTACTACGTCTAGGCTTTATGAGTTGTCCCTGTATCTGTCTGCAGTTGTGCTAAAAAATGCATGCTCTTGTTGTTCTCTTACAGATTACAGGTTACACGTAATTTTTTTTGATTTTTACACACACATACATACATGCACACACACACACACACACACACACACACACACACACACACACACACACACACACACACACACACACACACACACACACACACACACACACACACACACACACACACACACACACCTCTTTCAATAGTTTACTTTTTTTTTTGTAAAATTTTTACAACACACATACCTGTCATGTTCTTTCCTGTACCTGAATCCTTATTAAATGAGGTTTTCATAGTCGTTTCATTTGTTAATTAATATCTCGTTTAGACTTCATCTGCTTATTTCTTCTCCACACAATGCAGATCTAAGTCAAGATGAAAGTGAAAACATTATCTTCCCAATAGTTTTTTTTTACACCTGCATTTTGTCAAACCAGTGAAGATGGTGGTAAACTGTACTATTTGTATGGACCCTAGCTTACCTTTTCCCATTGTTATCATACTAACTGTATGTTGTTTAACCTTAATTAGAGGTCCTGCTCACCTGATGTACCATGCCGGGTGTATAATATGGATGTTAATGGGAGAGGGAAGGGTTATGGCTGCAAGGGATAGTATTGAGTAGCCAGTGAAATCGTGCCCATTTCAAACGGCCTCGTACTCAATTCTTGCTCGTACAATATGGATATTATTATTATTATTGGATAGAAAACACTCTCTAGTTTCTAAAACCGTTGGAATTATTTCTCTGAGTGAAACAGAACTCCTTTGGCAGCACTTTCCCTGACCAGGAAGTAGAATGTCAGAAATATATGCTCTATTCAACTTCCTGCCTATACATGGTCATGACACGTAGGAGTCTACGTACACTCCATACGCCTTCCTCTGGGTGTCAAGATGATGTGAGAGAAGAAATTTTGTGTTTATCTTGGTCTGGGGTGGAATAAAAGCTATTTCTTTGACGTGACCGTCCACTTCCGGTACTCTGAAGCGCGCGACTTGGAAGTGCGATTGCCTTCTGTTTTGCTGCCGTAATGGATGACAACTATCTCCGGCTCGGATTTTATTTGATACATGTGACCATATCATCGTAATGTATGTTTTTTCAATATAGTTTAATCAGATTATTGAAATTTTTTCGGGAGTTTTGCCGTGTTGCGTTCTCTGACTGTGTTTACGTTGGAGAGATCCGTGCCACTCGGCTAGTGCCCATGCTAAATGAAGAGGGAAATTTGCCGTTCTGAATCCAAACAACGACTCATCTGGACAAAGGACACCTTGTTCAACATTCTGATGAAAGATCAGCAAAAGTAAGACCCAATTTATGATGTTATTTCATATATCTGTCGTGCATGTCAACTGGTCGTGGGCGCCCAAGTGTTTCTGGCTATTGTGGCTACGCTAATATAGCGCTACATTTTGTTTTCGCTGTAAAACATTTAATAAATCGGAAATATTGTCTGGAATCACAAGATGCCTGTCTTTCAATTGCTGCACACTATGTATTTTTCAGAAATGTTTTATGATCAGTAATTAGGTATTTGACGTTGGTGTCTGTAAATATTATGGCTGCTTTCGGTGCAATTTCTGATTGTAGTTGAAATGTAAACTATGATTTATACCTGAAATATGCACATTTTTCGAACAAAACATATGCTATACATAAATATGTTATCAGACTGTCATCTGATGAGGTTGTTTCTTGGTTAGTGGCTATTTATTTCTTTATTTGGCCGAATTTGTGATAGCTACTGATGGAGTAAAAAACTGATGGAGTAAGAAAAGTGGTGTCTTTTGCTAACGTGGTTAGCTAATAGATTTACATATTTTGTCTTCCCTGTAAAACATTTTAAAAATCGGACATGTTGGCTTGATTCACAAGATGTGTACCTTTCATATGCTGTATTGGACTTGTTAATGTGTGAAAGTTAAATATTTAAAAAAAATATCTTTTGAATTTCGCGCCCTGCACTTTGAGCTGGATGTTGTCATAAGTGTACCGGTGTCGGGCTTGCAGCCCAAACAGGTTTAAGACATGAAGAAAATGCTTCACAGAAAATGCTCCACAGAGTTCAAGTAACAGATACATCTCAACATCAACTTTTTAGAGGAGACTGCGTGAATCAGCATTTTATGGTCGAATTGCTGCAAAGAAATTCCTACTAATGGACACCAATAAGAAGAAGAAACATGAGCAGTGGACATTAGACCAGTGGAAATCTATCCTTAGGTCTGATGAGTCCAAATTTGAGATTTTGGTTCCAACCGCCGTGTATATGTGAGACGCAGAGTAGGTGAACGGAGGAGCTCTGCATGTGTGGTTCCCACCGGGAAGCATGGAGGAGGTGTCATGGTGACACTGTCTGTGATTGTATTCTAAATCAAGGCACACTTAACCAGTATCACACCTCCAGGCTGTGTAAGGGGTATTTGACCAAGGAGAATGATGGAGTGCTGCATCACCCGACCTCAACCCAATTGAGATGGTTTTGGATGAGTTGGACCGCAGAGTGAAGGAAAAGCAACCAACAAGTGCTCAGCATGTGTGAGAACTCCTTCAAGACTGTTGGGAAAAGCATTCCAGGTGAACATGGTTGAGATTATGCCAAGAGTGTACAATCCTGCCAACAAGAGTAAAAACTTTGAGGAATCTAAAATACATAAACTCAAACACAAACTTAACATGTGTACATTTTTGTATGAACATAACAAGATTTAACAACTGAGACAAACTGAACAAGTTCCACAGACATGTATGTAACTAACAAAAATGAAATAAATGTGTCCCTGAACAAAGGGGGTCAAAAAGTAACAGTCAGTATGTAACGATTTTCTTCTTCTTCCGATGAGGAATATGAAGGATCGGACCAAAATGCAGCGTGGTAAGTGTCCATGTTAAAATGTATTAACTGAACATGGGAAAAAGACGAAAATAACCAAGTGAATGACAACAAAAATCTAAACTGTCCTGAATGGTGGAACAAACACAAAAACAGGAAACAACCACCCACAAACACAGGTGGGAACAGGCTACCTAAGTATGATTCTCAATCAGAGACAATGATTGACAGCTGCCTCTGATTGGAAACCATACTAGGCCAAACACAGAAATACAACAAATAGAACAAAACATAGAATATAGAACATAGAATGCGCAGCCCAACTGACGCCCTGACCAAACCAAAATAAAGACATTAAAAAGGAACTAAGGTCAGAACGTGACAGTACCCCCTCCCCCCAAAGGTGCGGACTCTGGCCGCAAAACCTGAACCTATAGGGGAGGGTCTGAAACCGTGAAAACTAGAAAACAGGAACAATAGAGAGAGGGAAAAAGGCTGGTAGGCTTGATGAAACAAAACAAACTGGCAACAGACAGAGAACACAGGTATAAATACACAGGAGATAATGGGGAAGATAGGCGACACCTGGAGGGGGGTGGAGACAAGCACAAAGACAGGTGAAACAGATCAGGTCGTGACTGTACCCCCCCTCTAGGGACGCCACCTGGCATCCTACCTGGGCGCATACCTGGTTGAGCAGGGTGCAGGCGTTGGAACTCAGAGATGAGGTCTGGGTCCAGGATGTCCCTAGCGGAGACCCAGTTCCTCTCCTCCAGGCCATAGCCCTCCCAGTCAACCAGGTACTGGAATCCCCTGCCCCAAGGTCGAACCTTCAGGAGACGTCTCACCATGTACGCCGGTTATTCGTCAAGGAGACGGGGGAGAGGGGTGGGCCTGGAAACAGGAGACAAAGTGCTGTAAGACATGGTTTAATTCTAGACACAGGAAAGGTAGGAAGTATACGAAGGGTAAGGGGGCAACAGAGGACAAACAGCAGAGGGGCTAATTATGGGGGGAGTGGGGGGCTTCCGGGGGTTCCGGGGGTGTAGCCATGGTCTGATTTGACCTTCTTGGATACCGGTCGGTGCTGCGGAAGCAAAGTGGCCCATGAACCCCTCCCAGAGGTCCAGGTACTCTGCAGGGCTGGCAGAGAGGTCCGGTGCAATTTCCAAGCCCCCACAAAGATTTCCCGGGACAGGCAGCGCTGACTTCAGGCAATGAGTGTGACAGGACGGCCCCAGCTCACGATGGAACCAGTAGCCCAGTCAATAGAGGGATTGTGTTGCTGGAGCCAAGAGAATCCCAATACCAGGGGAACCTGCGGAAACTCAACAAGCAGGAATTGGATCGTCTCGCTGTGGTTCTCGGACACTCGTAGGTTGATGGAGGTGGTATGGTGGGTGACCCAGCCTATAGAGCACCCATCCAGTGTCCTAACATCCATTGGAATGGAGAAGGGTTGAGTGGGGATGCCCAGCTCCTATGCCAGGGTAACGTCCATAATACTCACATCGGCCCCCAAGTCGATGAGTACCTGCAGAGACTTGGACTGGTCGCCCCACAGCAGGATGGCATGGAGAGGGGGGCAAGTATGGGGAGAAGAACATTTATCTTTCAGACCCACCAGAGTACTCACTCCAACAAATGAGCTAGGTCTCTTGAAGGGACAGGTAGACACAAAATGAAAAGCAGGAACGCAATATAGACAACTCTGGGGGTCAAGTCTACGTATGCGTTCCGCAGGAGATATCCTAGCCCTGCCGAGCAGTATCGGCTCGGGAAGAGGTAAATCGGCAATCTTCGGAGGCCTTTGGAGGAACTCGGGTAAGCTCAGATCCTCTCCTGGGCGTAGATGCCGGGGACTTCTGGAGTTCATCAGCTGCAAGGTGGGATCCTTGAGTGAGCGATTGGGACCGCAATCAGACCTCTTCTCCCTCCTATGTTCTCGTAGCCGACCATTAATCCAGATGGGTAAAGCAATGAGTGAGTCGAGAGCCGTTGGTAGTTTCTGGGCTGCAAGCTCGTCTTTTACTTCCTCCGATAATCCGTGTAGGAACGTGTCAAACAGCGTTTTCGGATTCCAGGCACCCTCCGCTGCTAGCGTGCGGAAATCCACTGCATCCACTGTCTGATACACTGAGGGAGTCCTGCTGAAGCTGGTGTAACTTCCAGGCAGCCTCTCTCCCGGACACGGGAGCCTCAAACTTATTTCAGCTCCGCCATGAATCCCTCCATACTGAAGCATATGGCCGACTGTTGTTCCCAAACGACCGTATCCCAGGCAAGGGCCCTCCGGGACATCAGCGTGATGAGGTACGCTATCTCAGAGCGGTTCGAGGGGAAGAAGGAAGGCTGCAGCTCCATGACGAGGGAACACTGAGCGAGAAACGCCCGACATGTGCCCAACTCTCCATCGAATCGCACTGGGGGAGGTAAACAATCAAATTTCAATCAATCAAATGTAATTATAAAGCCCTTCTTACATCAGATGATTTCACAAAGTGCTGTACAGAAACCCAGCCTAAAAACCCAAACAGCAAGCATTGCAGCTGTAGAAGCACGGTGGCTAGGAAAAACTCCCCAGAAAGGCCGGAACCTAGGAAGAAACCTAGGGAGGAACCAGGCTATGAGGGGTGGCCAGTCTTGTTCTGGCTGTGCCGGGTGGAGATTATAACAGAACATGGTTAAGATGTTCAAATGTTCATAGATGACCAGCAAGGTCAGATAATAATAATCACAGTGGTTGTAAAGGGTACAACAGGTCAGCACCTCAGGAGTAAATGTCAGTTGGCTTTTCAGAGTTTCTCTACCGATCCTGCTGTCTGTAGAGAGTTGAAAAAAGCAGGTCTGGGACAGGTAGCACGTCCGGTGAACAGGTCAGGGTTCCATAGCTGCAGGCAGAACAGTTGAAACTGGAGCAGCAGTACGACCAGGTGGACTGGGGACAGCAAGGAGTCATCAGGCCAGTTAGTCCTAGGACCATGCCGCAGGACTCAGGTACTGAGAGAGAGAGAGAGAGAGAGAGAGAGAGAGAGAGAGCGAGAGCGAGAGCGAGAGCGAGAGAGAGAGAGAGAGAGAGAGAATTAGAGAGCATACTTCAATTCACACAGGAGAAATAGTCCAGATATAACAGACTGACCCTAGTCCCCCGACACAAACTATTGCAGCGTGAATACTGGAGGCTGAGACAGGAGGGGTCGGGAGACACTGTGACCCTGTCCGACGATACCCCCGGACAGACCCAAACAGGCAGGATATAACCCCTCCCACTTTGCCAAAGCACAGCCCCCACACCACTAGAGGGTTATCTTCAACCACCAACTTAATATCCTGAGACAAGGCAGAGTATAGCCCACGAAGATCTCCCCCACGGCACAAACCCAAGGGGGGGTGCCAACCCGGACAGAAAGATCACGTAAGTAACTCAACCCACTCAAGTGGTGCACCCCTCCTAGGGACGGCATGGAAGACCACCAGTAAGCCAGTGACTGTGCCCCTGTAATAGGGTTTGAGGCAGAGAATCCCAGTGGAGAGAGTGGAACAGGCCAGGCAGAGACAGCAAGGGTGGTTCGTTGCTCCAGTGCCTTTCCGTTCACCTTCACACTCCTGGGCCAGACTACACTCAATCATAGGACCTACTGAAGAGATGAGTCTTCAATAAAGACTTAAAGGTTGAGACCGAGTCTGCGTCTCTCACATGGATAGGCAGAGCATTCCATAAAAATGGAGCTCTATAGGAGGAAGCCCCGCCTCCAGCTGTTTGCTTAGAAATTCTAGGTACAGTAAGGAGACCTGTGTCTTGTGACCGTAGCATACGTGTAGGAATGTATGGCAGGACCAAACTGTAAAGATAGGTAGGAGAAAGCCCATGTAATTCTTTGTAGGTTAGCAGTAAAACCTTGAAATCAGCCCTAGCCTTAACAGGAAGCCAGTGTAGGGAGGCTAGCACTGGAGTAATATGATCAAATGTTGGGCTTCGTCAAGATTCTAGCAGTCCTGTTTAGCAGTAACTGAAGTTTATTTAGTGCTTTATCCGGGTAGAGCATTGCAGTAGTCTATCCTAGAAGTGAGAAAAGATTGGATACATTTTTCTGCATCATTTCTGGACAGAAAATGTCAGATTTTTGCAATGTTACGTAGATGGAAAAAAGTGGTATTTGAAACAGAGTTGATATGTTCATCAAAAGAGAGATCAGGGTCCAGAGTAACGCCGAGGTCCTTCACAGTTTTATTTGAGACAACTGTACAACCATCAAGATTAATTGTCAGATCCAACAGAAGATATCTTTGTTTCTTGGGACCTAGAACTAGCATCTCTGTTTTGTCCGAGTTTAAAAGTATAACATTTGCCGCCATCCACTTCCTTATGTCTGTAACACAGGCTTCCAGGGAGGGCAATTTTGGGGCTTCACCATGTTTCATCGAAATGTACAGCTGTGTGTCGTTCACATTGCAGAGAAAGTTAACATTATGTTTACGAATGACATCACCAAGAGGTAAAATATATAGTGAAAACAATAGTGGTCCTAAAACTGAACATTTACAGTTGATTTGTCAAAGCACAAACCATCTACAGAGACAAACTGATATCATTCTGACAGATAAGATCTAAACCAGGACAGAACTTGTCTGTGTAGATCAATTTGGGTTTCCAATCTCTCCAAAAGAATGTGGGGATTGATCGTATAAAAAGCAGCAGTAAGGTCTAGGAACACGGGGACAGATGCAGAGCCTCGGCCTGACGCCAACTTCTTATGGCTGAAGGGGCAGTATTGAGTAGCTTGGATGAAAGGTGCCCATTTCAAACGGCCTGCTCCTTAGTCATAGTTCCTAATATTTGCATATTATTATTAGTATTGGATAGAAAACACTCCAAAGTTTCTAAAACTGTTTGAATTATGTCTGTGAGATTAACAGAACTCATATTGGCAGGCAAAATCCTGAGTTGAAATCAAAACAGGAAGTCAGAAATCTGAGCTTGTCTGTATTCACCAGAGTCCCTTAAGAAATCCAATTGTGTTATGACTGATGTTACACTGCCTAGGGGTTCCACTAGATGTCAGCAATCAATAGAAATTCCAATGAGACTTCTATGATGTTGTGGGAGAGAATGAGAGCGGAATCAGTAGGGTGTCCATCAAGCAGCCATGCGCTTATCATGCCACTTCCTCATGCAAGTCACTGACGTTCCATTGGTCACGCAGACAAGAAGGAATACTCCGGTTGGAACTTTATTGAAGCTATATGTTAATTAATAATTAAAAGGTAATTTACCACCTTCACAAGTGCAGTCTCAGTGCTATTATTGGGTCTAAAACCAGACTGAAGCGTTTCGTATACATTGTTTGTCTTCAGGAAGGCAGTGAGTTGCAGCGCAACAGCTTTTTCAAAAAATGTTGAGAGGAATGGGAGATTCGATATAGGCTGATAGTTTTTTATATTTTCTGGATCAAGGTTTGACTTTTTCAAGAGAGGCTATAATACTGCCACTTTTGGTGAGTTTGATACACATCCGGTGGAAAGAAAGCAGCTTATTATGTTTAACATAGGAGGGCTAAGCACAGGAAGCAGCACTTTCAGTAGTTTAGTTGGAATAGGGTCCAGTATGCAGCTTGAAGTTTTAGAGGCCATGATTATTTTCATCAATGTGTCAAGAGATATAGTTTTATAAAATGTGAGTGTCTCCCTTGATCCTAGGTCCTGGCAGTGTTGTACAGACTCAGGACAACTGAGCTTTGGAGGAATACGCAGATTTAAAGAGGAGTCTGTAATTTGCTTTCTAATGATTATGATCTTTTCCTCAAATAAGTTCATGAGTTTATCACTGCTGAAGTGAAAGCCATCCTCTAGGGGAATGCTGCTTTTTAGTTAGCTTTGTTATAGTATCAAAAACACATTTTGGATTGTTCTTATTCTCCTCAAATAAGTTGGAAAAATAGGATGATCGAGCAGCAGTGAGGGCTCTTCGATACTGCACGGTACTGTCTTTCCAAGCTATTCGGAAGACTTCCAGTTTGGTGTAGCGCCATTCCATTCCAATTTTCTGGAAGCTTGCTTCAGACCTCAGGTATTTTCTATATACCTGGTAGCTAGTTTCTTATGACACATGTTTTTAGGGGTGTGACTGCATCTAGGGTATTACGCAAGGTTAAATTGAGTTCTTCAGTTAGGTGGTTAACTGATGTTTGTACTCTGATGCCCATGGGTAGGTGGAGGGAGTCTGGAAGGGCATCTAGGAATCTTTGGGTTGTCCGAGAATTTACAGCATGGCTTTTGATGATCCTTGGTTGGGGTCTGAGCAGATTATTTGTTGCGATTGCAAATGTAATGAAATGGTGGTTCGATAGTCCAGGATTATGAGTAAAAACATTAAGATCCACAACATTTATTCCACGGGACAAAACTATGTCCAGAGTATGACTGTGGCAGTGAGTAGGTCTGGAGACATGGACAAAACCCACTGAGTCGATGATGGCTCCGAAAGCCTTTTGGAGTGGGTCTGTGGACTTTTCCATGTGAATGTTAAAGTCACCAAAAATGTTAATATTATCTGTCATGACTACAAGGTCCGATAGGAATTCAGGGAACTCAGTGAGGAACGCTGTATACGGCCCAGGAGGCCTGTAAACAGTAGCTATAAAAAGTGATTGAGTAGGCTGCATAGATTATGACTAGAAGCTCAAAAAACAAAAACGTAAATGTTTTTTTTTTGGTGTAAATTTAAATTTGCTATCGTGAATGTTAGCAACACCTCCGCCTTTGCGGGATGCATGGGGGATATGGTCCATAGTGTAACCAGGAGGTGAGGCCTCATTGAACACAGTATATTCATCAGGCTTAAGCCATGTTTCAGTCAATCCAATCACATCAAGATTATGATCAGTGATTAGTTCATTGACTATAACTGCATTGGAAGTGAGGGATCTAACATTAAGTAGCCCTATTTTGAGATATGACAATCTCTTTCAATAATGACAGGAATGGAGGTCTTTATTCCAGTGAGATTGCTAGAGCGAACACCACCATGTTTAGTGTTGCCCAACCTAGATCAAGACACAGACACGGTCTCAATGGGGATAACTGAGCTGACTACACTGACTGTGCTAGTGGCAGACTCCACTAAGCTGGCAGGCTGGCTAACAGCCTGTTGCCTGGCCTGCATCTCATTGTGGAGCTAAGGGAGTTAGAGGCCTGATAAGATGAGAGCACACCTCCAGCTAGGATGGAGTCCGTCACTCCTCAGCAGGCCAGGGCTTACCAATTGGGTTCACGGGAAACCGGGCTGACAGTGCTGCTACCAGCCGGGTAATTGAGGGGTTGGAAGGTTACCGACGTGGTAGACTGCCTAGTAGACAACCCACTGAATTGCTCCTGCAAAGGGTCCAATGCTTGGTCGTGACGTTCGACCACGGCCCGGAACCCTTCCATCAGACCGCGAACTAACTCCCCGTCCCTACCAATGGTGGCTCCTTGGGAGGAGATGGCGTAGCGGAGCTGGACCAAGTCTGCTGGGCAAGTCATGGCCAGTTCATACTATCACGTTTCAGGTAAGACCCAAATGCAGACTGTGTTGAAGTAACAATGCTTATTTCAGCAACAGGGGCAGGCAAATGCCAGGTTAAGACAGGCAGAGGTCGATAATCCAGAGTGGGGGGCAAAGGTACAGGAAGGCAGGCAGGCTCAGGCTCAGGCAGAGGTCGGTAATCCAGAGTAGTGGGGCAAAGGTACAGGACGGCAAGCAGGCTCAGGGCGGGCAGAAAGGTCAAAACCGTGACTAGAAAACAGGAACAATAGAGAGACAGGCCCAGAGGGAAAACCGCTGGTAGGCTTGATGAAACAAAACGAACTGGCAACAGAAACAGAACACAGGTATAAATACACATGGGATAATGGGGAAGATGGGCGACACCTGGAGGGGGTTGGAGACAAGCACAAAAACAGGTGAAACAGATCATGGCGTGACAAAGATAGACTTCAGTGTTTTGTATTTCTTATGAACACAGTACAGTAATCAGGCACATCCACAATAAACCCATTCTGGATCAATATTACACTAAAGAATTGTACGTATTCAGAAGTTATCACAGATTTAGGGTTGTTGGCTCTGGTAATCTATTCTACTGTGTAGGACCTCGATCCAGTTAGGTTCATGGTCTGAGTATACCTGGCTTAGAGAAAGACTGTTATCCTGCAACCTCATTTCTTTATTCCTCTCTAGATCTTAATGTAGCCAGCGGCACTATTAACATTGTAATGTAAATGATGTGTTTTTAGTAAAGTTTGATAACTAAAAAAGGGATATCGCTATTTTGGATAAATTAACCAGGGTTTATAATTGGTACTTGTATTTTACAGAACATTTTGGAGAAGACTTATCGCTGCTCTAACTGTTTGTTAGTTTTTCCCTTACATTAGGTAGGTATTTTGGGGGTTTTCTTTGTCTAGTCCGCCCGGGAAAATTAGCTGGTATTCGGGATAAATATTTGGGATTGTCCTGGTGGGCAGACTAGTTACATTTTCTTCTTCATATATGTTTGTTTGTTTGTTTGTTTGTCTGTCACCACTTCCTCAGAGTCATCCAGGGCTGGGTGTTTTTAGGAGGGAACTTTTTGGTTAGAGAGCAGAGGCAAGTTGTATGAATTCCTGTGCATGCTTTCGCACGTGAATTATCACCAGTTGGTTATCATCTTACAAAGATTGTAAGATAGCACACGTGATGAAACAAAAATAATGGCGCTGGAGGGAATAGCAGCCATTTTACGAGCTCCTAAATAGTGTCATTTTGTGTTTTTTTGTACCTAATTTTTCCGGCATTGTTTCCTATGACTTGAAAGAGCTTCTGGACATCAGAACAGCAATCACTAACCTCAATTTGGATGAGGATTTCTACATCAATGAGTGGGCGGCGAAGGACATACTGCTCATCCTTGACCAGGCCCAAATCCCTGAAACTCGAAAAAGGAAGAGTCAGCGTTATAGAGGACGACGTGCTGGATACCTGACAAGACTACATCGGCGAGTGGATAAACTACCTCTATCCTCCGTTCTATTGGCGAACATGCAATCACTGAAGAATAAACTGGAAGAACTCTGTTCGCGACTATCCTGTCAATGTGATCTGAAGAACTGTAATATCCCATGTTTCTCTGAGGTCTTGGCTGAACAATTACATGGAAAATATAAATCTAGCTGTTGTTTCTATACATCGACAGGACAGAACGGCAGCATCGTGAAATAAACTCCAGGGGGGTGGTGTGTGTCACTATCTTAACAACAGCTGGTGCACATACTCTAATATTAAGGACGTATTGAGGTTCTGCTCACTTGAGTTAGAATACCTCATGATACGCTGTAGACTATTCTATTTACCAAGAGAGTTTTTATCTATATTTTTTGTTGCTGTTTATTTACCACCACAAACCAATGCTGGCACTAAGACCGCACTCAATGAGCTGTATAGGGACATAAGCAAACAAGAAATGCTCACCCAGAGGCGACAATCCTAGTGGCCGGTGATTTTAATGCAGGAAATCTATTTTACTTGAATTCTACCATCATGTCACCTGTGCAACTAGAGGTGAAAAAAACTCTACACCACCTTTAGTTCACACACGGAGAGCCTTACAAAGCTCTCCCTCGCCCTCCATTTGGCAAATCCAACCATTACTTGTTCTTCCTGATTTGTGCTTACAAGCAAAAACTCTAACCGGAAGTACCAATGATGTGCTCAATACGGAAATGGTCTGTTGAAGCAGATAATAAGCTACAGGACTTTTTCACTAGGATAGACTTGAATATGTTCCAGGATTCATCCGATGGTATTCAGGAGTTTAACACATTAGTCACCGGTTTCATTAGTAAGTGCATCAACGTCATCACCACAATGACCATAAGTAAACATCCCAACCAGAAGGCATGGATTACAGGCAACATCTGCACTGAGCTTAAGGCTTCCACTTTCAAGGAGCGGGACACTAATCCGGATGCTTACAAGAAATCCCGCTACGCCCTCTGACGAACCATCAGACAGGCAAAGTGCCAATGCAAGACTAAGGAAGCTAGGAAGAAGTGTGACCGAGAGCACCCGATAAATCTTTTACAAACGTATCATAAAACTTGATAACTTCACCTATCCTGATTATCACACTGTAGCCAAGAGTGGTGACATGCCTACGAGACAACAAAAAAAGGCAAGGGCAGCACCGCAACAGATCAAGAAATTACGGAGAATGAACCTCTGACCATGGACTCCTTGGAAACCAAGATGGTACCATGACACCTCAGGAAGAAGCTAGGTTAGCTCACATCCTCAAAGTGATCAAAGAAGGCAATGACTCCCTCATAACACAATTTTACTTGAAAACAGCTGAGATCAGTTGCTCCATCTCCGCACAGCTGGCTGAAAACAACAACTCCATCTCAGGTTTGAAAACGTCTATCAAAACGCTAGGATCCCGAACGGAAGAAGCTGAAGATCGCACCCCCAATGCTGAGGACAAGCTAGAGGGCATGAGGACGACATTACAGATATTGCACAAAAACAACAAATACCTAATGAATAAGTTTGACCATTTGGAAAACTACAGTAGGGCGAAGCAATGTTAGAATCATCGGTCTCCGCTAGGGCTGTGAGTGGACAGACCCCATTAATTTGTCTGCTGCCATTATCCCCTCCCTACTGCGCAAATAACATTTTACTGAGTCCCTGGTCATTGAACGGGCACACAGGCCCATCGCCCATCCCCTAATCAGAACTTACAACCCTTCCTCATCCAGTTCCTGAGTTACCAGGACAGAGAAAAAGTTATCCGAACCGCGGCCAAACATTTCAAGGAGAAGGGAGGGATTCTACACAACGTTGAGGCGATTACATTCTTTCCAGACATGAGTCCCGTAATGGTCAAATGCAGGAAGGAATTCGACCAAGTGAAATAAGAACTTACCTCCAACATTCCCTTTGTGCTGCTTCAACCTGCAACAATGATAATCATCCATGGTAGACAGAGAAGATTCCTCAAAACACCCAAAGAAGTTGCAACTTTCAATGTCCTGACCGGCTCAGGACATTGGCTAGCGGACCAGGCTAATTTCTTTTCTAGCTGGGCTGTGTCCCACTAGCCTGCCTTACTACTTGCATAACTGGTATGACTGCTTTGCTGGATTATACTATGGCTTACTTGCTAAGGACATATCAATGTGGTAAGATCCCAATATCCATGTAAACAAACTATTTGTTTTCACCAGATACTTTTTTTACGTTGTTATTTTGGACAGGCATGGTGCTCAGAGGCATCAATGTGATTTGCTAACCTTTTTGTATGGCTAAGCCATGACGTCTGATACTTTTATTTTGCTCCCTGTTTTAGTATGTGTGTTGGGATCAGGACACCCTTTATTTATTGTTTTTAACTTGTATCATATTAGGATGGGTGAAGAATGATCTATTTTTGTTAATTTCATGTTTGCCTTATTCAGTAATTGAATTTAGGAATAGTGACGCTGGGAGCGTAGGTTTTTGCTCTGACATGCATTGTCAACTGTGGGACATTATATAGACAGGGGTGTGCCTTTCCAAATCATGTTCTATCAATTGAATTTACCACAGGTGGACTCCAAGTTGTAGAAACATCGCAAGGATGATCAATTTAAACAGGATGCACCTGAGCTCAATTCTCGAGTGTCATCGCAAAGGGTCTGAATTATTATCTAACTAAGATATTTCTGTTCTTTATTTTTTATACATTTTCACAAATTTCTAAAAAACGTTTTTCATTTTGTCATTATGGGGTATTGTGTGTAGATTGATGAGGAAACATTTTGAATACATTTCAGAATAAGGCTGAAATGTAACAAAATGTGGAAAAGGGGAAGGTGGTCTGAATGCTATCCGAATGCACTGTATTCCTCAAGGTAGAAGAATTTCAGGAAACACTCTTACTTGGGGGCGACTTGAATTTTTCTCTGGATCATATTCTAGATAGATCCTCAACTAAAGCAACCTCATTGACTACCGCTTCGACGACACAGACTGCGTCATTGCATTTTGGTAAAACAGAAGTACATTCATTTCCAATGGAACGCTGCGTTTGCCTTGCAGCATTGTGTTGCAGAGGCCGTTGCAGTGTGTTGTGTGCTGCTATGCTCGATTTATCAAACATATGCATCAAATTGTATGCGTAGACTTGACAGAAAGTAGCAAAATGTGAATGTTTAATTTTTGTTGCACACATATCCAGTAAAAAAATGTGGGACTACATAATAAAAACAGTTTGATTGCATAATTTCTTTTCATATTTTATTCATTTACCAATTAGCTTACATATTATTTATTCGATGACATCTAAAAATGTATTGTGAGAGCCTATAATATAATTTGCCTCCAAAATGCATAGGTTTGGAGCGAAATGCAATAATAAATAGTCAAGATAGCAGAGAGTAGGTTCTTTCAACAATGAGGCCAATGTTGAGGAAGGTGGTTTTGATCGCGCAGTTGGGCTGGGACCAGCCCGCCGAAATTGCAGTTCTTTGTGGGCTCAGAGAAGTCTCGAAAGCATGCAGGGGAGTTCCATCATCTCATTCAAGAGCTTCGACTATTTCGAGAGGAATTTCGAAGTTACTTTCGTCTGGACCAAAGCGAGTTTGATCACCTGCTCCAGATGGTTGGAGCCAGGATCGCCCAGATGGATACCAACTACCGGGAGTCCATTAGCCCAGTTGAACACCTGGCGATTTGTCTCCGGTAAGCTAAATTCTAGTGAAT